>NC_056623.2:109778212-110095712 GCF_002870075.4 Lactuca sativa
TTTGAGTAAACATTAACTTGTATTGCTTCCCTTTGATGCAAGCTTCATCAAATTTTATTTATCCATTTACTTTTCGCTCATGTGACCCAATCTTTGATGACATAACTTTGTCTTATTATGACCCTTCTATAAGAATTGAAATACAACCACTGCTCCTCTAAATGTGATGCATTCCACAAATAAATTCCATGTCGCAACTTTCCCTACAGAAATATAAAAGCACCTTTCAAATTATCTAGTTATCCTCACCGGAATGCTTTAGTCGATGCTTGGCTAATGGCCATAAATAAATAAGGTTATTTCAAAGATCAGGAACATACCACCAATCAGGTTATCAAACCATACCATCATGCATTTTATAATAGCACCATGCAACCTCCCTTAATACAATGCATCCCGTCATCACCCATTTTCAGCGTTCCATTGCAGTATTTGAAATATCCAAACCAATCACAGTTATTGGTTATATGGTGAGATGCAACTGAGTCTAAGATCCAATCATATGTAGAACTAGCCATTCATATAGCCAAATTATCACCTATGTCTCCATCTTCTAAACTCTCTTGAACTAGAATAACACTGTTATTACTGTTTAATTCAGCCTTGAAAACCTCTTACGTAGTGCCTATTTTTTTGTAGTTGTAACATATAATATTAAACGGAGCTTAGATTTTGAACCTGATTTTCCCTTGTTTCCTCCACCTCTGTCTGTTATTCTTTCCCTGCCTATGAAAAAACTTAAACTGGAAACATCATCACTAAAAGAAAGTTTTCATTTCAGATCTTTATATAGCGAATAATCATTAACATCATTCTTGTTAGTGTTTTTCTACCATACAATATGGTATCAACAAAATCCACATAATAATTCGGTAGTGAACATAATAGAATGAGAGCTTAATCTTCATCTTCAATCTTTGCGTCAACTCTTGTGAGAATTTGCATGTCCACCTTCCATGAAACTAAGAGTGCATTCACTCTACATAAGGGCAGATTCTCCCTGATTGAAGTACATCCAACATAGTCTGGAGTACATTATGGAGAGTTGGTGCATACCTAGTAGCCTATTTTCCATTAGCACATTCTTCTTCATTGTATTCATGAAGGCCAAGAGCACCTTCAATAATAATTGGAGTGCATTTGGCTAATTCCTTAAGCGTATTATGATGTCTCTAGCATATTTTCCTATAGAGTATTTTGGATAGATTAAGCATTTCCAAATGCTCCATTGTGTTTTCTAATGTAGTATCGCGTAGTATCGCATATTTCAGGTCATCAATGCTTAAGTCACATTTAAACCTCTCTTTTAAAAGCATGTTGTGTGTTATTGAATTCCTTAAGAGTATTACATTCAATTTTTTTACGGGGGTGGGGGGTGATGAAAACATGAAAATATATTAGGATTCTTAGAAGAAGGTCATTAACACCAAGGAGAAGTATGATCAGTGAAATTGGAAGTCATGTGGCCTTTAACAATGTTCACTTACCAAAACAGTGATGGTGGTATCATACTAATGATGTACCCATTATGTAAAATTGTTCTTATGTTCCACGAGAGGGACGGTGAAATTGGGAGAATTTCTTTAATGGTTAAAAGAGTAGGTGTTTGGGGCCATATCAATCACTTACACCCGACCCAAGAGCATTCCTAATTTGAAACCAATAATGTGTTGGTTTTTCAAGACCATCTTTGTAGTTGGATTATAATAAAGAATGGAATGTTCATTGTTCCATCTCTTGGAGTCTCATTGATTATAAGTTTATGGTGCATTACCAATTCAAGGATACTTGGTACCGAATTGGCTATCTAAATTAAACCTCCTTGTATGGAGACTGAGATTACAAAGGCTGCCAACATGCACACATTCATTCAGAAGTAGGATTGCAATTAAGTTGTTTATGTGCCCTTTAAGCAATAACAAATTTGAAATCAACACTACTTTTTTTTCGACTAGTGTACTATCAAACCAAAGCTCAACATATGGTGGAATGACATTTTTCTTATATCCTGCTTAAAATGGATAACAATAACTTAAGACCCTCGACGGTCATGTATATTGTCATAGCGGTTCTAATTACCCTTTCAAGGGTAATTTAGACATATGGAAATGATTTAATTTTCAACAACACTATGAGAAATAACAATGTATTCAGAGGTGAGGGGGATCGATATTATTTAGACTACGTAGAGAGAAATAAAAGGAACTCGTTATCTAGAACAATTAGTGTATTTACTCACTTCGAGAATGCATGAAATGTTTATAATTCAAGCATTTTGCTAGCTTTTGTTTTAATAAATTCTTTTTTTTTATGGAAACAACATATATATATATATATATATATATATATATATATATATATATATATATATATATATATATATATATATATAAGCCACTCGATTAGCAGGTAACTAAACCGAGGGCAACATGTACAAAGAAAGTAGTCTGAAATAGAAATAGAATAAGAAACTTAACAAAAGGGAGAGAGACTCTATTCTATCCACCTGCATTTCTCCTCCTTAGATCTGAACTTGAACCATGAGAAGGTCTGTGAGATCACCTCAGCTGCAATCTTTGCAAGATTAGTGTGAATCCCTTTAAACCTCTTGTGTTTCTAGCTAACCATATGAACCATAAAAGTCCATATGTCACCACAGTTACCCTAACTCTCTTTTTTGGGCAGTTACCCCATGTTGATGTGAAGTTAAGAAACTCATTAACATCATCAAATTAAGAATTAGGAATTCCATACCAATTTATGATCCATTTTCGAGCCTCCATAGCAACATCACATAGAATCAGCAAGTGATCACTAGACTCCTAAGCCATATTGCAGAGAGAGCACATATTTGATTGAACTTTGACTCCTCTTACTTCCAAATTTGCCACCAATGATATTCTGTTCAGAGCTTCCCTCCGGATAAAGCATCTGATTTTTAGTGGGATTACATTTACCCAACATATCTTGCTACCTGTACGAGGATTGATATTGGACTCCATTATGTTGTGCGTAGTACAAGCGGTATAAAGACTACTTGCACTTAGATTGAATCGAAAACCATTTTGTGTTGGTTGTGTATTAACCCTCTTAAGCATATCACATAGATTTGTCAGATCAAACTAGACCTCATCTTCTATAATTTGTGACTTCAACGCCAACAGAAGCCTGATGAGACTATTCTGTTAGACACCAAACATATTTTGTCATTTCTAATTCATAGAATCTGGGAAATCTCTCCTACAATGTTAAGGACCCACACCAACAGTCTCTCCAGAATAGAATCATTACATTGGTACCAAGTACAAGTATAAATAGCTCATAATAATTTATATCGAATACACGAAGAGCTTTGATGGCTTTAGCAATGTTGCTCCACACCCCACACATCGATGTTTTTGCTATCGTAGTAACCAGTTTTCATGACAAATTATGTATACTTTTTATGCAAATTTTCCATAAACCGTCACTCACTGCATTGAGTTTCCACCACCATTTTTGTGAGCAATGTTGCATTTTGAGATTTTAACGATCCAACTCCTAGTCCTCCATCCTTTTTTGGTGCCACAACTTTAGACCATGAAACCCAATGAATCTGAGAGTGGGACTCACTACTGCTCCAAAGGAATTTCCTTCTCATTTTCTCAAGTTCATCAATTATACTATTTGGCGCCTTGAAAAGAGAGAAGTAATAAGTCGGAAGACTATTTAGTACTTACTTGATAAGTGTCAGTCTGCCACCTAATGATAGGGTTTTAGCCTTCCAAATAGAAAGGCTCGACTGAAATTTGTCAATTATCGGTCTCCAATTCCTTTTTAATGTCATATTTGCACCAACAGGTATTCCAATATAACTAAAAAGGGAATGAACCTTGAATACAGCCCTATCACCCGTGCTTGACTGTATCTCCGATTCCATCACACCAATGCAAAATAATCGTGACTTGTGAAAGTTTACTTTCAAACCGGAGCAAATGTAAAAGCATTTTACAATTCTAGCCAGATTCTTTATGTTTTTTTCACACTATTTTCCCACTAATATCGCATCATCATAAAATAAGTGAGATAAGTTGGTCCATTTTGTGGTAGAGTAATACCTTGGATGATGAATATTTTATGGGCACTTTTCAGGGCAATGTTAAGTCCCTTCATAGCAATAATGAAAAGGAAAGATGAGAGTGGGTTACCTTGTCATATCCCTTTGGTGATAGGAAACTCTTCGGTAGAAGAACCATTGACTAATACCGAAGCTCTGTCTGATTTGAGAAAACCTTGAATCCACCCACACCACTTACAATTGAATCCCATTTGCTCCATAATTGAATCCAAGTAATTCGAATTTAATGATTCAAACGCTTTCTCAAAATCAACCATTAATACAAAGATTTTTTCTTTTGCTTTTTTGGCCCATGAACACACTTCTCTTATTATTAATGGTCCTTTTAGGATATGTCTACCTTCGATATACACAGATTGTATTTCATCCACCACCGATCCCACCGCAAGTTTTAGTCTTGAATCAAGTATCTTGGACATAATTTTGTACATGCTTCTGATGAGGTTTATGGGTCTGTAATCCCCAAGGTTTAACAGATCTTTTGTCTTATGAATGAGGGTTATGAAGGAGGAGTTTTACCCATTAGCAAATATGCCACAAGACTTAAAGTAGGATACAAATCAAATAATATCAGCTTTCATCACATCCCATTTATTTTTTATGACATTGAATGTGTAACCATCTGAACCAGGGGATTTGTCACCACAACAATCCTATATAGCTTGCTTTATTTCCTCATGGGAAATTGGTGCATCAAGGAGATCTCTTTGAGTCATAGATAACACCTTGAAATCACTGCTGATAAGTTTTGGTCTCCTCGGCCATCTTTTGTGAAATTTGTTACCAAAAAATATGTGAACCTCCCTTTTGATTTCCATAGGTTCTGTCTTCCATTCACCATTTATTACTAGACCATGTAATCTATTTTTTATGTTCTTGCATTTAATGGTGTTATGGAAAAGGCGTGTGTTTTTCATCAACATCAACAACCCACCGGATTTCAGCCTTCTGCTGGATATCCAATTTTGCAAACTTCTCCGGTTCAACAATCTTGGATTTACTATCTCTTCTTTCAGATAATCCGCCTCTGACTGTTTTCTTAATTCAACAACCTCCATAAATTCTTGATGTTCAAATCAAAAATTATCATGTTCAAAATGAGGTAAAACCAACCTCCATAAGTTTTATAAAGGTCCTTTAATCAATGAAATCCACCCAAATTAATGCATGTCCATTAGTTTATACTAAGTGCAAAAAATGATTCTAAATAATTTAAACATCAACAATCGGAAAAAAAAAGTACCTTACCAAAATAAACAGCGAGCCAGTGAAAATAGTTGTGTTGATCCAGTCTGATTCTTTGTAGAAAAACCACGACTAAAATAACCAACATACAACAAAATGTTAGTTTATATATTTGATTAAAACAATTGTTGTAGAAATATATTGTGTTGTATACAATGACGGATCTAAAAAGAAACCTAACCGAGGTCGTGTATATATATATATATATATATATATATATATATATATATGGAAGGGTTATATGGAAAATAAATAAAAAAAACCTAAAAGAAACTTAAAAATCATTAAAATGCATAAAAAAATACCAACACTTCACAAAACTTTTTTTGACTTTATACATCAAAAAATCACAACTTTTTTGAAAATTTCGTTGAAAAAAGAAATCAAAATTTTTTTAATAAAAAAAAAATTCAGCGATTTTGTGTTAAAAGGTACGATTTTTTCAAAAAAAAAAGGTTTTGTGATCTCTAAGTATATTTTTTATGTATTTGCATGATTTTTAGAATTTTTTTTAAGGTTTTTTGTGATATATATATATATATATATATATATATATATATATATATATATATATATATATATATATATATATATATATATATATATATATATATATATATATATATATATATATGAAACTTTAAAATAGGTTTGGGTTTTTCTTTATAAAATATCAATGAAGGCTATTTGGGTGTAAAAATAGTTGCAAAGAATGATATTTTACCATTTTATATATATATATATATATATATATATATATATATATATATATATGTGAAATTTAGAATAGATTTTGGGTATTTTTGTGTATAAAATGTTTTTTGGAGGCTATTTGGGTGTAAAAATGTGTGCAAACCAATGTTTTAAAAACCGGTTTTTAGTTGAACCCGTATGGTGACATGTTTCCGCTTCAACCGGTTCGACAACGGGGTGAACCGGTTTCTATATTTTTCATGTTTTTTTTTTCTATTTTTCTACACTTACATACGTATATAAATTATGAATTTGATGTTTCCAAGTTCAGACATTAAAAATAGACATAAAAATAAGTTGTATATGAGTCCAAATACATTAAAATAACACATAACCATAAGTATTAGTATTTTACATCAATCCATATACGTCAAAAAGAAAATAAAGTATAATATCGAAACGACATATATAAAGATGAATACACACACATCAAAAAATTTTATTACATTTACCATATGTTTTTGTTTAAAGAAAACTAAATAGATTTGAAAAATATCACGAAAGTTTATTATGTAAATGGTTCTTTTTCATATATTTTTATTCGGTTTAGCCAGTTCAACCGAATTATTTTGACCTGTTTAATCGGGTTTTTCTAAAAACTGGCCGGTTCAAAAATCAATGTAAAACCGGTGATAGTTAAACCGCTCCCTCGCTCGGTTTCCAGTCCAACCGGTTTGACCGGTCGGTTCAAACCGGTTTTAAAACATTGGTGCATTGTGGTTTGTTAGAAATAGATTTTGTTTCAAGATCCTTACATAATAAATAGTGTGGGACCCAATTCCATGTGCGGTCCAAGCACCTCACATAAATGGGGTCATTGGTTTTTTGTAAATGACTATAGTAGATATAATATACACCATGAAAAATAGTGCTCTAGTTTTAGTCAATGTTCATCAATACTCGAAAAGATATGAGTTTCTAAATCGATGTAGATCACATATGTTAGATGATTGTTTTTACTTTATACATTATATATATATATATATATATATATATATATATATATATATATATATATATATATATATATATATAAAAGTAGATGTAGGAAATCATAAGCCAACAAAATAAGCCTGAAAATGTATGTTTCGGTAGATGGACATTCCACTTATTAGTACTAGCGTAGCAAGGATTTTGTTTTAAGATATGCCAAATAATATACAAAATGTAACTATATATGCATTCTTAATTAAATTGTTTGTTTTAAGTTGCATACGATATTGTCTTACATCATCAAAATAATATAAAATTGAGTTTAATCGACATAGATAATGTATTCACTCTTACTAATTTCATGTTTTGAATGGAATAGGTCATATCACAATCTCAATTCCTTTTATTTAATAGAAATATAGCCATTATATATATATATATATATATATATATATATATATATATATATATATATATATATATATATAACCTTAATTTTGTATGGATGAACCAAGGCCCATTCTTGTTCTATATTGGCTACGTCTCTACTTGTTAGCGCACTTGGCGGACCATCACATAATTTCAGCAAAATAGTATATTAGAATTCTTTTATTGGTCCTTCATGTGTTTATAAGCCACCATATTTGTTTGGTCAAAGAGGACACGGTCCACTTGTGTCTGGTAAAGTTTGTAATTTTGGTCCATGTTAACTATTAGGGGTTGTTGGGTTTTAGTATTTCCTATGTTTATTAAGTTGAGTTGAGTTTAAAACCATTTTAGAAGGTAGTGAATAATGATTAATTCATTTTTCCAAAGAGCACAAATTGTTCTTGTTAGTTATAAGCAATTTGGTATGGCTTCCATATATTTCCTTTCCTCATATTTTCTATATCAATTGATATCAGAGACCAAGTAAGATGGTCGACTATAATTAAGGGCCTAGTGTACCCATACAACCCAAGTTTTATAAAACTAGGGAAAACGACATACCATTTAAATTACATAACATGCTTTACATAATGAAACCATATTCTTTAAGATCTCTTCGTGGGTGTATCGATGCAATTGTGACATAAAAATTTTATATATTTTCAAGTTTTCGGATACTTCTTCAAAATGTCGAATAGGTTCTGAGTTAAAAATAAATTAGCTTCATATCCAACCGTTTTACATATCCGGATGTGAAGATATCCCCATGTCTTCCTTGATTTTTTGTTAGATACCACCCAACATTTTTCTAGATATTCTTGAGATATGTTTTGTACTTTTCTAGTTAGAGAATGCTTAAGTGGAGTCCTTTACCATTTTAATAATAGAAAAGTTAGGCTATATATAGAAGTGGTTTCCAAGCTTTGTAAACTTGAAAAGTTGGGCTATATATAGAAGTGGATTCCAAGCTTTGTAATCTATCAAGTTGTAACTAATTTTTCATTTATAAGAGTAAAAACTTAGCTGTGGTTGTACCTTTCTCTCTACTTCACACAAATATAACCTATTTTTGTGCACTAAGTTTTGCTTTTAATAAGCATACAATTGTATCCATAATTTCAAAAAGTGGTATCAAATCTTAGTAATTTGTATGCCCAAGTGTATGCCAAGAATGGCCAATATTGAAGATGACAACGCTCAAAAAATAGGAAGGATGGAGGTGTCATTTACAGTGTCTGATGCTAACGAATTTAAATTAATAGATGTAGGCTTTAAAGATGAAAATCAATTTGTAAGAACAAGGAGTGTGGGATGCAAATGAAATCTTAAAAGTGGAAAAACGGAAAGATCGTATAATCATTGCAGCTATCTACCAAGCAATTCCGGCGAACGTACTTCCTTTGTTGGCCCAGGATGACACAGGTAAAGAAGAATGGTAAACGCTTAAGACGATGCACATGGGAGCTGATCGGGTAAACAGATCTAAATTACACACCTTGAGAAGTCACTTCAAAGTTATCTGCAAGAAATACAGTGAATCGAAGGATGATTTTATCATGAGATTAAATACTATCATGATTTGTAGTATATATTTCTAGGAAAAAGATGAGGAGATTATGGTGGTGAAAAAGTTTCTTTGAGCCATCCTGATAAAATTTAAATCATGACATCTATTGAATAGTTTGGAGATTTAAATAACATGGCGATGCAATACATTGTGGGTCGTCCTAACAATCCATGAAAAGAGACTACAATGTTATAGAGAAAAAAGGAAACGAAACTTCCTTGTTGCCTATCTATGCCGAATGTACATCATGATCCAAGCAAATCAAAGACGGAAACTAGTCAAACACCTCAAAGGAAAGATAAAGTCACAAAGGTTGAGGTTGAGGTCGAGGTCATAGGCATGGTAGTGAAAATTTTGGTCATTATACCAAAGAGTGCCCACAAAAAATAATCGTGAAGAGGTGAAACTCACTCAAGACAATGAATAAGATCTCATCTTAATGTTGGAAATCTCACAACAATACAATCCCAACTAGATGTCGCTAAAAGAGAAGATTTATGTTCACCTTCTTGCAATGAGAGAAAGTGGAGTCGAATCTGAGGTATGTTATCTCAACAACGACACGAGAAACCATATTAGTAGAGGCCACAAAAATCTATGTTCCGCCCATTATTATGCATAATGTATGATTTAGTGATGGTTCGACTGTCGCTGTTTAGGAAATGATCAATTTTATTTGACTGTAAAGATAGAGGAAAAATATTTCTTAGTGAAGTAGATTACACTCAATGTTTTAAAAAATATTAGTAGTCTTAGTAACAGAAGAAGGAAGGCGAGTCATAATTGATGGGTCATACTTGAGATTATATGATAGAAAATAAATTCTACGTTTGAGAGTTTAAATATCTCCAAACTGATTATATAAAACTCTTTTGAGAACTTGTAGACCAACTTACCTTTTAGCCATAAATGACAACACAACTTGGATATGATATTCTAGACTTGGTTACGTTATTTTTTATATCTTAAAAAAGGTTTTTAGAAAGTAATATGGAAATCGTTGTTCCAAGGGTTGAATACCCAAACCAAGTTTCTGAAGGATGTGTTCTTGCCAACAATCCCAAATTCCTTTCCAGAATTAAATAGTTTTTTGAGCACAAAAACCTCTACAACTTGTCTATGCAAACTTATTTGTTTTGATTACACCCACCTCTAATGGAGGAAGCAATTATTTCATTCTTTTACTAGATGATTTAGTCAGTGGATGGGGATTTATATGTTATCCACGAAGTTTGAAACCTTGGGTACTTTCAAACGGTTCAAGTTGATGATACAGAAAAGTATGGATTGTGAAGTTAGACTCTTCGTACGGATCGAGGATGGACTTTACCTTAAAAATGCACCTTATGACACCACATTCGCCTCAACAAGTTGAAGTTGTCGAAATGTGAAATATTATCACTATGGACATTATGAGGAGTCTTCATAAAAGAAGAAATGTACCCTGTGAGTTTTGGGAAGAAGTCATTAGACATACAATTTATATTCTCAACCAGTTGCCTATAAAATAACTTTCTGAAAGAACACCTTATGAAGTTTGCTTAGGAAAAAAAACCTTGAGCATTTAAAGGTTTTTCATTTTGTTGTCTTTGCCAAATTTTAGGTTCTCATTTAAAGAAACTTGAAGACTAAAGCCAAAAAAATGTTGTATTTTGGGTTAGAAGATCGAACTAAAGGGAAGCAATTATTTGATCCGGAAACTGGAAATTGCATGTTAATAGCGATATTGTTTTTGTTGGAAAAAAGATGGAATTGTTATAAAACAAGGAAGAAAATATTGTGATTCCTAAAAAAATTGTAATAATCAAATATGATAGCGCCATGGTCAATCTGGAGCATCCAGACAACAACCTCAGAGTCAACCCGAACATGCAGATAACCCCAAAATCAAAGTTTTCCAAACCGAACATCCCTATACTTGATCTATCCAACTCGAAACATCTTTTAATACCCTTATTTCATCCTAGATTTCTTTATCATGAATCCACATAGAAATCCCTTCAATCGAGGTTAGTCCTTAAGGAATTCTATGTCTAGTCGATACCTATGAAGAAGTCGAAAATGTGTTCCTTGAAGTTGGATAATTTTTGATGATTTCAATCCATAAAATCTAAAGTGTGGTGGGAGGCCATGCAAATGGAGTTAAATGCAACTGAGAAAAACAAGACGTGGCAAATTACCAATTTTTCATCCAAACACAAAGGAATCAACTTAAGATGGGTCTTTAAACTGAAAAAAATACAATTCGGGAAAAATGATGAAACATAAAGCTGGACTCCTCACAAAAGGTTTGGTGCATAAAAAGGAGTCAAATTTATGAAGTTTTTTCTAGTGCTGGAACGACTTAACACTATAAGGCTCATTCTTCCTTAGCGGCTCAACGCCAGTGGGTTGTCCACCATCTTGATGTCAAGTAGGATTATCTCAATGGACATCTCTAGGATGAGATCTATGTCACCCAATAGAAAGGATATCTTGACAAAGTAAATAGTTACAAGGTGTTATAGCTCTGTAGATATGTTTATGGTTTATTTTAAGCTCCTTGAGCATGGAACACTCCCTTATAAAAAATCTTTAAAGGGATCAGTTTTTCAAAAGTGTTCAAAAAACATGGCGGTTTACAAAAGGAACATAAATAATAAAATTCTCATTGTTAGTGTCTATGTTGACGACTTGATCATTACTAGATAAAACATTGAAGACATTGTCAAATTCAATCAGAAAATTAAAAAATAATTTAAAAATAGTGACTCCGATTTACATTCTTACTACCTTAGAGTTGAGGTGTTACAAAGGATGTGCGGAGGAGCTTTGCGATAAACAGTGTATGCAAAAACAATTTTACAGGAATTCATATTACAAGATTGCAACCCGGTAACTTCATTAATGGAATCGACTTAAAGATCAGAAGGATGAATATGATGAAAATGTCAACCCAACTGAATATATGAGAGTGGTGGATTATTTGAGTTGACTCAAAGTAAAACGAAGTTATCATATGTGGTTGGAATGTCAATCCATTTCATAAAACAACCCAACTATGTTGCATTTCCAAATAGTAAAACATATTTTGCGTTTACTGATTCTAAAGGTGACACGATTTGTAGAAAGTACAAGTGGCATCATTTTTTTTCTTGGAGGGAATGCAGTTACGTGGCAATCTCAAAAGCAAAAGATCGGTGCTTTAAGTTTATCGCAGCCACGACGACGACATATCAAGCCTTTTGGCCTAGGAATCTCATAAAGGAGCTTAATAGACCCAAAATCACACCACTGACTTTGTCTGTTGACAATAGTTCATCATTTTCTTTGACTTAGAATCTTATGTTTCATAGTAGAAGCAAGCACATCGACATTCACTTTCACTTAATACAGGAATGTGTTGAGCAAGGAAAAATTATAGTGGAATATGTCAACTTTAAGCATCAATGATCAACCACTTTTACAAAATCCTCAGCACATGTGAAGCATGGAGAAATGAGAAATATGCTTGATGCGAGACATACCATGTTTGGTCTGATTTAAAGGTGAGAATGTGAAATTAAATCGAATATTGTTTCAAGTTTACATATTCTTATAAAAAATGGTTGAATAACTTCTGAGTAAAAAAGAGGTTGGTTTCCTATCCACAACCCATTTGTATCTCGCTCTCGTGTCGGGATGTACATGAAGATATCTCTATATCTTTCTTGTTTTTATTATTAGATATCACTTAACACTTTCCCTGATTTTCTTGAGATGTGTTTTCTACTTTAATATTTCGAGAATTCCTTGGTCATTTCCTTTACCATTTTAAATGTATCAAAGTTAGGTTATATATATATATATATATATATATATATATATATATATATATATATATATATATATATATATATATATATATATAAAAGTAGTTTTCAAGCTTTGTGATAAATCAAGTTTTAACTACTCTTTTATTTTTAAGTGTAAAAACTTAAGTTTTAGCTGTAAATATTGTTCTCTCCACTTCCTACAAATATAACCTATTTTTGGTGCACTAAAATTTTCCTTTAATATGCATAAAATTTGATCCTTAATTCCATCACCAATTGGAGATGATTCAAGAGGATGTGATGGCCGTGTCACATATGGGAAGATAAGACGTGGGACGAATTAGTCAATTGAAATGAAATGATTTTTAGTGTTGGAAGTATTGTATTTAAAAGATTCTCTTATTTGTTCTAGATATAGATTTCTATTTTTCTTTTATGTTTCCTAAGATATAGATTTGTTCATTATCTCTTGTATTTAAAAGGCTTTGCCTCTTTGGAGTTCAATATCATGAAATTATGTACCATGAAATTTATCATGGTATCAAAGCAGGTCTAACCTAAAAGCATTGAAAATTGTCATCCCTCTCCATGGTCGGCGACGAAACAGGATCTGGCCAAGGGTCAAAGAAGACAATGGGACCGATGCAATCTCACCACTCTACATACTTCCATCAGATTACTCAAAGCAAATGCAAGTCAACAATTCCTTAACTAATAAAAATTACATCGACTAGTCACAGGAGATGATGAACTTCCTCTTTGCCAAAAGCAAAGTCGGTTTTTTTTATGGATCTATAAAGCGACCAGAAAAGGTGGATGTAGATTACATGGCATGGATGCATTGTGATGCTATAGTGAAAATTTGGGTTACAATAGCCATAGAAACGAATATCTGAAGTAGTGCGAAGTATGCAAGAACTGCCAATGAAATCTGGAACAGCCTTCTAGAATGTTTTGGGAAGGAAAGTACCCTAAGGCATATGAACTAAAACAAATTATCATAAGAACATGCCAAGTAGGGGCCACGGTATCCACTTATGACACGAATCTACAGGGCATTTGGGATGAGATGCAATCAATACTCGCAATTCCATGTTATACATGTCATGGTTGTACACGCAACATTGAAAGACAAATGGTGGAGCTTAGAGAGAAGCAAAAACTATATGAGTTCCTTATGGGACTCAATAGTGAATTCTCAGTCATCCAAACACAAGTCCTTTCCATGCACCCGATTCCAATTTTGGGGAATGCCTACCATCTTATTGCATAAGATGAGCAACAGAGAACTATATCCAGATAGATAAAACCCACGACTAAATATGCTGCTTTCAAAACCTTCACACAAACTCGAAAAGAAGGTAAACCTAATCAACAACGCAACATATGCTATACCAAAGACAACAAATGCAGCGAGCCACAAGAAAATTGAAACTTTTGTGGAAAGGATGGTCATAATCGGAAAGGCTATTTCAAGGGATTTGGTTATCCGAGTTGGTGGCCAGGAAAAAAAAGGCGAGATCAGGCCAAACCTAATGTTGCTTGTGTTGAATTTGGTATGTGTCCAGTTCTTGGCTTGACTAATGAACAATATGAGACCATCTTGAAGCATTTTGGAGGCAAATCAAAGACCACGGAGGGTAATCAAACTTCCACCGCCTTCATGAAACGTAAAAGTGACCTTGAAGAAGATTGGGCAATCGATTCTGGATCCACCATACACATTACACAAAATGTTGAGATTCTTGAAAATGTGGTCCAAACTAAGAAGAAGAATCATTTTGTTATTCCTAATAGAGAATTGATATCTATCAAAGGAAAGGGTGAATGTACCTTACAAGCGGGTGCTATAACTAAAAATGTTATTCATATTGTAACCTTCTTTCATTTAGTCGTCTAAGTAAAGGACTTCGTTCGACTACAACCTTTTTTTCTTGAATTTTGTGTAATGTAGAAAGTGCACATGAGGAGCTTGATTGGTGCGAGTAGGTGCAGAAAAGGTCTTTATCGAACGGGGATGTTTGGAACCGTGAAAAAGGATTGCATGGCAACCATGGATATTTGGCATAAAAGGCTTGGTTACTCTTCTGGTGATAAAATGACTCAAATAGATTTCCTTAAGAATGTTCCATCTGATTATATTTGTGATTCTTGTTCCAAAAACAATCATAATGGGATGCCTTTTTAATTCAGTGAGATTAAGACCCTTGATTATTTTGAATTATTACATTGTCATGTTTGGGGAATGTATCGTTTTTACTCTATTTTTGGAGCCAACTATTTCTTAACAATCGTTGCTGACTTCAGTAGGGGTGTTTTGGTCTTTCTACTCAAACACAAAGATGAAATTGGAAAATGTCTTATTAACTTCTACAACTTAATAAAAACTCAATTTGGAAAAGAAGTTAGGAAAATTAGAAGTGACAACGAAGGGGAATTCACCAATCAAGATATGATCCATTTCTATAACAAGGAAGGAATCTTACTTGAGACCACCTGTCCTCACACCCTGCAACAAAATAGGGTTGTTGAAAGAAAGCATAGTTCTCGAAACTGTATGTGCCCTTAGATTTGAGGCAAACATACTAAAAATATTTTAGGGTGAGGGAAACTTACTAAAAATATTTTGAGGTGAGTGTATCGTAGATGCTGCCTATATTATATATAGAATAAGGTTTTAAGAAACAAAAGTCCTTATAAAGTTATTTTTAAACAAGATTTGGACTATGAGCACATGAAATTTTTTGGGTGTTTAGTCTATTTTAAAAGTAATGAAACAAAAGGAGAAAATTTTGAAGCAAAGGGGAGGCCTAACGTGTTCATAGGTTATCCTCAAGTGATCAAATGTTACAAAATCTTTGATATGAAAAGAGAAAAGGTTATTGTTTCTCGTGATTTCAGGTTCCATGAAATTCATTTCCATTTCCTCAAGAAAGCCGATGCATCCAATGATGACAATCCATCAGAAGTCTTTAGGCCATCTCATCACAATAATGACTAGAATACGTGGGACCATCGTGATATGCGGCCGGTTGATGTTCATGATCATGATGAAATGATAATACCAATTCAAAATCTCGATAAAGAGAGATCTCCTTTAGAAACCAACAGGTCTACTACCAATCTAGACACTATCGAAGGTGACCAACATACCAAACAGTACCACATGGCATCACCCAAGAACCAATTGCGACAACTCATGAGAAAATAAACAAAACCCAACCAAAACACTTTTTCAATTATCACATTCAACTCCCCACTTCGATAGAACATGCATAAGCTCCACCAAGTCAAGCAACCTCCATAGTACATCCCTTATCCAATTTTTTCTCATATCAAAAGTTTTCTGATTCTGATAGGGCTTACCTTATGGCCATCGACTCTAATGATGACCCAAGGGCCTTTTATCAAGCCATTAAAAGTGACAAGTGGAAAGAAGCTATGAAAAAGGAGATTCAAGCCTCTGAGAAAAATGGGACATGGACTTTAGAAGACCTTCCTACAAGAAAACATGTTATTGACTCGAAATAGGTATACAAAGTGAAGTATAAACCTAATGACAAAGTGGAGAGATACAAGGCTCGTCTCGTTGCCAAAAGGTTCACTCAAATAGATGGTGTGGATTATCATGACATGTTTTCACCGGTTGCAAAGCTTGACACTGTCAGAACTCTCCTAGTTGTGGTAGTAAAAAGGAATTAGGATATCCACCAACTAGATGTCAACAACGCTTTCTTGCTTGTGATCTTAATAAAGAGATCTACATGAAGATTCCTCAAGGCTTAGAAAAGGAAGGAGAGACTAGAGTTTATCGTTTATGAAAGTCCTTATATGGTCTAAAGCAAGCTTCACACAACTGGTTCCGGAAGTTTTCTAATGCCTTAATCAACCTTAGTTTCAAACAATCCCATGTAAACTATTATCTTTTTATATACGAGCAAGGAAACAATATTGTTGCTGCACTCATCCACATTGAACATTGATGATGCCGTTTTGGTTGGAAATGAAAATCAGAAAATGCAATCCATAAAGGATGAGTTGGATAACAAATTCAGCATCAAGGACCTAGGAAAACTCAAATACATTATTGGGATAGATTTCACTTGCACTCCCGAGGGACTAGTTTTGAATCAATATAAAAACATACTTAATATACTAGAAGATTGTGGATTACAAGGATGCAAACCGAGCTCGCTTCCAATCAAACAAAATTTGAAGCTTGACAAAGGTGAAAAGGAACCAAGGGTTGATGTTGGTTAGTATCATCGCATACTTGGAAGACTACTCTACTTGCAATCCACACGAACTGACATCACATACTCAGTAAATGTATTATTTTACTGACTCAATTTGTTGATGCCGATCAATGACCCCATCTGGATGTTGCAGATAAGGTTCTTCATTATTTGAAGGGTACAACATGATAAGGTGTCCTTTTCCCACATGAGGAAGGTTATCATCTCATCTAATACTATCACTTGGACAGGTGTGGATGTCCCTTCATGTGAAAGTCTAGGACTGGATACCTCTTTTTACTTGTAGATTCCCCTATTTCTTGGAAAACAAAAAAAACAAACAATTGGCCATCTCTCGCTTTTCTACTGAAGTACAATACATGTCAATGACGTCTACTATCAGTGAAATGCTTTGGGTTCGATGGCTTCTAAGTAAGTTGGACGTTCATTCTACCAATCCAACTCCCTTATTTTGTGATAACTAAGTTGCATGCCATATTTCTAACAATCCGGTCTTCCATTAAAGGACGAAACATGTTGAGATGGACTGTTTTTTGTTTGTGAAAGAGTAGAGTTGCATGAGATTGAACCTCTTCCTATCGCCTACACTATACAGATTGTTGATCTCCTCACTAAAGGATTAGGGACTGAACATTTACATTTTCTACTTGACAAGATGGGCGCTTATAATCCTCATGCTCCAGCTTGAGGGGGAGTATTGGATTTAAAAGATTCTCTTATCTGTTCTAGATATAGATTGATATTTTCCTTTTATGTTTCCTAATTTCTAGCTTTTTTCATTATCTTTTGTATTTAAAAGATGTTGCCTCTTTGGAATTCAGTATGATGAAATTAGGTACCATGAAATTTATCAGGAAGCACAAACAATAAACCTACCCATGGCCTATTTCCAATCACCCAAATCAGCAAAGAATTGCAAAGAACGAAAAGCATTCCTATTAATGGAGATCCATTCAATAAAACTTGCCTCGTCATTGATTATGATCCCGCCCACAATATGGTTCTCTCTTATGACTTGAAAAATGTTAAAATGCCATAATGTTGATAACAACAACGAGATGTTAAAAATGAAGTTGACATATATTTACTAGATATTAAGGTCAAACAAGAGAGAGAAATAGGAGTATTCACCACATCAAAGGATAATTTTTGTTCGTCATGTTTGATCGGTTAATCCTTTTACTTACAAAATTATTTTTATATCATCCAAGAAAAGAGGCATGTCGCATGCTAGAGGTGACTATTAAATTCATTGTTTTTATCTATATCACCATAAAAAGAAAATCATTACCTCAACAATCATATCAAAAAAAATTCTTAGATTATCCAAGAAACATGACGATCACCACCACCATCAAATTTTCTTTAGTTTTTCTATTCATCATCAAAATTAGGAGCGAAGGAATCAGATCGTAGCGAACAAACCCAATAAATGTTTTTAGGTTTGTATTTCATAACTTTTTGTCCCCGTGCTATGGTAACATGTTTTTTTTACACATCTCTCTGATACGATGTAAGGAGTAGTAATAATTGAATCAACATTGTTTTTTCTAGACCAGGAAATAGATATCATCTGTGGGTTTTATTGATTCCAATAAAAGCTCAAACAAAATAAATAGTGCATAAGCCTGATTGTGAACAAGATTGCATCCACTAGAACGATCAACAATGGTTTCTTCAATTCCAGACCAACAATAAGTATCTTCCATTGGGTTTTGACTAGTTGTAAAATCTGACAAATTACAAAAAAAAAGCTCTAACAAAAATTAATGGTGCAAAAGGTGAAAGACTTAAACAACACTCACCTCTCTATACCTCCACAACTGCCTCTCTCCCATGCGACCCTATACGTCTACCTACTACTATCTTATGAAATTATTAGTTTGTATATCCTCATTATTAATGCAAATTCAATCAATTAATTAATTACTTAAAATACAAGCACATGTACACTTCAACAACTCTCACCAATTTGAACGTCCTTAGGCGTGTGAACACTCAAGTTGGATGAAAATTTTGAGAAATAATAAGTAAGAGATGCCCTTAGTGAAGATATTAGCATACTGAGAAGTCGAAGTAACATGTAACACATAGATCTAACCTATTGCAACTTAATCGCGACTAAAATTTATGTCAATCTCGATGTGCTTGTTGTGCTGATGTTCCATAGGATTGTTCGATAAGTGTACCGCACTAACATTATTGCAATAGACAAGTATAGTGGAATGGAGATGTTTTTGAAGCTCCCAAAGTAGGTTGGGAAGGGAACATGTCTCTACAACTTTATTAGAAACTCCGCAATACTTGGATTCGACACTAGACTAAGCTATGGTTCTTTCTGTCTGGATTAAGAAGTAAATATTGTGACCAATAAATACACAATAACCAGATGTTTCAATAAAGAGATGAACTATATGGGTGTCCAATAAATAAACAATAACCACATGTTTTAATAGAGAGATGAACTATGTGGGGGTATCATAAATGTATCAAAGTATCTGGTTGAGAGGAATATAGTGTGGTTCTTGTGGGTCATGCATCTATAAAAATATATGATACACTGCATATGTGGGTTCTTGTTCCACATATATATGATACAGTGCATGTGTAACATCTAGTTTGGTGAACGTTAGATACTAGAGAGCACTTGTGGTACTACAAAACAAAGTGGGTTCAGAATAGGTAGGCCAAAGTCGTCAAGCGTGGTTGAAATATCAGTTCGAGTGCATGTCAGTTTGTAATTAAGCATGTCAGCACACTAAATAATATCTTAAACATAATTTTTGATGCAAAAACATGTTATAATGAGCTTTGGAGACAACAATACTTTGTAAATAAGTTGGCTCACATAGATCAGTCCTAGAGAACTTGGTGGCCAAGGTTGACGTGATCTGACGGAGTAACTTGGTCGATGATACAGTAAGAATGATATCACCACATATATTAATAGACAATCCATGTGAGCACCATGGTAATATATGCGTAAAGAAGACTTACATTTTCTATGTGTGAAGCCATGATGCATTATAAAGTGAGAAAATCACTAAAACTAGATTTTAGGGGCATGTTTGAGGCCATATAGGGACCGCTAAAGTAGGCACACATGATCTAGATGGTTGGGGTGCCCAAAGTCATGGAGGTTGTTTTATGTAAACTGTTCCTATAAATGACCATGAGGAAAGAAATTCTTGACATCAAGCTGACAGATCTGCCAATTTTGCGAGACGATAATGTTGAGAGCTATACGAATGGTATCCTATTTGACCACATGACTAAACATCTAATCATAGTCAATGTAAGGACATTGATTTTTTCTATTGGCTATTATCCAAGCCTTGTATTGAGCTAGATATCCATATGCATTATGCTTCTTTTAAAACAACCAAATTAAAATAACCACATTAGTATTGAAAGATCTAGTATTCTCAATAATCATATTAAAGTGATATTTCTAATTAACATATGATGCTAATTGGTCACACTAACAACAACTTAATATAATTGATTATTTATTAGAAATTGTTTTTAATAAATTTTCAATAAAATCTTATAATTAAATTGGGAATTATTTATTTCTAAGAAATAATAATTTTCATTAGTATGTAACATTACATAATTCATATGGTATGAATTAATAAGTCACGCACAACATTTTAGACTAGATAAATTCTTTTGTCTTTTACCAAAAACTTAAAGTTTATACTTTATAAACTTGGTTTATAAAATATAAAGTTTTTGTCCTCTTTTGACTTCTTAATTACGAAACTGAGGAAGAAGAAAGAAAGGTATGGTTTGTAGCTTATTTTAATCTAGGCAACATACTTTAGAAGTATGGGATTAAAGTATTACAAAAAGAAGACATGCCTATTGATTATTTAAATAAAAGCACGACTTTCATGATTGTTTAATAAAAAGAGATGAAAGCATGGCTAGTCTTACAAGCATGGGAGACATGTTTGTCTAAAGTGCTAAATGGTTAATGACTTATAGAATTTTTCCTCATGCTATAAATACTAGCTTCATCAGACTTTTATTCTTGCTATTCTTTTGGACACAAAACCATGAGTTGTGAGAGTATGCATACTCTTTCCATTTTGTTCATCCTCTTGAAGATATTACTTGCTTTTATACTCTCTTGAAGTTCATACTTTGGTTATGAACTTCAAGATTAAATGTTATGAGTTTCTTACAAGACTAACATCTTAAATCAAGTTGACAATTTGTTGGTGTCTCAAATGTTCCATATTTTCCATCAAATTCCAAGCCTCTCCTTGAGCATTCAAAGTGTAAAAATGTTTGGTGCTTGTTTTCTTTCCAAACTTTGCAAGAAGATCCTTGGTGGGTATAAACTTGGTTTATCTTTATTCTAATTTTTAAAGTCTTATATTGTTAAATCTTATGTTGCTAAAACTAACTTTTTGAATAACAACCCAACAAGCATTAGTCGGAGGTGGAACAAGAACCCATGTTTCATTAGAAATAAGTGTTGTGTATTCATCTTGCATAGTGTTAAGCCAATGTGGTTCATGAGATTTTTTAGTATACGAATGGGGGACCGGATATGAGGAATATATATGGAGATTTAGCTTTTTGATCAGTTTCAGGATCCCATTATGAGGTATAGTTGTCATAAGGTGAGAGAAGGCATGAACATGATATTGATTTTTTAAAGTAGGTGTAAAGGAAGGGGTTACCGTAGTGGATAAGGGCGGCAACATCAACGAGAGGATAACGAGTTATACAATTGACGATGATGAGGGTGGATCATCAGACGGTTACGTTTTAATAAGACTAGGGTCGGGGTGGGAACCAAAAGAGATAATAGAAGTTTGAGGGGATAACTGAAGGTACATGGAGCTAAAACGGAGGATGGTGTTGTCAAAATTAACATGATGGGAAATGATACTATTTTTTGTTGCTAGGTTGAGGCAATAGTACCCTCGATGGTGTGTGACGTAGCCAAGGAAAATGTCTTGTGTGCTTCGAGGGGCTAGTTTGTGAGACGTATGAAGGTAAGGAAGTAGAAGCAACTAAAAACGCGTAAATGAGTGTATGAGGGCTTCAAGCTAATAGGTAGAGGTAAGTAAGGATGAAATAATAGGTTACTAATTATATTATTGATGGTTTTAAAGATGTATTTGGATTATCCATTTTTTCAAATGTATATAGGCACGAAAAACACAGGTGAATTCCGTTGGTGGTACAAAAGGTTTAGAATTGAGTGATTTTGAAACCGTTATCACATTGAAAGGTTTGAATATGACGTTAAATTGTTTTCTGACATATTTTCGAAAATGAGCACATTTTGAAAACACGTCGTATTTGTACCATAAAAGGTACCCAAACAAAATCAGAATATTGATCAACAAACACCACATAATACATTAAAACACCAACACATCGTTGAAGTCTTAACATAGAAATGAATAATTTGAAATGGATATGTAGCCATAAAATTAAATTGTGAGAAGACAAAAATTGAAAAACATGATGCATGACTTGAGAAGTGATTGTATACAATACACTCACACTATCACATAAGAGTAGAGTTTGACAAGTCCCATAGTCCGTCATAGAAAAACCAAATTCATCAAATTATATAGTACATCTACTACCACGAGTAAAACGTCTAACATAAATAAATATTTTGATTATGTTGGGTGTAACATGGGCTAGAATTAAGCTAAGAGTGCGATATAGATTATACAGAGACAAAGATGCATTTTTGAACGTGGTGACAGTACAACTAAACTGAAGGAATTAAGCACTTTATTACTAAGGGATGTGTGTATACATGTATCGACTTGTAGATGACAAGTGACTTCGAATGTATGTACCACATGTTAAAGTTTGGGTCTTGTAATGTCATGGCATTAAACATTTTGGGGAGACTGGTTGGTTGATTTGGACCCTTTATCGAAGGCAATGTCCATGGAATCACTGAAGTGGGTTATCCCATGATGTTGCCTGAGAATTATGAGTGGGTAGGCGTAATTTATAGAGGCACTAAGCTGATAATTAGACCAAACAGTGGGCTAAACAGTGGTGCTAGGACCTATGGGTGAAGCCAGTAGCCTAAACAACCTAGACGAGGCTCCTAATGATCGACACTAGTGGGAGGCGCTAAAGGAAATGACCGAACGATTGCATATGAGGGGTACGACCACGTATACCATCATACTGAATTTTTCTCCAGGACGATGACATCAATATTTTCATGAAAACTGTCAATTGTTTTAATCTTGGTGCAATACATGGAAATGGAAGAGTCACCAATAACGATATTCCACAACTCGTTGTCTAGTAAAATCATCTTTGCGTCCTTGTTGTAATAGAATAGGGTTTCTAAATTTCATCATACTCATGAGCCTACATTCTTAAAATGCAGTCGTTACAGTCTAAATCACATATTAGAGGTATGTATGACTTTATGTTAGTGATGTCATACGGTTTCTCAGAGGGTTTTTCAGTAGCCATGAAGAAAGAATGGATAAAGAATGTTTTTTTTCCGGTGGCGACTCTAAGGAACCGATGTAAGAGGGTGTTGTGAACGAGATTATTTAGAAAAGATAGTTTTAAGTTACCTACTCTAATATCATGTTATCTTAGGGAATTATTCATACGCGTCTTCTCATTATCAAGGCAATATAAAGTATACTATACAAAGGACCTAACACACACTATGGGTCGTAAGCCCATCAATTAATTAAATACATAAAATATACACATACATATCAACACCTATACCTCCATTCACAGCTAACCAAAAATCAATATCCTTACTCCTTCCGTTCCGTTTATCGGTTTTCCATTTGCCATTTAGAAAACTAAGAAAATGAATAGGTATGATTTGCAAGTTTTTCATTTACCACATCTTCAATTTCTAAACAATCTAACGGCGACAACATGTTGTTTGGTTCTAATAAGACCTTCAAATGATTTGATCAACAGGGGAAGGGGAGGTAGTAGCAGGAAGAAGTGAACGCCACCTCCACAGAACTTGATTCTAGAAATTTTGAATGAGATGAAGGACGAGTGGGTGTTAAGGGTAGGATTACTTTATTTAGATAAACAACTATATGAATATGTGTGTTACATTCATGGCATATGGTTAAGTACATGTGAGACGACCGTCCTAATTTTATAAGACCGTGAGACGCAATCCTAGCCACTCATTTATTAGATAAAACAAAAAACATTTTTAAAATGCAAAATAATTGAAAATTTTCGAAAATTTTTTTTCCAATATTATTTTTGGAATATATATTTTCCAAAAAATACAAAAAAATAAATACAAAAAAATGCATTTTTTTAAAATATTTTAGTAGAATATTTAGAATATTCTACATATCTGGAAAATCAAGTAGAATATTCTAAACATTTTAAAAATAATATTAGAATATGTACAGTCTAATATTCTATTAGAATATTTCATATATTTTTCAAAAAGAAAAACATTAATTTTTTTAGTTAAATAAAGTTCCGAATTAAAAAAAAAAAAATTTGGATTTTTTATTTTATTTTGCATTATAAAATTATTTTTAGATTTGTTTTCACGGTCTCATAAAATTAACATGGTATCAAATGAACCTGAATATATATATATATATATATATATATATATATATATATATATATATATATATATATATATATATATATTAAATTTTTTTTGTTATCATGAAATAATAATTTTATTATTAAGTTGATAAAAAGCATAACTATTATCTTAAATATATGATAAGATAATAATATAGTAAATCTATGTGATCTTAATCACCTTATTTGCAAGGTTAAGTACTGAAAAGTTAAATTAAAATTTTGGTTTATAAGTATTTCGATTATTATTAAATTTAATTAGTTTAAATGTATCTTTTATACCCATATCATTTGAATAGTCTCTAGCCTCGGGTTGTGTACAAATAAAACTAAATATAAGTTTTGAACCGATATTATTTTTTAATATTGTTAGTTTAATAATCAAAAAACAAAATATTTAAGATTTTTTAGTTTCGGTCATGATTATTATTTCAAATATCAATCATCATTTATAAAAAAAAACGTAATATTATTTCTCTATTTTTTTATTTTAACTAATGTTATTATTAAATAACACGAAATATATTACTTAAATAAATTTCATTATTATAAAAAATAAATTTTGGTTAATATTTTCTTCAATTTTACATTTCAATTTAGGTTTTACATTTAATTGTATATTTTGATTTTGTAACTCTTTTAAAAAAAAGGTATTTTGATCAATTGTAAGTTTATTTGACATAAATCAATAATTTTAAGTATATTCTATTTTGAAATTGAATAGTTAATACTAAATATAAAATTTAAAATAATTTTGATATTTTAAAATAAAATTAATTAATTAGTTGGAAGTTAAGTAACTGTGTACATTTCTAGTTAATATGATGGAAGAAATCAATAATTTAAGTATATTTTATATTGAAAACTTAAAAGAGTCCTAAATTTAAAATTACAAATGAGTTCAATTTACAAAAAGATTTAACTAATCACAGTTAATTAGTTGGAAGTACCAAAGGGTTTGAAGTTAAGGGCTTAAAATGCTTCCTTTTTTAAAATTTAAGGGTACAAGTCATATGGTGAACAAAATAAATAGTTTTTTAAATGAGTAGTTTTGTCTTTTCAAGTTATTATCCTTTTAATAATATGGTTTAATAGGTGTGTGTCTTCCTTGTTTAAAATAATAATTGAAAGTTCTTGAGTTATGTAGTCTTTAAGTGGATATGATGTAAAAATAATATCATCTATTATAATATAATAGATAGTAGAAATGTTATGTTAAATGTTATAGTTTAATTAACAAATAATATTAATAGTTAATATGGTAGCAAGATCGTATTGTAGATACAATTTACATAAATTAAATAAGTATTTATGTTCGAAAGTGAAAAGTGAACATTAAAATTAGAAAAATATTTGAGATTAATTTATTAATTAAAAAAGATATAAAAGATTTTAAAGGTTTCAAATAAATATCATTGAAGTATTTTTATATTTATTATAATTTATAGATACGTATGTTTTAACACAATTTCTAAATAAAAATATATTAAAGAATTATAATAAAACTAAAATATTAATTTCAAATTCGATATGATTAGAAATGAAAAATATGAGAACCAAACATACAAAATTTAGAATATATATATATATATTCTTTTGAGAACGAGATTCGTGAAAACATGTAAATACATAATCACCTCATCATATTTCAAAATCAAAAACAACAAACTTCTCAAAATATGTGTCTAAGCTATATTTAGGCTCAAAAAAATTGACGGATTTTTTTTGGAAATGTGGGTTTATACACAGATAGTAGTGTATAAGACTGCGAATGTGCATAATCAACAGTTATGAGTGCTCATTATGTGCATATCCGTAGTCTATATAATTGTTGATTGTAATTATCAGTTGTTCATATGACTACTAATTATGCATACATGTAAATTTCCAAAATAAATAAAAAAAATTGTCAATTTTTTTAGCATAGATAAGGCTTAGACACACCATTTGGAGAAGATTGATATTTTTTGGTTTTGAAAAAAGATAAGTAGATTATGAGTTTACACGTTCTTACGTTTTTTTTGTTCGCACAATAACTCAATCGTGTATAATTGTTAGAATGTGCACAATCAATAGATATGAGTGCTCATTGTGTGCATATCCATAGTCTATATAATTGTTGATTGTAATTATCAGTTGTCCATATGACTACTGATTGTGGATACATGTAAATTTCCAAAATAAATAAAAAAAAATTCAATTTTTTTTAGCATAGATAAGGCTTAGACACACTATTTGGAGAAATTTGATGTTTTTTGGTTTTGAAAAAAGATAAGTAGATTATGAGTTTGCAACTTCTTACATTTTTTTTGGTTCGCACAATAACTCAATTATATATATATATATATATATATATATATATATATATATATATATATATATATATTTGGTTCGCACAATAACTCAATTGTATATATATATATATATATATATATATATATATATATATATATATATATATATATATATATATATAGAGAGAGAGAGAGAGAGAGAGAGAGAGAGAGAGCGAGCGCTTTAGATATTAAACGATTTGTTCAAAATAAATGTTAATCATTTGTAGTACCTAAAGAACTTTTTTGTTCAAAACGGAGTGTTTTGTTAAACGTTAGAATCTACTAAATGTCCTCTAAATTTCGGAATAGCTATGTACTTTAGTTTAAAAGATATTAATTTTGCGAAAATTACAAATTTAGCCATTTTTTTAATTACATTGTAAAAAATAGCAAAAAAAAAAACAACAAATTACAAAATTAGCCACTAAAATCGCAGATGGATTAGAGTGATCTGCGATTTCGACATTTGATCTATGAATATACAAGTGTTTAAAGCGTGAACGTACTTTGGCAGTGTATGTTCGCAGATGGACCCACTCCATCTTTGATTTTATTAGTTGAACTGCGATTTTGACTTTTAAGGATATAAATACCTAATATTTCTTAGCTTTTATTTTGCAAGGTTTTTGTTGGAAGGACTCTCTCTCGAGGCGAGAATTGATAGCTATGGAGGATTTCATGTAACATCATAGTGAAACCTTATCATTTTTGTAGTTAAAATTTAAAAAAAAAAAATCAAAATTTTAAAAAATTAAAAAAAGTATGCTCAAAATCGCAGACGAAACATCAAAGGAAATCGCAGATGAACTTAATCGCATATGAACTAAGTTAATCTGGGATTTCCTCTGATGTTCCATCTGCGAACGTACAACTCTCAATGCATGCCCACATTTTAAAAACTTGTACGTTCGTAGATCAAATGCCAAAATCGTAGACGGCTCTAATAGTTCTGTGATTTTGATGACTAATTTTATAATTTAAGTTTTTTCCTTTTTTATTTTTATTTTTTATTTGTTTTTTTGCTATTTTTTACAATGTAGTTAAAAAAAATTGACTAAATATATAATTTTCTCTATTTTTCTCTATTATTTTTCAATGTAATAATGTCTATTATCATTTTCTATGTTGCTTTGATTAATTCCACATAAAAAGTGGTAAGCGCAAAAAGCAACGACTGAAACTCATAATAATTAATAAATGATCAACATCCTTACGCCCATAACAACAGGATATACGGAAAACTCCATCAGGATTGCCACCCCCCACCTGCAATAAATTTCACAAAAACATTACTAAAGAGGAAACTCAAAATTAAAGAAGCAAAAACATCAACCGTTTACTTGTGTCTTGAAAATCTCTTCCATATATATGATCAAAATTCATACCACCAAAATAAAACGTTAATTGAGATAGATGGCAAATAGGTTACGCTCGTAATTACCTGGCGCTGAAGTCAAAGCAAGAAATAAAACCATGAATGGCAAATAGGTTAGCAAACACAGCTACCATCACACAAAACAATACGATCAATAACGCCCTCACCCCCACTCCCACGGCTGCTGTTGTCGTCATTATTGCTCCAATATGTGTTGCAAGCACGTCAACTTTTTATAGTCTGGTTTTGATGATGAATGATAAAGCAGTTAATTGTTTATTTTCGGTGGGTTTCATAGCCAGGCTTTATAATGGCAACTGTAGCTATCATCTCTACCTATGGTGGAGATTTCAGACATACGAAATGCTTATCTTTTTGTACGATTATTTTATTTAATTCTAGTTTGGTCGTGTTCGTAGTTTTTGTCAGTAAGTTTAAACATTATATGGTTTATTGCACCAAATGTGGTTGCTTTATCTAAGACCAACTTATCATTTCTTTTTCATAAAAAAATTATGTATTTATTTTTTAGTAAATTACAGAAATGGTCCTTTTAGTTTGGTCGTTTTCGTAGTTTTTGTCCGTAAGTTTAAACATTATATGGTTTATTGCACCAAATGTGGTTGCTTTATCTAAGACCAACTTATATAAAAAAAATTATGTATTTATTTTTGAGTAAATTACAGAAATGGTCCTTTTAGTTTGATCCTTTTTGTACGTAAATTTAAACATTATATGGTTTATTGCACCAAATGTGGTTGCTTTATATAACACCAACTTATCATTTCTTTTTCTTTTAGTATATATATATATATATATATATATATATATATATATATATATATATATATATATATATATATATATATATATATATATATATATATATATATATATATATATATATATATATATATATATATATATATATATATATATATATATATATATATATTATTTATTCTTAAGTTTATTTATTTATCTTTGTTTTTGTGGTTTACTAATTTTTTAATATATTTGATACTTATCTGAATATTTTATTTAATGTTTGTTTACTCATTTATATTATATAATATTTTAATGACATTTTGGTTCGAACAAACAAATTAAAATATAAACTCTGATAACTACCAATCGTCCAATATAATTATTTAATGTTGTTTTTTTATATGTTTTTCGATTACATCATTCGTTTGTATGTTAATGTTTGCTTGTTTATTATATATATATATATATATATATATATATATATATATATATATATATATATATATATATATATATATATATATATATATCCTAAGTCCCCTTTGTGAACAGTGCTTCACTGTGATCGGTTGGATATCTTTTTTTCTTTTTTGTTTGTTGGGTACTTTTTTTTTGGAATCTCCTCTAATTTGGTCTTTATCATTAACACACGTTTCAATTTATTGTTTCACTATTTTCGGTCCAATGAAATCCTTCCAAAACATCGACTCCACCGCCTTCTCTACCGACTTATACTCTCGAATGTTTAACAGTCGACCCCCACCGCTTCTTCCTCAAATATCACCATTGATTTCATCGACTTCTACAATCCTAGAACACTACCTCTCACTGGATCAGGAGTTCTGTTTACCTCAGAGAAGAAGACGGCCGACCAGGGTTACCACACTGAATGTAGCACATGGTTCTTGGTATGCATTTCTTTTTATTTTTATCTAAGTATTTTGCATTTTTGGCCTTGGACTTGGCGAGTTGAAGGACTAACTCGCCGAGTAGAAGCAAAATGGGACGCAGGGTTTAAGCCGTCTACTCGACGAGTCGGGTCCCGGACTCGGCGAGTAGAGGCTATCTGGACAAAAACTCTAATCCAAGGTTTTGCACCCTATTTAAACAATGTTATGTCGACCCAAAACGTCCCTTATGCTCCCAAAACACCTCTTATTGAAGCCCTAGCCGTTATTGAAGCAATCTAAGCCTTGTTGGTGGATTTTGGTGCTTGTGGTATTAAGAAGGAAGGATAAAAGCTTGAGGAAGCAAGTAGAGACCAAGGGAACCCGGATTTGTGCACTTTTTACAGCTCATTGAAGGTAAAAAGCTGTAACCTTGCTCATTTATTTGTTAGATCCCTCTTTGGGGAGATTTAGGGCTTTTATAAGCCATTTTTGGTGGCCAACCATGTTTACAAACATGGTTGGGGGTTAAAGCTTTTGAATCACATCCTTTAATGGGTCACTAGGCAGATTTGAGTGGCTTTTGTACCCATGAAAGGCCACATGCATCTTAAGAGCTTGTTTTATGTCTTTTTGAGCTCAAAGTCCCATGCAAGCACGTAAAGTTTGTAACTTTACGTGCTAGATCGATTGTAGAAGCTTGGATCTATCTTTTGATCAAAGGTTGTACATAAGAAATCAAAGATTTAGAGTGTGGACGTGACCAACTCGACGAGTCCCTTCTTGGACTCGACGAGTCCAAGGCTTTGAGCCCATATCTGTTGAGTGTTAGAAGGTTTGTAACCGGACGGAAAGAGTTACCCAATGCATTGGACGTGATTTTAGACATGGAGCTCATGGGACTCGGCGAGTGCTAGAACAGACTCGGCGAGTCCAAGTCAATCTTCTTAAGGATGAAGATGAACTCGACGAGTTGTTCATCAACTCGGCGAGTCGAGGGCAGAACTTGTTCATCAGATGAAGGTGAACTCGATGAGTTGTTCATCAACTCGGGGAGTCAGATGAGTTTCATGCGATGTTCATATGAGAGAGGAACTCGTCGAGTGACGGCTCAACTCGACGAGACGGGTCATGGATGAGGATGAGTAAAAGGTGAGGGACTCGGCGAGTTGACGACCCAACTCGGCGAGTCGGGTCAACTTGAGGTTGACTTTGACTGACCCTGTTTAGGGTTGTGCTTGCTGTGTGTTGACTTGAAGGTTGTCGTGTAGGGATCGAGGAGTCGAAGGGAGTCGAATTGTGCGCCGAGGATAATTCAAATACTGCACGACATTGAGGTGAGTTACCTTCCAGTAGGGGTGGGTCTAAGGCCACAATGTCGGCCCACCAAAAAGAGGTATCTAGATGATAATGGTCTTTGTGATAATTATCTTAGTTTGGTTATGTGTTGGTTGTGAGATTTATCTGGATCATATGTTATGTGTATAGTAGGGATTAGTTTCCCTAACAGTGGTCCTTAGGACCCAAGGGTAGGTCTGTACCCAGATATGCCTGACTGTATGTTTATATCTGTTGATCGTATGCTAGTGGTAGGGAGTGGAATAGTCCCCAGTTACCGGTTGAAAGATACTGATGTTGAGTTGTCACACCCCAAAACCTGAACGGCGGAAACGTTCGGGGGTGGAGGACGTCATGTACAGTATCATAACAATGAATAACGGTAAACAAGCAACAACATCATCCATTGCATTAATAATATAATTTCATACATGTGTGTTCTGTCAAGTTATATAGACACCAAAATATACATATCAAAATAAAAGATGAGTCTTGAACGAACTCCATCTTCTCAAAAGACTGGCACCTGTACCTGTCTATTGGTGACCTGAGAATAAAAGTTATTTTGAAAGCGAGTATTAGCTTTAAAGCTGGTGAGATCATAAATATATTAAAGTCTGTGTTTGTATGAAACCATTTGTAAGATGTTTTGTATAATGTTTTGTATAAAGCTTGAACTGTCCTAGAAAACCCTATGTTTCCTACTAATGGTAGCCTTCTAGTGTCCGTTTGTATGTCTCTTGTAAGAGTGTGTATTTTCCCAATACTGACTATCATTTACCAAAAATATAGTTTTTACATTACCGTGCATCGTTTGAATATTCACAAACTGTATGAAATGGGAAAATATCATAGCACTGTAGTATTTGTAATATGTGACTACTGCTGTACTAACTATCTTAATAACAAAAGGTGTTTAAAGTAACATGTGATTGGCCTATATCCTGCTAGTGACTCTAGTAAAACGACGATGTAAGATGCCGTAAGAAATGACATTTGGCACCCGTAGACTTGCAAGTCCCATTGTAGTGAGCAGCAAGGTGTAGGATAGTCAATCCAGTATAGATCTATACGCAAACTCATACGCTCCCCAATTAAGGAGATTCTAATACAAAAGCAGTCATGGCAGGTAGTGCCATGCCCTATTTAATGGCTCACATAACTGTGTTAATGTATATGAAATGTATATGTGTGCTAGCTGTATTGTGTGTTCTTTCTCTGTCTAGCCTATATGTTTGTTTCTCGTCATAGTGTCTATTGTTTGTTTCTCATCATTGTGTCCATTGTTTGTTTCTCATCATAGTGCTAACATGTTTGTATACCCTTTCTACCCAAGGGCATTGTATCTTTTGACTCATGTATGAACTGACTCATTATATGTTTCATTGTTCTAGTAATAGTATTAGTGTCTTCCTAAACTACTCCTATAGTAGTTTACTAGCAACGTATGATCATGTTTGTGTACCCTTGCTACCCAAAGGTATAGAATTGATTGAAGGAACTTTTATGACTATGTATGTATACATGATATACAACTAATATTTAAACGACCTTTGGATGGATAACTGATGCCCTAAAGCCACATCCAAACAAGGAAAAGGAATTAAAGCGAGCTGGCCTTCCTAAGTCTTTTAAACATTGCTTGTATAACTATACATACATAGACATGCATTTGACAATATATAAGTATGAAAGAGTTTAAGTAAAAGTATTTGATAAGTAGAAGAGTTTGTAAAACAGTTTGAAGCAAAATAGTTTGATAAACAGTTTGAACAGTAAGAAAACCACTGGTTTTGTAGTTATTAATCACATGTGATTGATGTAATAACTATAAGTATTTAACTTGTATTACCCCCTATAAAAGCATTTAAAACATTTAAACCATTGATTAAGGGGTATGAACTCACCTGTAGTGAGTGGTACGGATGAACTGAAGGTGTAGGATTGCTAGGTGTCAAGTGAAGTCTTGAACACACTCTATGATCCTAGTTAACATATAATATCACATATATGTATCCAATTAGTGTTTAAACAACTAATAAACAAAGTCAAGACACCTTAGGACATGCTAAACACCTTATACAAGTGTTATAAGTCCCAAGGATTGCATCTAAGTGTTGTAAGGAAAGGCTAGTGTGCTTGGGGTTCAAGGAGCACTCCTTTACAGAGTTTACGATTTTATGGTCACTAGAAAAAGGGTTTACGGTCATAAACCATTGGGTTTATGGTCGTAAAATCACCCCCTTTGTGACCATTTGTTGTTTGAAGCTTTAAGAGTCCCTAGAAGCTTTTCTACTTGATGTATGTGACTATGGAAGGTACTAGGGCACCATTTCACTCCTAATTGGAGTTTACGGTCCCTAAACCATTTTCCTTTGGGTTTACTACCATAAACCCATAAGGTTTATGGTATTTGGGTCTTTTCAAGTCCTTAGCTCATCAAGGTAATAGTCTAGGTTAGATTCTAGGCATAAGGAGTAAATATGGGACATTTATACACCTTTTGGGGGGTTTACGGTTTTGGGAGATCCCCAAACTGTAAACACATAAAAATGGGTGTTTTCTTGTGCTTTTTATGTGAAAAATACATCAAGGAAGGATCTAGACTTGTTACAAAGGCTTGTGATGGACTAAAGCACCCTAAGGCACCTTAACTTGGTGTTTACGGTTCAAGAACTTCTTAAACCGTGAACACTTAGTTCTTGGTGTTCTTGGGTGATTTCCTTGATATAAAGATGTATAGCAAGCTTTAAAAGACTCTAGGATAGAAGTACTTACTTTGTGGAAGCTTGAAAGGAGCTAAAAGTCCAAGAACACTAGTTTGTGTTCTTGGTGTTCTTGGTGAAAAGGAAGAATCAACCTTTTTGGAATGATTTCACGGTTAGAAGTGTTTTAAAGAACTAGATCTAAGCATATAATAACTTAAGGAAACTAGAAACACTTACTAGATTGAAGATCTTGAAAATATTTTTGGATGATACTTGAGAGAGAATGGTTTTGGATCTTGAGAAGTTTTGGAAAAACTGAAAATAATGACTAGATCTTCTACATATACTCTCAGATTTAGGGTTTTTGTCAGAAAATATTTTATTCAAGTAGTAAACTCTATTTTCTTAGAGTTTTGGAATAACTGCATTGCACAATAACCCTAGTGATTCCTCTCTCCTGTTATCACTAAAGTGTGAAATCCTGAAATACTCAAACTTACTCTAAAAAGTCTAAAAATTGACAGCAACTGATCTGACTTCTATTGACTTGATATGTTTGTACAAAATAGAAATTTTGGGTTGTCATATCATCCCCTCCTTAGAAGGAATTTCGTCCTAAAATTAGAATTTAAGAAAATAAGTAGTTACAAATAACTAAGTAAAAAGACGAGGATATTTCAGCTTCATCTGATCCTCATGCTCCCAAGTGAATTCCGGTCCTCGCGTGGCGTTCCAGCGAACCTTCACTATCGGGATACGGCTTTGTTTCGTTTGCTTGACCTCTCGGTCCATGATCTCTACTGGTTCTTCCACGAAGTTGAGGCTCTCGTTGATCTCGATCTCGTCGAGTGGGATAACAAGAGTCTCGTCGGACAGACACTTTTTCAAGTTCGATACATGGAAGGTAGAATGTACGTTACTGAGTTTGCGCGGTAAGTTAAGTTTGTAAGCCACATGGCTGATTCTTGTGAGAATCTTGAAAGGCCCAATGTACCTTGGATTTAGCTTTCCACGCTTTCTGAAGCGTATCAAGCCCTTCCAGGGTGAGACCTTCAATAGTACACGGTCACCCACCTGGAATTCCAACGGTTTCCTACGTTTATCAGCGTAGCTTTTCTGTCGGTTTCTGGAGGCTTTCAATCGTTCACGGATTTGAACGATCTTCTCCATCGTTTCCCGTATGATCTCCGGACCCGTGAGAGTGCTTTCAGGAACTCGTCCTTTAACTAACTGGGTATCACCCACCTCAGCCCAGCACAGAGGGGATCTGCACTTTCGGTCATAGAGGGCCTCGAATGGAGTAACCTTTATGCTCGTGTGATAACTATTGTTGTAGGAAAATTCGACAAGGAGTAAATGAGTATACCATGTTTTCCCAAAGTTGATCAAACATGCCCGCAACATATCTTCCAAGGTTTGGATAGTTCTCTCACTTTGCCCGTTGGTCTGTGGATGGTAGGCTTTACTCATGTCCAGCCTAGTTCCTAGGGAACTTTGTAACGACTGCCAGAACCTCGAAGTGAATCTACTATCTCTATCCAAGATAATGGATAAGGGAACACCGTGCGGTCATACAATCTCCCTAATATATGTTCTTGTAAGCTTCTCCATCTTGTCTGTTTCTTTGATCAGCAAGAAGTGTGAAGACTTGGTCAATCTATCGATGATGACCCATATGGTATCAAGTCCACTCGTTGTCTTGGGCAACTTGGTTATGAAGTCCATAGTGATCCGCTCCCACTTCCATTCCGGTATCTCAGGTTGTTGTAATAGACCGGAGGGTTTTTGGTATTCGACCTTGACCTTTGCGCAAGTAAGGCATTTACTCACGAAGGTAGCAATCTCTGCTTTCATGTTAGGCCACCAATGTATCTTTTTAAGATCCAGATACATCTTATCAGATCCCGGGTGCACAGAATAACGAGTGTTGTGCGCCTCGTTCATGACCAAATCTCTGAACCCACCGAGTTTCGGGGTCCAGATCCGGTCCATGAAATAATAAGCTCCGCCACCCTTAACCTCCAAGTTCTTATCCATCCCTCTTAGGGATTCACCCGCCACATTTTCAGGCTTCAAAGCGTCGAGCTGAGCTGCCTTAATTTGTGTGGAAAAGTGTCAAAGGATAGTCATAGTCAATGATTTGAATCTACGACCAGAATATTCCTTCCGACTCAGGGCGTCAGCTACTACGTTGGCTTTACCCGGATGATAACGAATTTCGCATTCGTAATCACTGAGTAGCTCGACCCACCGTCGTTGTCTCATGTTGAGCTCCTTCTGGTCGAATATGTGTTGTAAGCTCTTGTGGTCTGTAAAGATAGTGCTCTTCGTTCCGTACAAGTAATGTTTCCAGATCTTCAGAGCAAACACAACTGCTCCTAGTTCAAGATCGTGGGTTGTGTAGTTGACCTCATGTGTCTTCAGTTGTCTCGAGGCATAGGCGATAACCTTACCTCGCTGCATCAGAACACGTCCGAGTCCTTGATTTGACGCATCACAATAGACAACGAAGTCTTCTATTCCTTCGGGAAGGGATAGTATTGGTGCGGTACACAAGGCTCGTTTGAGCATTTGAAACGCACTTTCTTGCTTCTCTTACCAGTCAAAGGCCACGCCCTTCTGGGTCAGTGTTGTAAGAGGTTTCGCTATGCGGGAGAAGTTCTGAATGAACCAGCGATAATAGCCAGCGAGGCCTAGAAATTGACAAATTTCTGTAGGCGTCTTCAGTGCTGACCAGATCTCAATGGCCTTTATTTTGGAAGGGTCCACGTGTATACCCTCTTCGCTAACCACGTGCCCTAAGAATTCGACCTGTCGAATCCAAAATTCGCATTTCGAGAACTTCGCATAGAGCTTCTTCGAACGTAATGTTTCGAGGACTTGACGCAGATGTTGACTATGCTCCTCCTTACTACGAGAGTAGATAAGTATGTCATCGATGAAGACGATGACGAACTGATCTAAGTAAGGACGAAACAACCTATTCATTAAGTCCATGAATACAGCGGGCGCGTTTGTCAATCCGAACGGCATCACTACGAATTCGTATTGCCCATAACGAGTTCGGAAGGCTGTCTTTGGAACATCCTCCCCTAGCACTCGTAATTGGTGATATCCGGATCTCAAGTCGATTTTTGAAAAGAATTTCGCCCCTTGAAGTTGGTTGAATAAATCGTCGATATGAGGCAACTGATAACGATTTTTGACCGTCAGCTTGTTGAGCTCCCCAGGGTGAGAAGTTTGGTCTTATAAAGCCCTTGCTGAGCAGTTTGTTAAGTTGACCGGACAGTTCTTGCATCTCTGCAGGTGCTAGACGATAGGGCGATTTGGCTACTGGGGTAGCCTCTGGAACTAAGTCGATTCGGAACTCGACTTGACATTGCGGAGGTAATCCTGGGAGTTCTTCTGGAAAGATGTCGGGAAAGTTGCGTACTACTGGAATGTTCTGAATGTCTTTCGTTTCTTGGCTCATATTGACCACATGAGCAAGGAATGCACGACACTCCTTTCGTAAGAATTTCTGAGCTTGGATGCTCGAGATGATACGAAGGTTCGTGTCGGGTTTGTCGCCATAAACTACTAAGGTTTTGCCAGACAGCAAATTAAGGCGAACAACCTTTTTGTAATACATGATATCGGCACGATGAAGACACAACCAATCCATGACGATAATGACGTCGAAACTTTTAATTGAGACCGGCATAAGATCGATGGAAAGTGAATGGTTATCTAAAGTTAGGGTACACCCTATGAATATGCTGCTAGTGCTCTCTGTCTTTCCATTAGCCATTTCTATAGTGAACGGTTCTTTAAGTGCCCGTGATTTTTGCCTAAGTAAATGAGCAAATTTTTGGTTCACGAAACTCCTCTCCGCTCCACTATCAAATAGAATGCATGCATAAGAGTTATCGAGGAGGAACGTACCAGTGACCACTGTGGGGTCGGCAACCGCTTCCTCATGGCCTATGCCCAGAACTCTTGCTGCTCCACCGGCAAACCCTGCCTTCGGGCAGTTTCCCTTGAAGTGGCCTACCTCTCCACATCCGTAGAAAGTTTGGCCCACTCCAACACCGGGAACTTGGTTGATTGGCTTCACCGGAGCTTTGCAGAAATGGGCAGTGTGCCCCTTCCTGTTGCAGTTCATAAACTGCATTTCCCGGCAGGCGCCGGCGTGATGGAAGTTGCACTTGCTGCACTTGGGCAAACTTCCAGAATACTGCTTTACCGGAGCAGCAGCGGCAGGTGCTATCGCAGCATGTACTGCCACGACCTGCTGCTTTTTGGCAGCCTTAGATTTCTTTTTGTCATCCCAAAACTTCCGCTTGGAGTCAGCGGTTCTTGCAGGTTCTGAGATGGCCAGGGTAGTTATTGTTGCGGTCGGGGTATGAACCCCTTGGTCTATGAGCCGATGTGCCAATCGCTTGGCACTATCAAATGTAGTGCGGTGTGATGCCAAGACATTTCCTTGGTATGGTGGCACCAGCCCCCATATGTATCTCTCGATCTTCTTTCCCTCTGTATGAACCATGTTGGGATAGAGGGCCACTAGTTCACAGAACCTGGCGGTGTAGGCGACTACGTTGGAGCCCTTCATGGTTAGGCTCCACAACTCTTCCTCTAGCTTCTGAATCTCGCCCCTCAGGCAGTACTCCTCAATCATGAGGTCTTTCAAAGTTTCCCAACCCATCGCATTAGCCACTATAAGAGATAGTGACTTAACATGGCCGTTCCACCACTTTAGGGCTTTAGTTTCGAAGGTGCAAGCAGCGAACTTCACCTTGCTCTCCTCGGAACAAGAGCAGATTTCGAAAACCGATTCGGTTTTCTCGAACCATTGCGAGAGGGCAATGACTCCGCCAGTCCCCTTGAGGGACAATGGCTTGCAGTTCGTGAAGTCCTTATAAGAGCACTCTCTTGAGCGTACAGGAGCTTCAACATGAATAGATTGTGGAACCTGATGAATGGTATTGAGCCATGGCTGTAGCCATAGCTGCAGCTACAACAACATTTAAGGCTGTTGTGTCGAATTGAGGAGTAGGTGGTTGAGGAGGTGGTGTTTCGTTATTGAGGTTTCTCCTTGGATTTCTGCGAGGCGGCATCTTTGATCTATAAGTTTATGAAGTTGAAAATATTGATAAGAATTTAATGGAAGGATTGATGAGAATGAATCATGGACTAACTCTCCATAGCCCAACGATACGACTGAATGGAAATCTAGAACTAAAAGATGATCACATTTGGATAATAATTCTCATAAGATTAGGCACCTGTCAATATTACTGGAATTACAGATGTAACAAGTTTGGGAAAAACGGCCAACAGAAATAGGCCTTACTTCAACCAAAATGGGAAAATTTTGACAGAATTACAACCTATCCAAGATCTAACAGGCCTATGATTTACAAAAATAGAGAATTAGACTAGAGTTTTACATAACTAGGTTATATCCAAAAGAGAGAAGTTGATGAGAATCTATCGGCGAGGAGTACTACCAGAGTGAGTTCTTGACCCCGACAGAAGACGTTCTATGCCCCTCATGCGCCTGTCGGCTCTTGCTTGCTGAGCTCGAAGTTCTCTGACTTCAGCTCGCGTTTCAGTGAGTTCCCTCTGAAGAGCTGCATTGTAAACCAGAGCCCTTTCATGAGCAGACTCTAGTTGGCGAATGTGGACAGTGTTAACACCAGTGTTGGCGTCAATCTCCAAGACTCGATTGATAGATGATTGACCCAGTATCGTGTTCCGAGACATCCTACGAACCATGATGGGTAGGACTCTGTCAGTAGAACCTCCATTAGTAAGGTTGTAGAAACTTTTGTCTCCATTGTCGGGAATGGGTTGACCCTGTTCATGGCTCCAGGTATTCAAGTTTGTTGCCCACAAAGGTGTGGGTCCTTGAAATGTTGGACGAGGGTCAGGGTTTTGATCAGGTGGGGGCAGGTTGTTGACTTCTGGCTCTGAGTCTAGCTTCATGATCATCCAAAGGAATTAGGTGATCATTTTCTGGTTCATCTTCTAGCCATCCTGCATTGCCGTGGTTGGGATAGTACGGGTCTCCGGGAATGTGGAATCCAGCCATTAAATCTACGCGAGAAAAGAGGTATAAGAATCTAGTATATAAGTAACTCATAGTAATGCAAAATACTCTTATAGGATTTTAAGTTTAGGTTCTATTGTTCTCATTGTGGTGTTATAGGTAAGTTCTTAGACTTGTTGCAACCTCACAACCACACTTAGGCACATGCTAGTCAACCCTCGGATAATATAGTTGATCAGGCTATATCTTCCCAGTTTTGACCATATGTCTCTAAGTCTAATTGTGTTGCCCAACAATCGTAATACTTTTGTACAGTCTTAGTGACACTGATTTTAGTATGAATGCAGGCACGTATACTTAATTAAATATTTTAAATATTTAAAGTATAAACTCTTAGTCCGAGTATTTTAATCCCAATCTATTTATAATTAGTATATATTTTATGGGTTGATATACTTAATTCACTATAAACAATGCTCTGATACCAATCTGTCACACCCCAAAACCTGAACGACAGAAACGTTCGGGGGTGGAGGACGTTATGTACAGTATCACAACAATGAATAACAGTAAACAAGCAACAACATCATCCATTGCATTAATAATATAATTTCATACATGTGTGTTCTGTCAAGTTATATAGACACCAAAATATACATATCAAAATAAAAGATGAGTCTTGAACAAACTCCATCTTCTCAAAAGCCTGGCACCTGTACCTGTCTGTTGGTGACCTGAGAATACAAGTTATTTTGAAAGTGAGTATCAAATTTAAAGCTGGTGAGATAATAAGTATATTAAAGTCTGTGTTTGTATGAAAGCATTTGTAAGATGTTTTGTATAATGTTTTGCATAATGCTTGAACTCTCCTAGAAAACCCTATGTTTCCTACTAATGGTAGCCTTCTACCAAGGCATCTAGTGTCCGTGTGTATGTCTCTTGTAAGAGTGTGTATTTTCCCAATACTGACTATCATTTACCAAAAAATATAGTTTTTGCATTACCGTGCATCGTGTAAATATTCACGAAGTGAATGAAATGGGAAAATATCATAGCATTGTAGTATTTGTAATATGTGACTACTGCTATACTAACTACCTTAATAACAAAAGGTGTTTAAAGTAACATGTGATCGGCCTGTATCCTGCTACTGACTCTAGTAAAACGACGATGTAAGACGTCGTAAGAAATGAAATTTAGCACCCATAGACTTGCAAGTCCCACTGTAGCGAGCAGCAAGGTGTAGGATAGTCAATCCAGTATAGATCTATACGCAAACTCATACGCTCCCGAATTAAGGAGATTCTGATACAAAAACAGTCATGGCAGGTAGTGCCATGCCCTGTTTAATGGCTCACATAACTGTGTTAATGTATATGTGTGCTAGCTGTATTGTGTGTTCTTTCTCTGTCTAGCCTGTATGTTTGTTTCTCTTCATAGTGTCTATTGTTTGTTTCTCATCATAGTGTCTATTGTTTGTTTCTCATCATAGTGCTAACCTGTTTATATACCCTTGCTACCCAAGGGCATTGTATCTTTTGACTCATGTATGAACTGACTCATTGTATGTTTCATTGTTCTAGTAATTGTATTAGTGTCTTCCTATACTACTCCTATAGTAGTTTACTAGCAATGTAATCATTTTTGTGTACCCTTGCTAGCCAAAGGTATAGAACTGATTGTAGGAACTTTTATGACTATGTATGTATACATGATATACAACTAATATTTAAACGACCTTCGGACGGATAACCGATGCCCTAAAGCCACATCCAAACAAGGAAAAGGAATTAAAGCGAGCTGGCCTTCCTAAGTTTTTTAAACATTGCTTATATAACTATACATACATAGACATGCATTTGAAAATATATAAGTATGAAAGAGTTTAATTAAAAGTATTTGATAAGTAGAAGAGTTTGTAAAACTGTTTGAAGCAAAACAGTTTGAACAGTAAGAAAACCACTGGTTTTGTAGTTATTAATCATATATGATTGATGTAATAACTATAAGTATTTAACTTGTATTCACCCCCCCTATAAAAGCATTTAAAACATTTTAACCATTGATTAAGGGGTATGAACTCACCTGTAGTGAGTGGTACGGATGAACTGAAGGTGTAGGATTGGTAGGTGTCAAGTGAAGTCTTGAACACACTCTATGATCCTTGTTAACATACAATATCACACACACATATATATATATATATATATCCAATTAGTGTTTAAACAACTAATAAACAAAGTCAAGACACCCTAGGACATGCTAAACACCTTATACAAGTATTATAAGTCCCAAGGATTGCATCTAAGTGTTGTAGGGAAAGGCTAGTGTGCTTGGGGTTCAAGGAACACTCCTTTAGGGAGTTTACGGTTTTATGGTCACTAGCAAAAGGGTTTACGGTCGTAAAGTCACCCCCTTTGTGACCATTTGTTGTTTGAAGCTTTAAGAGTCCCTAGAAGCTTTTCTACTTGATGTATGTGACTATGGAAGGTACTAGGGCACCATTTCACTCCTAATTGGAGTTTACGGTCCCTAAACCATTTTCCTTTGGGTTTACTACCGTAAACCCATAAGGTTTATGGTATTTGGGGATTTTCAAGTCCTTAGCTCATCAAGGTAATAGTCTAGGTTAGATTCTAGGCATAAGGAGTAAATATGGGACATTTATACACCTTTTGGGGTGTTTACGGTTTTGGGAGATCCCCAAACTGTAAACACGTAAAAATGGGTGTTTTCTTGTGCTTTTTATGTGATAAATACATCAAGGAAGGATCTAGACTTATTACAAAGGCTTGTGATGGACTAAAGCACCCTAAGGCACCTTAACTTGGTGTTTACGGTTCAAGAACTTCTTGAACCGTGAGCACTTAGTACTTGGTGTTCTTGGGTGATTTCCTTGATGTAAATATGTATAGAAAGATTTAAAAGACTCTAGGATAGAAGAACTTACTTTGTGGAAGCTTGAAAGGAGCTAAAAGTCCAAGAACACTAGTTTGTGTTCTTGGTGTTCTTGGTGAAAAGGAAGAATCAACCTTTTTGGAATGATTTCACGGTTAGAAGTGTTTTAAAACACTAGATCTAAGCATATAATCACTTAAGGAAACTAGAAACACTTACTATATTGAAGATCTTAAAAATATTTTTGGATGATACTTGAGAGAGAATCGTTTTGGATCTTGAGAAGTTTTGGAAAAAGTGAAAATAATGACTAGATCTTCTATATATACTCTCAGATTTAGGGTTTTTGTCAGAAAATATTTTATTCAAGCAGTAAACTCTAATTTGTTAGATTATTGGAATAACTGCATTGCAAAATAACCCTAGTGCATCCTCTCTCCTGTTATCACTAAAGTGTGAAATCCTGAAACACTCAAACTTACTCTAAAAAGTATGAAAATTGACAGCAACTGATCTGACTTCTATTGACTTGATACATTTGTACAGAATAGAAATTTTGGGTTGTCACATGAGTACCGGTTGAAAGATACCGATGTTGTGTACCGGTTGAAAGATACTGATGATGGTTACCGGTTGAAAGATACCGATGAAGGTTAGCAGTTGAAAGATACCCATGAAGGTTACCGGTTGAAAGATATCGACAATATTGTATGGTATGTGGTACGATGGGGGAACTCACTAAGCTTTGTGCTTACAATTATGGTTTTGGTTCCAGGTACCTCTTCGTCGAAGGGGAAGGAGCCGACGGTGTAGCATTGCATCACTCACACACTCATGGTTTCCTCAAGGAGTTTTTGGGACTATACTCTGATTTTTATTACTTTTGACGTTATGGTTTAGGAAACAACAATATGATTTTGTGACGTGTTGTTTATTTGACAATATTTTGGTAAAAATGTTCATGGAATTGTTACCTTAAAAATGAAATTTTCGGGCTCGAATTTTGGGATGTTACAAGTTGGTATCAGAGCCCTGGTTTGAGGGATTCGAATACACCCTCGGGGGTGTCTGGACTCAAACTGAGGGACTAAAAGATTTTTACAAGAAAAATGCTTTTCTAAAATCTAAATTGAGAAATTATAAGAAAGACAAAGTGTGTGATGCGTGCGACCGGCCGGGCTCAAGTAAGTTTTCCCCAAGATAGCCATACTTATTATGTTATGTTATATGGTTTTGATTCAGAAAATTGCATGCTAGAATACGACTAGGGGTCTAGGAGGATGCGTTGTGTGCCTGATTTATGATTTTGAGAATTGGATGCTAGTTAGGGCTAAGTGTCTAGGGAGGATGCCTTATATGCCTGTTGTATGACCTGTATGCTAGGGCTGTATAGTCAGCAGTAGGATGGCCTATGTAGTTTATTCCTGGTTTGGTTACTCAATGCACGAATGTTGCTTTCTTTGTGCTATGGGGTTTGGGCCAGCTCTAACTAACTAAGAAGCGGATATGTAGCAGTATCCGCAAGCTAGTTAGGGGGAGGTGGTGGGGATTCCTAGTGCAGTTGATGATGGAGAGTAGGTCGGAGAGTGCCTTAAGGAAGCCTAGGATGAGGTCAGTGGAAAGGGTATCGGTAAAAAGGACTTGGCGAAATCAAAGCAATCCTTGAGGAAAGTACGTGTAGATGTGGAAGGTTGTATGGGCCCGTACTACTGAAAGCAGAGGACCTGTACTCAAATCAAGGAGGGCCTAGATGGAACCTGGAAACTTGGAAAGTGTGTGAGACCTCTAAAAGGTATATGTGACCCTGACAATCATATGTTTATTTTCAGAATGGTGGTCATGCAACATGGAGTAGGAGGTTCAGGGTCCGGGTCAGGATCGAGCTCGGGCGCAGGATCCGAGCATGTGGATGATGGGTTACGTGAGCTCATCGCGTCCTAGATCACGAGGGGTATCCTTGATGTGACGCTGGTTATCTTCGGGTCAATCAAGGAAGGGATCATTGAGCTGATAGAGGATCGCGTCAAGGCGTTCAGGAGTGACTTGGCAACCAGCCAGTTAGGGCCACACACACTGTCCTTTAAGGACTTCAGAGGGAGTGGTGCGCCAGATTTCCATGGGGTGAAGGACCCCATTGCTGCTAGGAGATGGATTGCAGACATCGAGTCTGTGCAGCTAACGAGCTTCTGCCCGGAAGGGTCGAAGGTCCGTTTCACTACAGGATGTTTGAGAGGCAGGGCCAACGATTAGTGGGAGTCAGTTGGTGACTCTCTGGGAGCCTCGGCTATTGAGGCTATGACATGGTCAGACTTTGTGACATGATTCAGGGCAGAGTTTGCGCCAGCTGTGGAGATTCAGCAGCTGGCCAGGGAGTTCTTGGATATGAGAAAGACTACGGAGACTGTGGCGGAGATCACCGCCAAGTTCCGGAAGAGGGCATTGCTGGTGCCCCAATATGCGGGTGATGAGGACATGAAGAGGACCCGCTACCATGAAATGCTACGAGCTAACATCCGAGAGCATGTCATTTTCTCAGCTTGCCCTACCCTGGATTCCATGATTGCCAGGGCTAGGGAAAGGGAGATTGATTTGGAGCACATCTGGAAGAGGAAGGCAGCGAAGGGGCTGACGATGGGGGCTTTAGGGAAGAAGCCCAAGGGATCCGATGGTAGGCCAAAAGACCAGTCAGGGCGAGACCGCTGTGGGAAATGTGGTCGGTCACACGAGGGAGCTTGTCGCACTGGGTTGGGTTCAAGTTGCTATAAGTGCGGCAAGGTTGGACATTTTGGCAGAGATTGTACTGCCCATACTCTTGCGATTCAGATATCTGACCTGATCTGCTTTCATTACAATCAGAATGGCCATAAAAAGGCCAATTGCCCTAGATTGACAGCAGCAGCAGCGGCGCCGGCGGTGGCACTGACTCCAACGACAGCACGGGTTGTGGATGGCTGGAAGGCCAAGTTAGAGGCTCCATTGGTTCGGAGCCGTGCATTTCAGCTGACAGCCGAGGAGGCACGCGCTGCATCCGATGTGGTGACGGGTATGATTTCTTATTTTATGCTTTTATGTTATGCTGCTGTGATTTGGATATATTATGTGCCTTGCTTAGGATCGTTCCATGTGAATGGTATCCCAGTTCAGGTGTTGTTTGCTCTCTAGAGGTCGAGATTGCGGACGAACGGTCGGTACGAGCGTCGGAGGTCTACCAAGATTGTGTTTTGAGGCTGTTCGAGGAACGTTAGCTGGTGGACTTGGTTCCCATACATTTGTGGGGGAACAAGGTCATTATTGGTATGGACTGGCTGAGCCCCAATGGGACAGTGATCGACTGTGCGCAGGAGTCAGTGCGGATTAGGACCTTTAGTGGGGGAGAGTGGGCGGTTCAGGGCGAAAGGCCACAGCGAGGACTAGCTTTATGTTCAGCAGCAAGGGCTAGGCGCTACCTTCAGTAGGGTTGCGCAGGTTATGTCACCTATGTTATGGATACCCGGGAGGCGGGTAGGGATGGTGGGCGATGTGCCTGTAGTACGGGAGTTTGAGGACTTATTCCCTAAGGAGTTGCCCGAGGTACCTCCATAGAGGCAGGTGGAATTCAGAATCAACCTGGTCCCTGGTGCGGCTCTGATAGCCAAGGCACCGTATCGGTTGGCTCCTCCTGAGATGCAGGAGTTGTCTACACAGCTGCAGGAGCTGTTAGACAAGGGATTCATTAGACCAAGCAGTTCACCCTGGGGAGCCCCGATTTTGTTTGTGAAGAAGAAGGACGGGTTGCTTCGGATGTGTATAGATTATCGGGAGCTGAATAAGGTAATAGTGAAGAACCGTTACCCACTCCCGAGGATTGATGTCCTCTTTGACCAGTTATAGGGAGCATCTTCGTTCTCCAAGATTGATCTGCGCTCAGGATATCATCAGATGAGGATCAGAGAGGAGGATGTACAGAAGACGGTGTTCCGGACATGCTATGGCCACTATGAGTTCGTGGTGATGCCTTTCGAGCTCACCAATGCTCCCGTCGTGTTCACGGATTTCATGAACCACGTGTGCAGACCGATGTTGGATTGGTCCGTGATAGTTTTCATTGATGACATCTTGGTCTATTCCAAGACGCAGGAGGATCATGAGGAACATCTGCGAGAGGTTCTGGAGACTTTGAGAAGGGAGAACTTGTATGCTAAGTTCTCCAAGTGTGAGTTCTGGTTGTGCGAGGTGCAATTTCTTGGGCACCTTGTCAACCAAAACGGGATTTCGGTAGATCCGGCCAAAGTGGAGGCCGTGATGAGATGGGAGGTTCCGAGGTCACCATCTGAGATTCGGAGTTTCCTAGGCTTAGCTGGCTACTATCGGAGATTCATCTAGGATTTATCCAAGATAGCCATGCCCCTGACCAGGCTAACAAGGAAGGCAGTGGTCTTTCGTTGGGGGCCTAAGTAGCAGGCTGCATTCGAGACATTGAGACAGAGATTGTGCATGGCGCCAATCTTAGCTGTGCCAGAGGGCATAGAGGATTTCGTCGTGTGTTGTGATGCGTCCATCTCGGGTTTGGTCGTAGTATTGATGCAGAGAGGGCATGTCATTGCTTACGCTTTGAGGTAGCTAAAGCCTCACGAGGCAAATTACCCGACGCATGATTTGGAGCTGGGGGCTATTGTGTTCACCCTCAAGATTTGGCGTCAGTACCTCTATGGGGTTCGTTGTATGATTTACACGGACCACAAGAGCCTGAGGTATCTCATGGACTGACCAAATCTGAATATGAGGCAGCGTCGGTGGCTTGATGTGGTAAAGGATTACGATTGCGAGATCCTTTACCATCCGGGAAAGGCCAATGTGGCGGCCGACGCGCTTAGCCGCAAGGCAGTGCTGATCAGGTATATCTGTCTGAGGATCACAGTGGTGACTCTGCCTTAGGAGCGAATTCGGGAGGCCCAACAGGAGGCCATGAAGGAGGATCATCGGAAGAGCGATCAGATTGTGGGGCATGTTTCCTCCTGCGACTATGACAGCCGATGTGTATTGACACTACACCGTAGGGTGTGGGTGCTGTACCATGGGGGTGTGCACCAGGTTCTGATGGAGGAGGCACGCAAATCTCGATTCTCCATTCATCCCGGGGCGACAAAGATGTATATGGATCTTCACATGGACTATTGGTGGCCATGCATGAAACGAGATGTAGCATTGTACGTGGAGCGGTACTTGACCTGCAGGAAGGTCAAGGCCGGGCACCAGATGCCACACGACAAGATACAGCCGTTGGACATTCTGCTATGGAAATGGGAGGACATTACGATAGATTTTATAACAAATCTTCCTAGGACCGCACGAGGGGTGGATTCGATTTGGGTCATCGTCGATTGATAGACCAAGAGTGCTCATTTTATTCCGATTCAGGAGAGCATCTCGGCCGAGAAGCTGGCCGACATCTATATCAGGGAGGTGGTGGCACGGCACGGGGTGCCAGTGTTGGTGATTTCAGACGGATATGTGTGGTTCACTTCCGGGTTTTGGAGGAAGTTTCACTATGAGCTGGGTACTCGTCTGCATTTTAGCACCGCCTTTCACCCTCAGACGGATGGTCAGAGGGAGCGGACCATCCAGAATCTAGAGGATATGTTGCGAGCATGCGTGTTAGACTTCGGAGGTAGTTGGGATACGTACCTCCCTTTGGCGGAGTTCTCCTATAACAATTGTTATCACGTGAGTATCGATCATCCTCTCTTCGAGATGTTCTATGGGAGGAAGTGCATGACCCCGATATGTTGGGGCGAGGTTGGCCAGAGGGTAATGGGGAGCACCGAAGTAGTGCTCAAGACGATAGAGAGGATTCAACAGGTCTGGAGCAGACTTCAGACTACTCAGATTCGGCAGAAAAGTTATGCCGATAAGCACCAATCAGACCTGGAGTTCCAGGTTGGGGATATGGTTCTCCTGAAGGTGTCGCGATGGAAGGGCATTATCTGATTCAGGAAACGGGGAAAGTTGGGGCCCAGGTACATTGGACCATTTACGGTTATAGCCCCGGTGGGTAAGGTGGCGTATAGGTTGGATCTGCCAGCTGAACTCAGTCATATCCATAGCACTTTCCACGTTTCCCAACTGCAAAAGTGCCTGGTGGACGACTCAGCAGTGGTGCCCTTGGAGGACATTCATATCGATGGCAGCCTAAACTACATTGAGTGACCTGTGGTGATCCTCAACCAGAAGTCGAAGGATTTGAGGAACAAGAGAGTGGAACTCGTGAAGGTGCAATGGCAGCACCAGAAGGGCTCGAAATGGACTTGGGTGCCGGTGGACGAGATGATGGAGCACTACCTAGAGTTGCTTCAGGAACGAGCAACAGACTTCGAGGAAGAAGTCTAAAATAAGTGGGGGAGATTTGTAGCACCTGGTTCTTGGTACGCATTTCTTTTTATTTTTATCTAAGTATTTTTCATTTTTGGCCTTGGACTCGGCGAGTTGAAGGACCAACTCGCCGAGTAGAAGCAGAATGTGATGCGGGGTTTAAGCCGTCTACTCGATGAGTCGGGTCCCGGACTCGGCGAGTAGATGTTGTCTGGAAAAAAACCCTAATCCAAGGGTTTGCACCCTATTTAAACAGTTTTATGTCGACCCAAAACGTCCCATATGCTCCCAAAACACCGCTCATTGAATCCCTAGCCGTTATTGAAGCAATCTAAGCCTTGTTGGTGGATTTTGGTGCTTGTGGTCTTAAGAAGGAAGGAGAAAAGCTTGAGGAAGCAAGTAGAGACCAAGGGAACCCGAATTTGTGCACTTTCTACAGCTCATTGAAGGTAAAAAGTTGTAACCTTGCTCATTTATTTGTTTGATCCCTCTTTGGGGAGATTTAGGGCTTTTATAAGCCATTTTTGGTGGCCAACCATGTTTGCAAACATGGTTGGGGGTTAAAGCTTCTGAATCACATCATTTAAGGGGTCACTAGGCAGATTTGAGTGGCTTTTGCACCCTTGAAAGGCCCCATGCATCTTAAGAGCTTGTTTTTATGTCTTTTTGAGCTCAAAGTCCCATGCAAGCACGTAAAGTTTGTAACTTTACATGCTAGATCGATTTTTGAAGCTTGGATCCATCTTTTGATCAAAGGTTGTACATCATAAATCAAGGATTTAGAGTGTGGACGTGACTAACTCGGCGAGTCCGTTCTTGGACTCGACGAGTCTGAGGATTTGAGCCCTATATATGTTGAGGGTCAAGGGAACCCAGTTGAGTGTTACAAGGTTTGTAACCTGACAGAAAGAGTTACCCAATGCATTGGACGTGATTTTAGACCTGGAGTTCATGGGACTCGGCGAGTGCTAGAACAGACTCGGCGAGTCTAAGGTAATCTTCTTAAGCATGGAGATGAACTCGACGAGTTGTTCATCAACTCGGTGAGTCAGATGAGTTTCATGCGATGTTCATATGAGAGAGGAACTCGTCGAGTTGACGGCCCAAATCGACGAGTCGGGTCATAGATGAGGACGAGTAAAGGGTGAGGGACTCAGCGAGTTAATGGCCCAACTCGGCGAGTCGGGTCAACTTGAGGTTGACTTTGACTAGACTTGGACTGACCCTGTTTAGGGTTGTACTTGATGTGTGTTGACTTAAAGGTTGTCGTGTAGGGATCGAGGAGTAGAAGGGAGTCGACTTGTGCGCCGAGGATAATTCAAATACTACACGACATTGACGTGAGTTACCTTCCAGTAGGGGCGGGTCTAAGGCCACAATGCCGGCCCACCAAAAAGGGGTATTTAGAAGATAACGGTCTTTGTGATAATTATCTTGGTTTGGTTATGTGTTGGTTGTGAGATTTATCTGGATGATATGTTATGTGTATAGTAGGGATTAGTTTCCCTAACAGTGGTCCTTAGGACCCATGGGTAGGTCAGTACCCGGATATGCCTGACTGTATGTTTATATATGTTGATCATATGCTAGTGGTAGGGAGAGGAATGGTCCCCAGTTACCGGGTGAACGATACCGATGACGGATACCGGTTGAAAGATACCGATGTTGAGTATCGGTTGAAAGATACCGATGTTGAGTACCGGTTGAAAGATACCGATGATGGTTACCGGTTGAAAGATACCGATGAAGGTTACCGGTTGAAAGATACCGATGAAGGTTATCGGTTGAAAGATACCGATGATATTTTATGGTATGTGGTATGATGGGGGAACTCACTTAGCTTTGTGCTTACAATTTTGGTTTTGGTTTCAGGTACCTCTTCGTCGAAGGGGAAGGAGCCGGCGGTGTAGCATCGCATCACATACACACTCATGGTTTTCTCAAGGAGTTTTTGGGACTGTACTCTGATTTTTATTACTTTTGACATTATGGTTTTGGACACAACAATATGATTTTTTGACGTGTTGTTTATTTGACAATATTTTGGTAAAAATGTTCATGGAATTGTTACCTTAAAAATGAAATTTTTGGGCTTGAATTTTGGGATGTTACATTGAATCACCGATATCTCTACCGGTGGTGCTCAACAAAACCCCTAAAATGTATTTCAATCGTCTGTGCCTCCAGCTTCGCTTTCAATTGCATATGAGTTCAGGTATTTGAGGTTTTATAGCAAAGCTATAACATCCCGACTCCCAGGTATAAATTTTAAAGCTTTTAGATTCATATTTTTGGACCTACTCGACGAATTGGATGCCTCAACTCGTCATGTAGAAACTTATCAGGATGTGTGGATTATGAATCCTACTCAATGAGTTGGAGGAACCAACTCGACGAGTTGAGGCTGTGCATGAAAACCGTAATTCATAGGGTTTGCACCCTATTTAAAGGACCTTAAGTCCTCCCTGCAGCCATCCTTACCACTTTCACGTCCAAAAGAAAACCCTAATCGAGCTAACCTCCTATTTTGAGTGTGTGTGAGGCTAAAGAGTGTGTGTTTGGTGCATTTCTTGAAGAGACTTGAAGATTGAGAAGCTTGGAATGATAAGGAGCTTGTAAATCCAGCATGTACTTCATTTTGGCATTCATTTGAAGGTAAAAAGTCATTACCTTAATCATTTACTTGTTAGATCTACCCATTAAAGAGTTTAGGGTCATTTCTAACTTATTCTTCAGGCATTTTTGGTATTGAGCACATTTTGAAGTGAGGAGTTCAGATCTAGACTCCTTTAGGCCGCATAAACATAGAGTTCTCTGCTTTATCTAGTCTTGGCCTTTCTTCATGCCCTAAACCTCTTCCTAAGACTAGTTATGGGTGTTTTAGCCTCTTGAGGCCTTTCATGCACGTAAAGTTGGTAATTTTACGTGGTAACTAGACCTTAGGAGGCTAGATCTATAGTTTGGAGCCTTGGTTTCAATTAAAATAGTCTAAATGAGAAAAGGGCTGAAGGAACTCGACGAGTTGGATAGGGTTTACCCGCCTACTGGAGTCTGAGTGAACTCGACGAGTGGATGAGATGAATCGGCGAGTTGATTAGGGTTTTCCCAATATTTTATACACTTCATAGACTCGATGAGTTATTTGGCAACTCGTTGAGTTGACTCGAGTTTTCACAGGTTTCCGAGTTCTGAAGGAACTCGACATGCTAGTTGCTGCACTCGACGAGTTGGGTCAACATGGATTGTTGAACTTGACCGTTGACTTTGAATTTGACTAAGGGTTAACCAACTTTGACTTTTGAGGGGATTTTAGTAATTTGAGATTTTAATGGAAACCATTATATGGTGGTTACAGGCAACTGAGCTGGAGCTGAGAGTTGGGGGTTTGATCTTCTTGATTCTGCACTACTTATGAGGCGAGTTGTCCGCACTATACTAACAGGGTCGAAGGCACCAATGTCGGCCCTTTTTGGATTGTTATCCTGGTTATCACATGACGATATTCTTAGTGATCTGTTAGATCTGTATCATGGTATATAGGATGATGCTATGTTAGTGACCTGTTAGGTCGGTATCCTTGTATGTAGGATGACGTTATGATTAGTGATCTTTTAGATCGGTCTGACTATTTATACATGCTAGCATTGGTTATCTATGTGTTGATTGTATGTGTGGGGGTGGGTTGAGGCGGATCTGCTTTGTGCTGAAGGCCAACATACCTAGGGCAGCCCGGATAGACTGGAGGTCGATTAGGGGCGTACTAGTCAGGCCGAAGGCTCGGAGAGCGGCCCAGATGAGCTGAACGCCCTGTAGGGCGGACCAGACATGCTGAAGGTTCTAAGAACAGTCCAGACAGGCTGAAGGCATGGTGAGGTCAAACCAGACATGCTGAAGGTTCTGAGAGTGGGCTAGATAGACTGAAGGCTGGGTGCGGGTTGCACTGCTGGTAGCCGGTGTGCGGTCGAATCTTTATTCATTTTGCTTCATGATTGGGTGTTAGGAGTAGAAGGAAGTAGGTACGTTTTAAATATGTTACCATTTTTTCCTGTTTTATTTCATTTATTTTTGGAAGTAAATGAGTTCTTTATTTTATTTCCTCAATATATGTGAACTTTGTGATCAGGTACGCGAAGTATTTGGGGAGATTTTTGATAGCTAACAACTTAAAATGTACTATTTCTAAGTCTGGTAAGGTTGACCTTCTCAGCCATCGGTAACGTCGATTCTCTGAGCAATATTCTAAAATTAGTCAAAAGATTTCAACATTGAACCGCCTCTTTCAATCTTAATTGATGATTTCTACGGGATGAGAAGATCAAGAAAGGGATAACGATAGAGGGGTTTTCTCAAGAAATTTGTATTCTACTCTCTGATTTGACATTGCCTTCTCAATTTGACAGACATTTCATTTCAATTTGAGTAGTTCAATCGTGTGTATCACTACTGGAACAAATGAATCTTCACGAGAAAGAGCTTAGGCATAAGAAAGGTTTGTATTTCAGCTTCTTTGTTCTACAAATCTTCTTCAACATTTATGTTTCCTTTCCCTTTTCATAAATTTCTAATTGCTGATTGTTTGTGGTGTTATTTGAAAAAGGTGGTGTATAGAATTGTCAACCTCCCAAAACGAGTCTAAATCTCAACTTGAAAGGTAAGCCAAATAGATTTCACCTCTATTTATTGTTGTGGGTTTACTTTAAGGCAAAACGTGACTATGTTTGTACGTAAAAGCTAGATTGGACTACTTATTTGGATGAAAACTAAAATTGTTAAGCTACAGAGTGTTTGATTTTCATATTTCATGAGCCTTTATATTAGATATACAGATAGAATAGAAAAATGTTCAGAAAACAATCCAGAAAAGACAAGGGTTCTCAGTTGTTTTGTGTATTGCCTTTAAGGTGTTTGTCAAAATGCCTACTTTATTGTACTATTTTTTTAAGATAAAAGTTATTTATAAACAACAAAAACCAACAAGGGTATTATACTATTTTACAATCTATGAATTAAAACTTTTAAATCTACAATCAGATATATAGGTTATCAAATGCATAGACCAAATTAAAGATATGATGTAGGGTGTTCGTGGCTGCCATATAAAGGATTAAAACCACCCCTAAGTTTAAATGAATTACCAAAAAACCCCTAATTTTTTTTACCAAACTGGTTCTTTTTCGTTATTTTTAGTTCTTTTCCAGTTCTTTTGGTTGCAAATCAAATTACCCATAATTTTTGGTATTTCTTTTCCGGTTCTTTTGTTTGCTATCGTTGTCTTCCGACGATCGCTGGTGCTTCCTTCTGGCCCGCCAATTGTTCCTTGGCATTTGCCTTTCATAAGTGTTAGATTGCTTTCGTTCATTCCTTGTTGACCCGATCAAATGAAATCTCAGGCATAAAAAGCCCTAATTTCGTTTAAAATTTGATGAATTAAGAAAAATAACTCCTACTGCAAGAATCATTTTATAAATTAGTCCCAAACATTTTTAACATAATTAGTCAAATTCCCAAACTTAAATTCCATTTAGACCATTTTAGCCCCTTTGTTAGTTTATTTTAACCATATCAGTCCTGCCTTGGTTAATTAAATTACCAAACAGTCCCCAATAGTTTAAATTCATTACGAAAATGTCCCGAAAGCATTTCAAACTTCAAGAAGTATGGTTTTTGCAGTTTCTCACGTCAAGCTTCGCAAAATAAACTGATTCCGTACATATTGAACTTACGCGTCAAGGATTCAACCTATTACTATTCACATATATTTATATGTTTAAACACATAAAGTTTATACATGTACATATGTTCATTACTTTGGAACGTACCTCTTTAAAAAGCGAGTACATTAAACTTTTACATACTTACCAAGCATGCTCAGATTTTTATTAACTTTATACAATGAAATTCATTATGCCTAGTGACTTAAACACAATTAAGTTAGGGCTGAGAGCTATTCACATAATTTAGTTAAGGGCTTTTTAATGAGACTATATTTATTACCTGAGTCCAACCACTTAGGATACCCACACTACTATAACCGTTAATCTTCAGAGAGAGATACATATGTATAGATCTATATGGGGTTGATATCCCCACCTATAGTTTCTAGCTACAACCTTAACCGACCAATCGAAGCGGGTGATAAGTGTCTATAATTGTTACTACAACATCCAATGAAGCAATGTATGGGGGTACATTTAGTCACATAGCTCGGATATAGGACTCACTATAAACATTAACTAAAATTTCTCTCTCTCTCTCTCTCCCTCTCTCTCTTTATCTCTCTCTCTCTCTCTCTCTCTCTGACACTAGAAACCATGGGTTTGGTTACTTTCAAAACTATTTTAGGTATGCAATTACTTATGTAATAGTACAGTTTGGTTTTCAAGTTAATTCAAGGATTTTTACAAACATAGTTTTAAGTAAGGATGTACTTATACAAAGATATATTTGGGATTTTAAACATTCCTTACAAACACGGTTTTAAGTATGAATTTACTTTTACAAAGATACATCTTGGCTTTCAAATACTATTTGCAAACAAAATTTAACTATTGTTATGCATACAAAGAAAATACTTTTTTGACTTTTTAAAAGTATTACTGTTGTTAGTAGAAAACTTGTAACTTTCACCAACCTTGTGTTGACCGTCAAAAATACATTTATTCTCATTAAATCACTAAACGGACAATCAAGATGTATTGGATTATAGGTGACCTAGTTTACTTGCTGTTTTATTATATGCCTATCTATTAAGGCAATTAATGTACTATTGTTATTTGTAAAAACCTTGTATTCAAATATCAAGATGGAAAACGAATGCTATATATTTTTTTTTTATTTTTGTACTTGTGCTATGTATTTAGTTTACCTATGATCCATGAACTTAGTCACACAACCCGACTTGTTCCGTCGCCTCGGCCAAGGGTATGATAGATTGGTATCAGAGCTAAATTGGCTATAGAGAAATCGTATCCCCAAAAGAGAAATATAACTATAAGAACTAGCTTTTAATAAAAGTATTATTATTATTATTATTATTATTATTATTATTATTATTATTATTAATTACACTACTTTTTGGCTACTTACGGTATGGGGAATCTGGATTTAAGTGGCCGCATAGGGTTGTTGAATTTCAGAACAACTTAATTGCTAAAATGGACATGTCCTCAAGTGTTTCCAGTCCAGCCCTCGTCTGTACTTGGTAGGCTTCGAGTACAAAACAAAAACTAATAATACTACAGACTTCACCAACAATAATGTATAAGAGTTATATATATATATATATATATATATATATATATATATATATATATATATATATATATATATATACTCTGACCCGAGATGAGAACACTTAATAAAATTCTAACATACCTCCAATTAAAACTATCAACTCAAACCTTTAGATCAAATGCCTCAACTAAGGTTAGTACCGTCGATAAGCCATACCATAAATAAACATGTAAGGTACACCTATGTTATTTATGGTGGGGCCGGTGTACAACCAACCTTGAGCAAAGAGTTTGATAGACTTGAATGGTTGAAAGTTCTAGATATCGAAGGATGTTCTAAAGATTCGCTATAGAAACCATAGTACCTTAGAAACTGTATATCAATTCCAAAATAATGTATACATTTTAAATACATAAAAATTTGGGATAACGGTTAGATTTTCCTAGTTCCGCTAAACCCGAAGAAGAGCAAAGAACCAATAGCTTCGCTACTGAGAAAACCATAGTTCCCAATCGATCATTCAATAGTCTCTAAACTTGTCTCTCTATCATTTGAAATTGGTTGGATTTCAATTCTCTCTCTATCATTTGAAATCGGTAGGATTTCAGTTCTCTTTCTAAAATATGGAAATCTATAGGATTTCTGGAAACATTCACTCTCTATAATTTGGAACTTTACCATGAGAGGATTGGAGGAAACTTCTTACACCTCCCGGTTTAACGACCTCGCAAACCGTTGCTCGGATAGGGTGAACCCGAAATACAAACAAACTGAAAGGTACATCTGAGGATTAGATTCACCGTTTTAAAGTCTAGTTTCTTCATCCATACCCACTATCTTTGATAGTGATAAGAAATTGACATATTAATTAATTAAGATGTATACCCTTTAGGGTACCATGACACCACAACCTAAAGACAACCAGACTAGGAGTAGAAAAGGGAACTTCCATGGCAAGTCAAAAGAGAACTTCAAACATCGTTGTGTACGCCGCAATCACAAAGACTTCCAATCCATCAAAACCATACTCTAGGACTTTAACTCACTATACCAAGTGCAATTTCCACCATCTCGGAGATTACATGGTCTTTACATTTGTAACTAAAGAGGTCACACCTCTATATTTTGCAGAAAGGTCTCGAACAACACAACCTCAACCTCCGCTGTAGGAAGAAGCCGAAATTGATTCGAATGCAATCAACCAGCGCATTTTAAGGGGGACTGACCGAAACTGAAGAATCAGGGTGGGAAAGGAAGAGCATTCGTGATAGGTGTTGTAGATGCTCTCCAGGAACCAACTGTGATGACTGGTATGCTTCCTATCAACACTATTAATGCTTCCGTAATATTTGATACTAGTACCGATAGAAGCTTTATTTCCCATATGTTTTGAAGCATGATTAACAATAAATCATGCAAACTTAACAAATCTTACAAAGTAGAAGTAGCAAAAAACCAGTTCGAAAGCAGCTTAGAAGTACTCACTAGTTGTCTTCTCACCCTAAATAACCATGTCTTTCCCGTCAACCTAATACCTATGACCATTGGAAGTTTGGATGTGATCGTCGAAATTGAATGGTTGTCACTTCATCGAGTAGAAATTTAATGTTATAAAAAAGCCATGCGACTACCTTTACCCAACAATGAAACTCTAAAGATTTACGGAGATACATCATGAAAGAATCTAAGAATCATCTCTTGCATGAAGGCAAGAAGGTGTTTGCAGAAGAGATGCTTCACTTTCTTGGCCTGCATGGTAGATATTCAAGAAAAGGGTAAGGAATTAAATATATTCCATAAGTGTGTGATTACCCGAATGTATTTCCAGAGGATCTACTTGGAATGTCTGCAACTAAAAAGTTCGAATTCCAAATCAACCTAATCTCGAGCAGAACACTAGTGGCGAGATCTGCTTATGGTCTGGCTCTATCAGAAATGCAAGAACAATCTAGTTAACTTAAAGAACCTCTTGGCAAAGGCTTTATCCGGCTAAGCTTCTCTCTATGGGGAGCTCCGATATTGTTTTTCAAAAAGAATGATGGATCGTTTAGGATATGCACCGACTATCAAGAATTGAAAAAAATCGCAATCAAAAAGTGATATCCACTCTCGATGATCGATGGCCTATTTGACCAGCTACATGGACCATGTTACTACTCAAAGATCAGTCTAAGATCCGGCTATCATCAGCTCAAAGTTCAAGAAGTACACATTCTAAAGAAGACATTCAAGACTCGATACGGTTACTACGAGTTTCCGGTCATGAAATTCGGACAAACCACCAATGCCAACTGAAGTATTCCGATTCCTAAGGCTTACTGGTTATTATTGGAGATTCATCGAGAACTTCTCTGAAATCTAGAATGACAAAAATTTCTATTGGGGATACCTCCAAGAGTCTGCCATCCAGAAATTGAAAACAACAGTTGATTAGTGCACAAAATGTGTCTCTTCCAGAGGGAGCAAAAGAGTGCATAGCATTCTGCGACGCCTAACACCAAGGGTCAGGATGTGTTCTAATGCAAAGGAATAAGATCATTTCATACACATATCGACAACTTAAACCAAACGAGACCAACTACACTACCCTTGACTTAGAAGTTGGGACCCGTAGTGTTTGCCTTAAAGATTTGGAGACACTACCTATACGGAAAAAAATGTGTCGTGTTCACCAACCATAAATCCTCCAACACATCCTAGACCAGAAGGAGCTCAATATGAGACAAAGAAAGTGTGTCGAATCGCTAAATAATCACGAATATGAAAATTGTATTCATCCTGATAAAGCAAATATTGTAGTAGACGCTTTTAGCATGAAAGAACAAGAAAATCCCCTTTGTGTAAAGGCTCTAACGCTAACTATCTACTCCAATCTCACCACCCAAATTCGAGATTCTCAACTAGAAGCGCTCAAACCCAAGAATACCATAGAGGAAAACCTGTGCGGTAGGGACTAATAGTTTGACCTTAAGGAAGACGGAACACGATACTTCATGAACGAAATTTGGATCACAAAGTTTGGTGAAGCCGGGAGTCTAGTCTTAAATGAAGCTCATAAATTGAGCTATTTGGTACATCCCGAATCATATAAGATGTATCTCGATCTCATGAAGTTTTACTGGTGGCCCAAAATGAGGGCAGAGATTGCCATCCATGTCATTAAATGTTTGACTTGTTCCAAAGTCAAAGTATAGTACCAAAAGCCATCAGGACAACTACAACAATCGTCAATCCCGAAATGGAAATGGGAGCAAATAACCATGGACATCGTAACAAAGTTTCCAAGAAGTTCAAGTGGTTAAGATACCCTTTGGGTATTACTAGACTGTTTGACCAAGTCCGCCCATTTCCTAGTGTTGGGTCGTGTTTTGTATTAAGTGTTGCGTCTATTGGGCTCGTTAGCTAGTCCGTTTTTGTATCTCCGGTATGGGCCTGTCCATCCGTGAGTATAGTAGGGTTTATTATAAATATAGGTGCTTGCATGCATCTTAGGTTAACAATAGTAACGATAGATCAGAGCATTATTCAGAAGTTTTAATTATCGTTCTTGTAACCCTAAATCCTCTATAGCGGAAGTTCTTAGTCAAGCTCTGCTGAGGATTGTTTGAATTAATCATTCAACACATTGTGATTCAATCTTGTCTTGTTTATTGTTTTATGTTCTCCACACTACCTATTACAAAGATCTAATCGATCTTCAAGTTTATTTAATAACTTATCAATTGGTATCAGAGCAGGAGGCAGTGTAATTCATACACTTCTTTTCTGTGAAAAAGGTTGCAATTAGGGTTATTCCGCATTTACTGATATTTATTGAGCCGTCATCCCATAATTGACGTAACTCAACATTTATTTGTGTTGCCTTAATTTAATATATTACAAGTCTGATCTTTTAAACAGGTTATTCGATTAAGAATGGACGAGTCACAATCCAATCCCATCAACATCTCAAACAACATTGGATCAACGACAAAGATTCTCATCCTTTACACCCAGGATTACGAGGTCTGGGCACATCACTTTGAAGATTATGTCATCAGATCTGAGGACAATGGATATCTCATCTGGGAAGCAATCGTATCCGGACCATTCGCTCATTCAGCAACTTCAAGAATTATTAAAACTCAAAAGGAGTATAATGATCTTTTGAAAGACGTTAAAGATATTGCTCAAGACGAAAAAGATAAATTTCAGTGCAATATTAAAGCATTGAGACTAATCAGATCCGCTCTTCAATCTGACACTTTCAGGCTAGTGATTTCATGTAGCACTGCCAAAGAAATATGGGATAGGCTGCGAGTGTTATATTCTACAGACGAAGATCTCTAGCATTCCATTCAAACCTTGCTTTTGTCCGAATTTGGTGAATTCAAGCAGAGTCCTGCAGAAACTGTAACTCAGACGTTCGATCGCTTCAATCATCTTCTTAGTAAGATGATTAAACATGATATTGAAAGGAAGTTGATTGAACAAAAGGTTACATTTTTAAACGGTCTCAGATCTGAGTGGAGAGCGGTTGTGTCCACTGTTAAAGCGCATGAGCAATTCAAATCTTACTCTTTGGCGAAACTGGTAGGGATTTTGAAATCTCAAGAAAAGATTGTGTTATAAGAGAAAAATGTGGTTTTAAGCTTGGGATCATTGGCCCTTTTGTCCAAAAGCAAAGTTGTGATGGAAGATGAAGACCTCAACCTAGAGGATTATGACCTTACCTCTGAAGACTATGCAATGACGGTCTCAAACCCAAAGAGGTTCATCAAGAAAAGGTTCCCTACAAATAAGAACCGAAATTGGCAGGGAAGTTACAGTTCTGAAAAGGTTAGGGAAGAACCGAAAGCAAAAGAACCAAAGAAGGAACCGAAAGCTGAAGGAGATTCGGGTGTGAGCTGCTATTATTGTGGAGGAAAGAACCACTATGCCAAAGATTGTGTTCTCAAGAAAATGGCAGAAAAGGATGAGGAAAAAGACGAAGAAACTGTGCTGTTGAAAAAGCTGGAAGAGATTAAAAGAAAGAAATCCACCGCTAACCCCTCTATGAATGCTTTAATTGTGCAAGGTTTGGTAGCGGATGATGAGTTCGGTGGCGTGGAGGTCTGGTCAACCGATTCTGAGGACGATGAAGTCAGGAAGCCATCTCATGGAAAGGCCTATGTTGCAAAAGGTGAAGGGAGCGGTGGAAAGTGTTTAATGGGGTCAGACGTGTCTCAGATGAGGGGATACAACACAGATGGTGGGAATGAAGACACAAAGGAGCGAGAGGACTTGTGCTTCACAGCAAAAGCTCTCAGCATGCAGTTTAACAAGCTTGATGAATTAATCAAGAAGGTACAATCTGTTTTTGTTTCATTCAAAGTCCCACAAAGTTCATATGAAAAGGAATTAAAAAATGTTAATTTAAGAATCTATCATCTAGACAGCAGTTTAACTCAAACACGAGTCACCAATTCTAACCTAACTGACCAAATAAGCAGGGTATCTTCAAAGAGTGAGGAACGAAGGATGTGGATCGAGCTAAAGGAGTCGGAGTTAATCAAATCCAAGGATGAAAACATGTATTTACAAAGAGACAATTTAAAACTTGTAAAACAGAGAAATGTCTTTTGTTTAATTGCTAAGCGTCTTTACACTAATATCACTCAACTTCATTTAAAATGTGAAATAGGGCAGAAAATTCATCGCATGATTTTGCCCTTCCTTGAGTTTAAGGAGGATGAAATTGATGCTGAAGCATATAATTGTGAAAGTGTTGTTTCGTCTGAGGATGTTAATCCGACATATATGTATGGTCTAGACAAAATCGAATCTTTCATAAAGTCCAAGGACCATAAAGACATGCTGAAAAATCTTTTGGATGAAAATGATAAACTAAAACTAAGAACCGAAACCAAACAAAAGTTTGACTCATTGAATGCCAACCTGAGCTCAGAAAATAAAATTGATGTTGAAAATGCATCTGAGCTCAATGAGGACGATGATATGAGTGAAATTTCTGTTGAAGACACAGTTGACTGTTCAGAGTTTGTCAAGAGCGAACCCAAAAACCACAAAAATCTTATTTCAGAAAATTCTATGGAGTTTGCTCGTCTGTCCCAACAAAAGTCCCCGATCCTTGAAGAAAACGCTGTTGTATACCAAAAAGTGAGAACAACTCCAAATCAGGTGTATAAAGTCACAGGCGTAACAGAACATCAGACAGCCGAACTCACAGCTATTATAAACGAAGATAATGTTGATGGTTGTGATGAGTTCTTCTGGTCTGCTCCTATCGACAATGCTGACGAAACAGTTGGTCTGTCAGAAAGGACTTCATGGAAAACCAAAGGCAAATATGTGCCAGAGCCTTTGAACAAGCCTGATAGCTTCGACGTGCCAAGTACTAGTGGTACAAAAGATGTTCCTGAAGAAAAAGGAGTTTCTGCAAAAGAAGTCACTCCTTCAAGCAACACATCATCAGTTCAAAGTGAATCAGCTGACAGAAAGCAAAAACAAAAAGCGAATATCCATCGTCAGCCGAAGCAAGTGAGAAATCAGAAACAACAAAGGAATCAGAGATACAAGAAGAATCTCTCTGAAAGAAAACAGTTCTGGCAATCTCAAAATGCCCATTTCTCTTATCATGACAGAAATTTAAAGTCAGAGAAAAACACTGTTAGGTCACAAGAAAGTCATAACAACCGAAGAGAGAGGTTCGGTTATGAAGGTCAAAACAACCAAAAGGATACGTTCGGTTCTGAAAAATTTGACAACCAAAAGCAAAGGTTCGGTTCAGAAAACACTATCTACTGAAAGCAGAGGTTCGGTTCCGAGAGCAAAAGAGACCAAAGATCTAGGTTCGGTCCCACTAATGATCAAAAACAAAAGGGTCACTTAGAATCTTAAGCCAAGAACTCATCTCAGTCTAACTTCTCTCATTCTTCATCTTCTAATTCTTCTAATTCCTCTCAACCTCTTTCTAAATTCAACTCTGTTCGCACTCAAAAACCTAAATCATCAACATATATGAAAGGAAAATCAAAGTTTTCATCAGTTGAAACAAATCAAAATAATCCCAGAGTCCAAATACCTAAACCTGAATCCAAACCGAAAGAAACAAATCACAACAAAATTAAGGTTTTCACCATTAAAAAGAAAGATGAAACAACGTTAATAAAAAGAACATATCTTGTTGACATCTCTCTAACTATTCCTGTTCCAGTGAAAGGCTCACGTGGACCCAAGAAACTTTGGGTTCCTAAATCTGCTTAATGTTTGCAGGTTATTAGTGACAAGCAGTTTGACGAAGAATGGTACATTGACAGTGGCTGCTCACGTCAAATGACAGGAAGGAAGGAAGAATTGAGGGAGTTTAGGTCTCTTTCAAATGGTGGAAATGTCAAGTTCGGGAACAACTCCTTCGACACCATAAAAGGCTATGGAATGATTACAAATGGTGATTTTACGATTAGGAAGGTTGCATACGTTGAAGGACTACAACACAACCTCATCAGTGTATCTCAGCTTGTTGGAGGTACCGGTCTCAAGGTTTCATTCGATAATGAGGGTTCGGAAATAATTAAGAAGAAAACGAAAAGAGTCATTCTCAAATCGGAGCGCAAAGGCGAAATGTTTCCCTTGAACCTCAAACCCATCAAAGGAAATCCAGCTATCTGCCTGTTATCCAAAGCACAATCTAACGAAAGTTGGCTGTGGCACCGAAGGCTCTCTCATCTCAACTTCAAGGATATCAACAAACTTGTCACAGGTGGTCATGTTCAAGGTCTTCCATTGCTCAAATTCGATCGAGAAAATTTATGTGCTGCGTGTGAAATGGGGAAGCAGAGTCGTCAAAGTCACCCATCGATTGTAAACACTAAAGTTGTTGAACCATTAGAGTTAATTCACATTGACTTGTGTGGTCCATCATCTATCGAAAGCATCGGCGGTAGCAAGTATATTCTTTTCATCGTTGATGATTTCTCGCGTTTTACATGGGTGTTCTTTCTGAAGCACAAATCTGAAGCGACTCTCAAGCTGAAGACATTTATCAAGCAGATTGAAGTATAGCTAAAGAAAGTCGTTCGCAACATCAGGAGCGATAATGGTCTAGAGTTCAAAAATAAAGAATTCGAAGAATTCTTAGCTGACTAAGGAACCAGTCATAACTTTTCAGCTCCCTACACTCCTCAACAAAACGGGATTGTCGAAAGACGAAACCGATCTTTGTGTGAGGCGGCCCGAAGCATGCTAAGTTTTGCTTCTTTACCTCTATATTTTTGGGCTGATGCTATTGCTGCTGCTTGTTTTACACAGAACAGGTCATATCTCAATAAGCGATTCACTTTCACTCCTTATTAGATCATCAACAACAGGAAGCCAAATGTCAAATTTTGCCATGTATTCAGCTCACGGTGCTTTATCTTCAATTCTAAAGAAAATCGTAACAAGTTCGATGTCAAAGCCGATGAAGGGATATTTCTTGGCTATTCTCTCACTTCTAAATCCTACAGGGTATTAAAAAAGCGCTCGAGGAAAATAGAAGAAACCTATTATGTGACTTTTGATGATAGCTATGTCAAAAAGCTTAAGGCCAAAGAAGACACAGTTGGAGAAATCTTTTCTCACACAGGCCAAGTCACAGCCTCGATTGCAAACCTATTTGAGAAGTTCGTCGAGTTATTTGATGAACCAGAGAAGGCAACTCTCTCAGAAGCGAGTGCAGCTGACAACAAAGTAGATCATCTGAAGCAACTCATCGAAGATACTGCAATGAGAATGAATGAAGGAGGATCAAGTTCTGACGACCCTCCACAGTACGATACTTCAGTTGAGGGGGAGGGCATATCTTCTTCATCACAGGCGAGCTCACATGTTGAGGGGGAGAACTATTCTCCAGCTGCTCCCGAAAGCTCATCTGCACCCGAAAGTCCAATGGTACCCGAAAGCTCAACACCGCACGAAACTCTTATAGCTCCAGAAACTCAAGACACACCTGAAAGCTTATCTGTCGAGGGGGAGAATGCAGATATGTCTTACGACTATGATAGTCAATCTGAACTAGAAGAGATGGTAAATGCTGAATTGGATTGATCTTATGATCCAAATTACCCTCCTCTTGTCAAATGGACCAGAGATCATCCTGTTTCTCAGGTTATCGGTAATGTCTCTGCAAAGGTCCTGACCCGATCACAACTAAAGGCAAAACAAACTTCCTTATTTTCAAAAGTAGAATTTTGTATGTTTAACTCCTTCGTCTCAACAGTTGAACCAAAGACAGTTAACACTGCTCTTGATCACTCCGATTGGGTTCAAGCTATGCAAGATGAACTAAACGAATTCGAAAGGAATAAAGTTTGGCGTCTCATTCCAACTCCTCAAGATGCCTCAGTTGTTGGTCTCAAATGGGTCTTCAGAAATAAGATGGACAAGGAAGGCAACGTGATACGAAACAAAGCCCGTCTGGTAGTGAAAGGAGACTGTCAGGAGGAAGGAATCGACTATGAAGAAACTTTCGCTCCTGTTGCTAGGCTGGAATCCGTTAGTATATTTCTTGCCTATGCTGCACACAAAAACTTTGAGGTCTACCAAATGGATGTCAAGTGCGCATTTCTAAATGGAGAACTTGAAGAAACCGTGTATGTGGAGCAACCTCCTGGATTTGTCAATGAAAGGTACCCCAATCACTGTTACATTTTGGACAAAGCCGTATATGGACTGAAACAAGCTTCGAGGTCCTGGTATGAAACGCTAACCAAGTTTTTAAAGATGTCCAAATTCAAACAAGGTTCGGTTGACCCAACCTTCTTTCGTAAGAAGGAAGGTAACCACCTTATGATTGTTCAAATTTATGTTGATGATATCATCTTTGGCTCAACGAATCCTAGCTTAACGGCTGAATTCAGAAAGCTGATGGAGACTAAATTTGAAATGAGCTCAATGGGTCCAATTAACTTTTTCCTTGGTTTAAATATTAGACAGGGACCCGAAGGAATCTTTATTAATCAGGAAGCTTACACGAAGACTCTCCTTGCAAAATTTGGCATGATGGGAGATTCAAAGGTTAAAGTTCCAATGGCGTTCGGCACCAAGCTCACTCCATCATTGGATAAGCCAGCAGTTGATATTACGCTATATCGCCAGATGATCGGTTCTCTGATGTATCTTACTGCTAGCAGGCCTGATATAATGTTCTCTGTTTGTTACTGTGCTAGATTTCAGACGAATCCATGTGAACCTCATATGCTTGCAGTGAAGAACATACTTCGTTATCTCAAGCAAACTACCTCTTTAGGCCAATATATCCATCCAACTCAGGCTTCTTCGTTCAAGCCTACTCAAATGCAGACCTTGGAGGTTGTGGACTAGACAGGAAAAGCACCATGGGAGGCTGCCAATTCCTAGACGGGAAGTTAGTTAGTTGGCAATCAAAGAAATAAACCTGTGTGTCTTTATCTACAACTGAAGCGGAATACATTGCAGCTGCCTCCTGTACTTCCCAAGTGATTTGCATCCAAAGTCAACTCCGGGACTATGGACTCAATATGAAAAAGATCCCATTATATTGTGACTCTGAGAGTGCAATTAGGATCTGTCATAACCCAGTGCAACACTCCAAGACCAAGCACATAACACTGAGGTATCACTTCATTAAAGATCATGTGGAAGATGCGAACGTCGAAATTCATTTTGTTCGAACCACTGATCAACTGGCTGACATCTTCACCAAAGCTCTTCCTGAAGCATCGTTCAACAAAATTCTACAAGGGCTAGGTATGATGGAATCGGTGTCAGTACCAAAAAATTACCTCTCAAACTCAAACGAAAAAAGCGAAATAGACCGAATGTTCGGGTTTGAGTCTTGCACTAATGTACCGAAATGAACCGAACGCTCGGGTTCGGTTGAATCATCTGGTTTTCGCTCCTCAATCAAAGGTAGTTTTCTTGGTTGTAAATCATTTGTATCATTGTTCCAAATGCATTTCTCTTATTATCAAAACAATTCTCTTTTTGAAAATCTATTTTCTTTGGTAACCGAAATAGACCGAACGTTCGGGTTCGGTTTCAAAATCTTTCTCACCCGAAATAGACCGAATGCTCGGGTTCGGTTCCAAAGTTTTCCACAACCGAAATAGACCGAACGCTAGGGTTCGGTTCCAAAGTTTTTTTTTAAATTATTTTTTTCTTATTTTCATTCCTTCTTTCTTTTTATCAAAAATTCCAATATTTTTTTCTTTTTATCTGTTTTTTATTTTATTTCATTTTTTTATTATTATCAAAAACTCCAAAAATATTTTATTCTTTATTTTCTTTTTGGCTCTAATTTTATTTGTGTGTTCGTTTATGGAGAAATTGTTGAAATTAGCTAAGTGTCCCTAGAAGCATGCTGCTGTATGTGTCCAAAGCCTCACTTGATTCCGAATAATAGGCCATACTGACTTGGTATACACAAACCTTGTCTTCCTAATTAGGCCTTCTTATTTATTCTAATCATGAGCTAACTAACTCTCTTCTCACATGAGATAAGAGTTTTCTGCTTGGTCCTATTTTTCGCAGCAGAGGTACTTTGATTTCTTACACTATCTACATTTCATTTATCCATCACACTCGTTTCACATACGTAACCCTTGAGACTCTCAGAAATTACCACTGAGGTTTATGGTTACACAATAACTGTGTTCATGATCTTAGTTTCGTTCCACTACGAGCTAAGTGAAACCCAAAATTCAATACCCAATACGAATTGACGGTGAACAATTAATTTGCTATAGTTTTCACCATTGAATTGACGGATGTATCTTCATGCTATCTCAAGTTTTTTTCTTTTGTGTGATTCCTATGAAACTGTTACAACCCATAACATTTCTTCCCTTGGGATCCGGTTTTAAATTTTTTTGAGATTTTATATTCCCAGCCAGTTTAAATTATTCCTAACCTACTTGTTCAACAGACTACACCGGTCTCACAAGTACTTCGTTCACTTTTTATCTTATATCAAGATTAGGAATGTTGAATCGAAGTGAAAGCCACCCTAATAAGCCTAATTAAAAGAAGCCTTTCAACACTTCTTAATAAGTGTTTGATCGTTATTCAACGGGAAACCACACAAACACTTTAAGGTCTCTCTTGACTTTGAAGGAAGAGATTCGTGCCCGGGATCATTTGTTTCGTGTCTTTATTGACATCACATTTTTCCCAAAAATTATTGCTTTATTTCTTTTCTTTTACACCCTTAGCACGGAAATCTTTGTTTTTCCAAAATTCAGGTTCTATTAATTACAGGTATTTTACTTGGATTGGCAGTCGATTAAAGGCTGTGGTTGATTTTAATCCACGTGGCGGTATTTTTCAAAAGATGCCATTACAATTTAAAGGGATAAGATGAAGACATGCTGACTCAGGCGGGAGTCTAATCGATTTGATTTCAAACGGCGCAAAAGGGAACGCGTGCGAATTGGAACCGTCTCATCTCCAAATGGTGCAGAAGGGGCGCGTGTGAATCTGAAACACTTCATATCCAAACGAAGCTTGATGGGAGGCGTGTTCTTAGGGGTCTGACACTCTCTCTCATGCGTGATCATCGGCTACCCCAACTGTCACGCATCAGTCAACTCCGGAAAACTCTTCGTTTTTCGATAGAAGATTTGGGAAGATCTTTCTCTCTCCTTACCCCACAGTATAAAAGGCAACATCCTCCACCGTTTACCTCTTTACTGCAATTAAAATTCCCAGAGAAATCCCTGAACCTTCACTGTTCATCATCTTCTCCACTTTCTTCAAGCAATGGCAGATTCATCTTCCGTTCACGCAACATCCCGCATACTGCCCATTCGCCCACAACAAAGCCTAATCATCGATTTATCCTCTCATGTTTACGATGCCTTCATGTTCCCCATTATCGAGTGTTTGAAGTTTTCGCCGATTGCTCCTGCACTTACAAGAGCTGAATCCGTTCCGATGGAGTTCTTGTCGCATATCTTTGCGACTGCTCACTACGACAAGGTCGTTGACAGAATCTTCTTTGATATTTTTCAGCACAAGGCCTCGATTTCAAAGCAAAGATTTTGCTTTTTGTTAGGATTTGAACCTGATTCCTCGAGGGTTAACCCTGAAACGATTCCAATGGGGAATTTGTTCAACATGTTTTACAACATGGGTTATACGGAGGTGCTTACTTCAGTCGCGAAGTTCAAGAAGTCGTGCCTACCTCCACAGTGGAACGGGATGTTCACTGTTCTATTCAAAGGTTTATCTGAAAGAAGCGCTGGATCTGATGGTGCCAGTCGGTTGTTTTTGTCCATAATGTATGGTGTCTACAATGGCATCAACATGGATTATGGGTCTGTTCTGTGGCAACAACTCATCCAGAGTCTCTCCTCTACATCCAGGCATTCTGAAATTTCTTACTCTAGGTTCTGGACTTTGGTCACGAAATGGGTGATGGACAAGTACCACGTCCCCATTGTCGCTGGTGCTCCAATGTCTTCGATTGGTACATTCCATACCACGAAGATCATTGTCTCGGACGCTTCCAAGTTTCCATTCAATGGTTCAATTCCGGAAACTATGTATGGAGATGTTCCTGCTGATAGCCGGATTATCCAGACGTACAAAGGATTCAAGCGTTCTGGTCCGAGGGATCTCACTCCGGAGATGTTGAAGTCTATTCATGACGCCGACAAGCCTGCTCCAAGAGGCAAGAAGGCTGATAAAGGGAAACAAGTGGCGAAAGGGGCTAAACGCCCTTCTCCAAAGAAGAGGAAACCCACCAAAGTTGCTCAGTCTCCACAACAAAAGAGACGAAAAACTCAGTCGAGGCGAAAGCTGATTATCGCTTCATCTTCAAGCGAGTCTGAGGGTGAGAGTTCGGATTCTGACGATTCTCCATGAGGCAACACTCCACCCAGATATCCTACCCCAGAGGTTCAGGTCTCTACTTCTCCCATTAATTCTCCACCTAGAACCATTCCTATTTCTATTCGCCCCATAACTTCCACTACTTCAATACCACCCACTTCAATCCCAATACCAACACCAATATTCACCGAAGCAACCACAACATCTACTGCAGATGTTCGAGCCAACGTATCTGATACGGGGGTTCATACTGATGCACTCGAAACCACCCCAGCACCCGAAACCACAAAAGCATCGGAACCTACACCTATACCCGAAACAACCCAACCTGAACCTACCCATACTTCTACACCACCAGCTTCACCACCACCACCTTCTCCTGGTCATGCTTCAGAGAATGAAGAACCTTTCCTTGGCGGGGAAGATATGACGTTTGACTCGGTCTACTATAGTCCGTTTCAAATACAGAGTGATGACAATGACGATGCTCCCGTTACAAAACGACATCTCAAGGAGCTCCATGACAAAGTTGATTTGCTCATTGCCTCCTCTTCCACTTCTCATTCATCCCTTTCTGAAGATGCAGTTCAGAAGATTGTTGACGCTTTCTCTAAGGCTCAGCAAGATTCCATTGCTTCTGCAATCTCCGCCATCGACGCCTTAACAAAAGCCTGTCAGTCTGCGACCGAAAGAGTCGATAAACTATTTTCTGATGCCTCTTCCCTGTTAAAGTCTTTACAGGAGAGTGCAAATGCTGCAAAGACTACGTTGGAAACAATTGTTCAACAGTTGACAACGTCTGTCTCAACTGAGTTGAAGTCCTTCGCTTCATTTCGTCAAACGCTTTCCGACGACAACTCAGCCTTTCGCACAACCATAGACGAGTGTCTCGAAGCTTGAAGAAGATTTGGCTGCTGAGAACTCTCTTATGGATGTTCTTGCCAAGAAGACCACTGCTCTGAAGGTCAAGAGTGTTGAACTCTCCCATTCTCAACAGGAGATTGACTCTCTTCGGTCCGAAAGGGAGGTGATAAAGATGTATGTTTCGGATGTCCACTCAGCCATCTCAAACGTCCTCGAAGCACATGATCCTATCATTAACTATTCTGTGAGGCGTACCCTTGCAGAGAAGCTCGCTCCCGCCCTTGCCCTGTTAAGCAAAATCGAAGGGCTACTTGATTTCGTGTCCACTCCGAAACAAGGGGGAGAGAAGGAGTCTGTATCCCAACCACATCATTCCTCAAAGGCAACTCACACTACCGAACCTTCTCCAGTAGGCCAAGCCTCCGGTTCGGGTGTGAAAGACAAAGGTAAAAATATTGCTGAGGAAGAAGAGGAAGAAGACAAAGAAACAATTGCCGACTTGTTGAAGAGTAGAAGTCGACGCAATGAGGCTGATGTCAGTGCTCGTGTGGCAAAAGAGGCTGAAGAAGCTGAACGAAAACAGAAGGATGCCCACGACCTTCTTGAGAGTAGGAAAACTCTTTTTCCTGCTTGGACCCTCGAGAGGATGATAAAAGAAGCCATCGACACACCGAGTATCTTGTGGCTGGAACCTGTAATTTCTTTTGATTGTTCCAATACTATCGACTCTCAGTTTGACATGCCACTGACCCGAAAGGCGTTCATCTTTCATGCCTTCTCCAACGTTGCAGAGTTCCCTCATCCTTATCCACAGGTTGATCGGGACTTAATCGATTTCTATCTGAAGGCTGCTCAACCTCAGTATCAGACTTGGAGCGCTCAGAAGATTATCAATGTTCGGGTCTTGAAGCCGTATACTGAAGGGAACTTCATTAATATTCGGTTCAAGGTACTTCGGGGATCTGCCAAAACCGAACATGCCATTTCCCTTGCAGATCTTCCAAACCTCAATCCCCATGATTGGATTATCTTGCACAACATCCTTCTCACCAACGAAGCTGAATATGGTCCGATCATCGACCATCTCAAGAGGATGCTGGTGTGCTACATCATGGAAGTTGCACTGATGGATCAGGAGATAGCAAGCGTATTTAAGAAGAAACCAAAAATATCTCCTGTTGGCTCAGCCAGTGATCTGAACCAAATGCAGATGGGTAGAATTGACTCAAGAAGGAATTCAGTCATGTTCACCAGAAACGAAGGACAGAAATGTCTTTTTGCCTTGGCTAACAAACATCTGTACACTACTGCCTGCTTAGAGCATGTTTTGGGGATCATCCACAGATGCAAGCAAAACTCAGCGGATGATGTCAAGTACTTCGATGACATGATACAATGCTACATTCGGTTCAGACAGACTATTCTCGCTCTTATCACACGTTTGTTTGATACTATAAAGAAGACACCCGCTGCTGGCCCAAGCAAGAAGAAGAAGTAGTCTCGCTCCAATTTGACGCAAAGGGGGAGATTGTTGGGTCGTGTTTTGTATTAAGTGTTGCGTCTATTGGGCTCGTTAGCTAGTCCGTTTTTGTATCTCCGGTATGGGCCTGTCCATCCGTGAGTATAGTAGGGTTTATTATAAATATAGGTGCTTGCATGCATCTTAGGTTAACGATAGATCATAGTATTATTTAGAAGTTTTAATTATCATTCTTGTAACCCTAAATCCTCTACAGCGGAAGTTCTTAGTCGAGCTCTGCTGAGGATTGTTTGAATTAATCATTCGACACATTGTGATTCAATCTTGTCTTGTTTATTGTTTTATGTTCTTCGCACTACCTGTTACAAAGATCAAATCGATCTTCAAGTTTATTTAATAACTTATCACCTACCCTTTAAAGAAACCAACAAGATAGAGAAATTCACCAGGACCTATCTCAAGGAAATATTCAGACTACGTTGTATGCCAATATCTATTATCTCCGATGGAGATAGTAGATTCACTTCCATATTTTGGCAATCATTGCAAGGGTTCCTAGGAACCAAACTCAATATGAATACATCATATTATCCTAAAACAGATGGACAAAGCTAAAGAACAATACAAACTCTAGAAGATATGTTCCATGCTGAGTTGATAGACTTTAGTAATTCATGGGGTATTGACTAACCGTTAGATGAATACTTATATAACAATATTTATCACAATAGAATAAAGGCCGCTCCATTTAAGGCCTTGTACAGACATAGATGTCGTTCTCCAATACATTTGTCTTGCAATCATTCATGAAACAACAGAAGAAGATCATTCAGGTAAAGGAACGATTAAAGGACACACGTAGTCATCAGAAAAGCTACACTAACACAAGACGAAAATGATTAGAATTCAAAGTAGGATAATGTGTCCTCTAAAGGTCGTAATATGGAAAGGTGTCATTTGATTTAGAAAATAAGCTAAATAAAACCCCCATTACATCAAACCTTTTTAAATCCTAGCAAGGGTTGGTCCAGTGCCTTAGAACCTTAATTTACCTCAAGAACTAATAAACGTTCACAATACCTTCCACGTGTGTAATCTTAAGAAGTTTCTCTTTAGTGAGAACCTTGTCTTTTCTCTTAATGAGATCCAGGTTAACACTAAACATTACTTCATGAAGGAATCGGTAGGGATCATGGATCGAGAAATCAAAAGCCTCAAACAAAGCCACATCCCTATAATAAAAGTTTGATAGAACTCTTGTAGAGAGTCGGAGTTTACTTGGGAATGTGAGGACCTGATGAAACAAAAGTATTCACATTTGTTCATCACTACTCCCTCCACTATTGGAATTAAAAGATAGTGGAACAAAGTAATATAGAACTAAATAATTTTGGGACATAATTCTCTTAACTGTGAGGTAATGTGATGTTCTGAAATATAGGACAAAGACTATGAATGGGTATGGGACATGAGTCATGATCAATTACATGTGGTTGGTTAAATATTCATAAATATACATTATATATGTGTCATTTTGGATTTAAGAGACCAAGGTTTAACAAATTAAAAAATTTACATTTCCTAACGTATGAGTTTAAATTTATATATGTATATCACAAATTATGTAACAAAATGACATAGATTATAATTATCGAGAAATGGTTTGTAAAAGTCTTAAGTATAGATACATGTGTACACAAGAGGAAAACAACCAATAATACATACCAAGCCTAACAAATACATTGCCTAAAGTATGTGAACCCCTAAACCAAAACCTTGTTTCCAAGAAAGAATCAAATTTCACTGAACCAAAATCTTCCCAAAATGTCACAACTAGCAAAATTAGGGTTGAGAGGGTGATTCATGTAAAAAACCATTACCCCTATGTAACTTATAACATCAAACTAGCGAAATTCAAACTACAATGTTATTTGAATTCATACGTACATACATTGAGAATCAAGTTGAAATAGTCTCATACAAGACCAAAACATGATCCATTTCGGGTCTTGGTCCAAGAATCATCGGCCCAACACCCTATTGGGCCGAAAACTTCTCCTTGGGCCTTATTAGGCCGAAAATTTCTCCTTAGGCCTTATTGGGCCAAAAACTTCTACCATTGGGCTCTAAGGGACTGAAAACCCCTTTATGGGCCAAGCCAAAATCGAAAGCCCATTTAAGAAGCCATCAAGGCTGAAAACCCTATAGGGTTTCGGTGAAGGCTTGAGTAAAAAAAAGAAAAAGAAAACCGAAAATGCATTGCCACCTCATGTTTACCCGCCATAGAACCATGATATGGACCTACATGCATCCAAGCCAACTTCACATCAACCAACAACAAAGTCAACCCCCCTCTCTCTTATGTTGCGGCCGAACATACACACACACACACCTCACAATTTCATTTTCCCCCACTTAGCTCTCAATAACTTCCTCCTATCTCTTCTCTCAAAATATCGAGCTTCATCACCACAAAAATTGGTTCTAGGCATCTTGGTAAGTTTATTGTGAAACTCAAAGTGTTTTGTTACATGTTTATGCTAAGATCATCCCATTTACACACACCATTTCATGTGTAGCTTCGTTAGAGCATCATCATTTCGAGTAACCTCCAAGATACATAAGTGTAGGCTAAACAATTTCTTTCTTCTTCTTCTACCACTCGAAATCTTCAAGGTGAGCTTCATAGCCCCATGTTTTTGTAATTTTCATGTTTTTCGGGGGGAGAATACAAGTCATGTTTCGTTTAACCATTGGATAATTTCATGTACCTATGTGTTATGTGTTTAACCTTTGAGTCATTGCATGAACCTTACTTATGTGTTGAAAATGGAACAAGAACTTGTGCAAAAAAGGATTTTATATTGTGGATTTTCATAAAAATCGTGATGAGTGTGGTTGTAAACATATATGTTACATAAAAACTTATGAACATGGGTTGTACACTCAAAATTTTAGAAAACATGCCAAGTATGCATCCATGCATGTTGGACTCTTGGGTATATACATATTATTTTTATATAAAACCTACCAAAAAATTTGGATAACATGAAAAGTTTATCTTTTGTGATAATATACAAATCGTGACTCCCTAGAGTCAAATCAACATGAAAATAATTAGACTCAAAACTTTCAAACCAGTAACAAGGAGCGAAATGTAAAAACATAGTTTGATATTTTATTAAAAATCATTATATTTGTAAAATGGTTGTAAACTTGTATTCATGATTTTTGATGGTTAAAGCCCAAGATATGATGTTATTTTTACACCAAATGTTACATCTAGACACATTTAGTGATGAACACTTTTTTAATAATGTGTTATAAACAGTTTTACCAAAATGGTGTACAATACAGTTCATAACAGAATCATTGGTGTGTCATAAACTGTGTGCCATAAAAACTCTTAAGGCGTGGATAATAATTTGCATGTCATAAAATCTGTAAAACACGTGTCGTAAACTAAATAACATGAAACCTGCCAATCACGTGCCGTAAAGCATCTTTCACAAGTTTTCAAAAGATAAGTTATTTTCTTATTCGGAAAAGGGATTATAAATTCATGTGAATCCGTTAATGCTCTAGTGAGACACTACCTTCATTGTACCTTCCTAGCGTACACCCTATGTCCTGTAGTTATAACCAGAGTCCTCTGGAAGGAGACCGAGGTAATTATGTATAGATTTATATCGGGATTGAAACCCCTACACCTGAGTTGTTCGCTATAGCTAGACGGGGCCAGTCTAGGGTGACAAATATCTTACTGAAACCGACGCCTAAAGAACATCATGACAGGCATAACAGTCACATCATGCATCGTTATAATGACTCACATAGGAATTTACAACATTATTTTTGATTTATAGTGAATATACACTTTGCTGGTATTATAGAATACAAAACTATGCTTCATTTTTCAGTACACTATTATCACCACTCCAGTCTTAGGGTTTTAAGACTACAATTTTTCATAAAACAGAAAATATTGGATTTTCTGGGAACACACACTTTACAACTACAAATAAAATGAAAACAAAGGACATGCATGCAATTATTCATAGTTTTGGAACGAGACTTAGAAACCACTTTTCATAGAAAAAATCGGATTTTTTTTGGAGTTTTACAAATTATTACAGACAAAGATGTTACAAAGATTTTCATAGAAATATGCTTATGAACTCTCCAACATTCAATGTTGAAGATTTTCAAAATCACCTGCATTCTCAGGGAACCAGTAAGAAGGTACCTAAGAACCGAATTTGCTGCATTTTGGAAATTGATACTTTATGTCACTTTTGTGTAACTGATGAACAAATACAATATGTAAAAAATGTATGCTGGTATCTTTTAATGCTATGTTTCATTCATATTCAATTTTTATGATACTACACAATGACGTTATCCTCCTCTGAACGTTTCTGCCGTCCTGGTTCGGGGGGTGTGACAAATTGGTATCAGAACATTTTTTTATAGTGAACTAGTATATCTAACCATACAAGATATACAATTGTAAATACAATGGGACTAAAACACATTAACTAAAAGTATGCTTTAAAAGTATAAGTATTCTATAAAAGTATACCTACCTGTGAGTACATTAACAACGAAGTCTTAATATGGAAACAAATAAAAATTCTTTAGAGGAGTTGCACATCTCGACTAAACTTACACAGTTATGTAATCATATATAGGGAAAATATAACCGAATCAACTGTATTTATTCGAGATATGACCAACATGTGCTTAGGAGTGGCCGGGATGGACAACAAATCTAAAACTTACCAACTTAAAACCACAAGGGTCTAAGAACAAAACTAAAAGAAATAAACAACTATAGGAGTATTTTGCCATTCCATAAATTTTCTCGTACTTATATATATTCTCGTGCAGACAACATGGCGGACTTCTACCAACCAGGTGATCCTCTCCCCCTTAACCACGGGAACATGGGATGGCTAGAGTAAGAACCGGAGGAGGATCCAGAAGAGATCGCTGAGGAAGTCGACGAGGAAGAGAAGGAAGAGGAGGATGACTTGGACGCAGAGTCCGAAGTCATCGACCCACCCTACATGGCTAGGGTACTGACGCACCGATGGGGCTATAATGGCACAATGTCCCCTTGGCCTTATGATCTAGAGCGATGGAGCAAGCACTAGCGGTAGCGCCCACCATTCGACATGGAGCGAGGTTTTTATAACCTCAAACATGGAGGACCCGTTGATCGAGCCCTCCTTGTCATGATTCGTATGATCTCAGACATTGGCGACTAGGTCCAGACAACGACGAACGGAGTCGTGGAGATGAGCGCTGTGGTGGAGCTCAAAACAACACGTACTTAGGACCTGGAGCAGTATCACTATCCGAGGGAGCAAATCATCGAGGATCTTACCATTACACGAGCAGAGGTAAGGGAGTACCAGGAGCGACATGTTGTTCTAGATAAGAGGGTGTAGGTTGCCAAATGCCGACTAGTGGAGCTTCAGGGTGCTTCTACCTCATCACAAGTACCACCAGGGACTACTCGTCATGAGTAGGACTTATCCTACCCACCACTTGCTGTAGATTTGTTTATGGGTATGCGTTGATGGTACCCCTTTTCTTTTCTCTATGTATGTAGGATTGATATGAGTATATTTAGTTATAAAATTCATGCATTATCTTAATACTTTATGTTAATTTTATATCAAATAATGAACCAAAGGTGCTTAATTAGCTTAAATATTTCATTTTCAGTAACAAAGACATGCTCGGATGGAAAAGGAAGCGGAACTGGCGATTGGACGCATGGATCTTGGATTTTGAAGAAAGAAGGACGTTGCTGGACAGCTTGACCCCTCGTCAGTGTTTTGGCAATATCTCATGAACCGTAACTCCGATTGACGAGATTCAAAATGTTCTGAAAAGTAGACACAATTTCGGACGACTTTCGTGTTTTGAGAAAATTCTGATTCAAAACGTACTCGGCGAGTAGGGTCGATTACTCGGCGAGTTGTATCGAACTTTCGCGATTCTGGACGCGCTGACTTGCCGTACACGGGTTTTAAGTGACGGACTCATCGAGTAGGTTACTGGACTCGCCGAGTAGCCTCTGTTTTGTGAAAATCTATATAAAGGGACTTTCAGATCGATACCCGAGGAGGGAGAGAAACCCTAGGAGGCTGAGAAACGATTGGAAGTGCTGCTAGGTCGTGAGGAACTGAAGAATCAACCCTCCATTCAATTGTGAAGAGAATCAAGACAATTTTGGTTTATTCTTAGTAATTTTTTGATTTGAATCATGTTTACATACTTTGATTTCGTTTTTGAGTTTATGTTTACTGCAATCAAGAGCTAAAAACTTATTCTTCTGTTAGGGTAGACAATTTTGTGAACATGGATTGATTATTTGAGTAGGATTAATTTTAATTGGTAATTATGTTTAGCTAAGCTTGTTAAAGAACCTTATGTGTTGACAATAACTATTCTTTTGTTAATAAATCAGTAATTAAGTTGTATGAACATCTCTTAGTTATTAATTTCATATGATTTATTGTGACCACATAGTTGTATGTCTAGGAATAACGAACGTGAAACTAGAATTAACTAGAAGATAGGTAAGTTAATGTGTAAGCTTGTTGGATGAACATCGACAAGAGGTTAATTGAAGGGCCAATTTAGTTAACCACTACAAGTCTTACTTAACCCGAATCAATAATCTAGGAAACCCGTTAATTTAGACAACTGGCCATTGCTTGAGTTAATTTGTTTTCTAAGAATTAGGAATAGCGAACGTGAACCTAATTATCTTAATCGGTAGCCAATGAAGAATTAATCTGATACATTAAAATCATCCATGGGAACAAATGAGTCGTACCTAAACAAAAGTCCTCTTTACTATTGAATTTAGTTGGTAATTAATTGTTTTAGTTGCTAGTTAGTTAATTTGTGTGTTGGTTATTCTAATTAAGTTTCTAGTCTTGTAAAACTAGAGAAAATCCCCTTTTGTTATTTGTTTTATTTAGATAACATTAGCATTTATTTTAATTGTTTACCGTTCCCTGTGTTTGATACCCTACTTGCTTGAACTATATTACTAATCGATAGGTACACTGCCTTTAGTGTGTTTATTTTGTGTCTAAGTTAGTAGGATTAAAACTAGTTGGTTTTACACACATCAAGGATCGACCATACGTTTGAGTGATTACACTACTCGCAGGGTTGTTATGCTGTCATATTTTATCCTCGATGTACTATAGACATTTCAAAGGTCAATTGTCACGCATTATGTACTAAAATTTCATCATTTATGGAACAAATATGTTTTTTATTTGTGATGTTGTTATTTTCTATGTTTTGTCTTTTCATTTTTATTTGATATAATATAGTTTCAATTATAAGTACAATCGAATCAACGTAACCGTTAGAAACAAGGGGTTTCCATAAACTTATCGTCGTTCCTACTTCATAGCTGGAAATGCGCCAAAGGTACGATCACAAAAACACCACCGCCACCGCCACCTCCACCAGAAATGGATTTGGCTGCATTCCAAGCGGCAGTTTTGGCCGCAGTTACTGCAGCACTGGCAAATATCAACAAAAGTGGCACAAACAGAGGAGGAAATGGAAATAGGACGGGGAGTTCCAATCACAGTGATAGTCAAGGACATCAGAGACATACACATATAAGGATTTCACCAACGGAAAGCCAAGGCCATTTAACGAGAGTGATGGTGTGATAACTCTTACCCGATGGTTTGAAAAGATCAAAATTGTCCTTGAAATCTACAGGTGTTCGAAAGAGAGTAAAGTGAAGTTCGCATCTTGTACATTTTCCGAAAGGGCCCTCTCATGGTGGAACGACCATGTCAAGGCTCTAACTTTACCAATAGCAAACTCCATGGCATGGGAAGACCTCAAAAACATGATGCATGATGAGTACTGCACCAGGGGCAAAGTATAAAAACTTGAACAAGAGTTATGGAATCTTAATGTTAAAGATTCTGACATTGAAGCTTACATTGCCAGGTTTAACGATCATTCACTCTTGGGTCAGGGAATGATCACCTCTGAAAGTAAGAGGTCGAATGTTTCATTTAGGGGCTAAATCACCCGATTCAGGGGAATGTGATTGTTGCGAACCCAACAATTTTCGACAGTGCCAAGTGCTTTGCAAAAAAGCTATACGACCATGGAGAACAAGTCAGTATATCCTCACATACACTAGACAAGTCAGTATATCCTCACATCCAATCTGCAACTAGGTAACATCTGTCACTACTCTCATCCTAGGCTCCCCTTAGGGTAGTCTCCAACCTGCGAAGCTATCATCAGACAATCACTCCACATACCACAACCCATGCTGTCTACATCCATCCATCCTCGTTGTCGGCTGCCCTTGTGCATGCAAATTATACACAGAACAGGAAACGAGTCCTAACCGTATACAATTTTTAAAACATACACTTAACAGTTACAAATACCAATTATCATTCTAATTCAAACATGCCATCCAATATCCTCATGGCTACAAGTACCACATATCAGGCCAACCTATTGCTGACTACTCGGCACTAGCATGCAAGTCTACCAGCTCATACAACATATAAAGGCATCTCCCCTAGAGCTAACTAGCATGCGATTCACAGATTCATAAACCAAATCATAACAGACAATATATGTGGGTATTTTGGGGAAACTTACTTGAGCTCGGCCGATTGCATGAACCACACCCTTTCTTGTCTTAGAAAATCTTTATTCGAAAACCTCTTTCTTTTGAAAACTTTATAGATCCTCAATTTGAGTCCAGACTCACCCGAAAGTATGTCCGAATCCCTCAAACCAAGGCTCTGATACCAACTTGTAACGACCCGAAAATCAAGGGTAAAAATTTCATTTTTAATACAACCAAAATAGATATCATTTATTCCAAACATTTCAAATCATCATTAAGTAAAACATTTATCAGAGTTTATCCCAAAATCATTCATTGCGGAAATCATAGGTGTGTGCGTTGCAATCAATCCGAGCCCTTCCTTTCCAAAACGATGATACCTGACACAATAAACAAAACCTGTAAGCACGAAGCTTAGTGAGTTTCCCAGAGCATACCATACAGACAATCCACATAACACATATCTTGTTAGCCATAAAAACTACCTGTATCACATAAGCCATGCATACATAAAACCTAGGAAAGCCATGGGCTACCCCACATGGTCTTACTTCCAATGCCATGGGCTACCCCACATGGTGTTTACTTGGACTGCCATGGGCTACCCCACATTGTCTTACACCCAAGGCCATGGGCTACCCCACATGGTCTTTACTTGGACTGCCATGGGCTACCCCACATGGTCTTACACCCAAGGCCATGGGCTACCCCACATGGTCTTTACTTGGATTGCCATGGGCTACCCCACATGGTCTTACACCCAAGGCCACGGGCTCCCCCCAGGGTCTTCATGCAAAACATACGATCACAATACATATCAAGACATAGACTAATTACACATATATCATAAACACATAATGGGCCAGCCTTGGTGTCGTGGACCCATGGGTATGGTGAGAAGACTCACCTCGAATGCAGAAGCTTCCTGAGGAAATCCTTAGCTGCTGCCCCCACCGGTTACCCGAGCTGCCACTACCGATCAATATTCCCAAGTTAGCAATTGGGCCCCATACAATAATCCTTAATCCAAGCATGGGGTAAAATGACCATTTTACCCCTGGCCCAATATGATCCACAACTAAGGGTCCAAATTTAAAGCAAGGCCCAACATTATAATGTCCATAAAACCATCAATGGCCTAATTTTCCAAATTGGGCCCAAACCTTTCCAATGGAACTTATACTAAAGCCCAATATTTTCGTTAGTCAATAATCCTGACCCAAATGGCCCACGAAGGCCCACAGCAACCTAGTCCAAGAATTTGCCCAAACCGAGGCCCACAAATGTGAAGTCCATTTCTATATTGGGCCAAAAGGCCAAATAGGCCCGACTATTCCATTTTTGGCCGAAAGATGCATTTACGCCCAAATATCAACAAATCCAGGCCCAAAACCATTGGGGCCTAAAGGTCCGAAGTCCACAAAGGCCCAAGCCCTTATGAGAGCGTACACCCAGCGTACCTATTATGTACGCTTAGCGTACTACATAGTATGCCCATCGTACAAGTAACTCATACACAACATCCATTAAGTGCTTAATACTTGATCCAATAACTCCAAGTTACAGATCTGAGCTATAGTTAACATCTAAACCCATAAAGTCACTGACTTGGTGACTTTACATACCCCAAACAAACCCAAACTCCAAAAATGACATTCTACTTCCATAAAAGTGATCCTAACTCAAGCATGAACCCATTAGGACCATCAAGATTGCAACTTTCTGCCTTAGGGACTCAAATGGCATCAACGGTGGCAACCCCATGCCTAATAACGGATTTGAAACCATAAAGCTCCATTCTTGGGACCAAAAGATCCAATAACCCAACATAGAAGATCTAAGCATTCAATGGTCAAGTTCAGAACTTTATACCTTCATTAAGCTGAGAATGAGTCCGAAAAGCCAGATCCATAAGCTCCTCCTTGATTCCCACTCTTGCATCAAACTCCAACTTCTTGAAAATGGGTTAACCACCCCAAAAAATGGACTCCATAAGCTCAAAATGCCACCATGGATGCTATAAGACAATTTCTAATGTTTAGAGGGGTGGAGGCTGAAGATGATAGGGTTTGGTTATGAAATAAGGGGTTTAAATAGGGTCCAAGACCCTAAAATAGGGTTTCGATCTGAAGGAATTATGCCCAGCGTAATTCTGGTACGCCCAGCGTACTCCACGGAACCTTCGCGACCACTCCTGGTCATTACACCCAGCGTAATCCAAATTATGCCCACCGTACTCCCTAAGCCTGAAACTGCAAAACTTCCGAAAGCCATAACTTATTCGTTATAAATCCATTTTCAATGATCCTTATATCCACGGAAAGGTGACGAGAAGCTCTACACTTCTAACAACTCAAATTTTCCTTAAGATGTTCTGAAAAAATCCATTATCCAAAAAAGCCCGAACTGACACTTTACCAAATTACCTCTAGGCTCCAAAACACAACCTGAACACCCGAAACACTCCTAATACATCACTCGCACCCAAATGAGCCTAAATATTACCTTCTCTAGAGCCATACTCCTTATGAAGACCAACCTTCGGCCCACAACCTTAGACTTGAAGTCAATTCGGAACAGAGCGTTACAACTCTCCCCCACTTAAATTAGATTTCGTCCTCGAAATCATGCATCACCGACCCCGACACACCTGACAACCTGAACAACAACGCTACAAACCCGTTAATACCACAGCCTACTTAAGGCAATTGAAACCAATCTTTATAAGGTTCAAGAACACGGAGATGAACAAATTCCTTGCAACCCAATCACACCTGCCCCACCTGAAATTTGAAGTGTCGAGATGGTCTGTCTCCCTGACTGATTGCCCACAATGAATCGTTATCGAACTGATTTCCCAAGAAACCAGTCTAGAAAGAATACTCCCTACTCACAATACCTTGATGCTTCCTAAAGAACAATATCATTGAAGTCGCTCCTACTCCCCTTACTGTCGCATGGCTGCTTTCCTAGAGAACACGCGGGGACCTCCCTAGTCTCAACCTGTCTGCCGACTGAGTCCAACATAAAAGGTGAAAACCACGAGAATAGTTGCAGACTTACATCACACTTGGCCTCCATCGACCCATCGCTTCCTGATTCCGACATGTCGTGGCTCTATTACCGATAGGGCCACTCGAGACATATCACAATGGCTTAAAATACCATCAAACCAATCCGATCACCACCCTTGAATTCTGCCCTCGATGCCCTTGGCATATAGATTCCCCACATCCCAACTTACTGAAACAAAATCCTGAACGAATTCCGATTCGGGTTCCTATCCAAATCCAAATTGTTACTGCGATCATACCCAAAGATCCTCGAATCGGCATGTGCATATTGTACCATGACTTCTTGTCATCCTTTACTCGACCGACTAATAAATACCCTTAGCCAATTCCTTGAGACTCCTGGGCCAACCACCAGGTTCTTTTGAGATCCAATAATAGGGCTACCCATCTGTAGCCCTACAGAAACATGCACTCCTCGACGACAAGGTCCTATATCACAAGGTCCAACCCTTAGCTCATTAGTCTCTACCAGATCCATCCTAAATTCCCATAATCACCCGAGCTCGCCTCCGGATTTTTGATCGGTCAATGACCTCTGGTTCTTATTCCTCACCACAACCCTGCGAACTGGACTGCCCTAGTCAAAATCACTCGAGAGAACCCGTGAACGCTACGACTACCATGCAATCATACAACACTTCCCACACCATCTATTCATTAGTGAATGCTACGCCCCCCCCCCCCCCCCCGGTAGTCTTACAACACTTTCACCCTGACTGTCCATACACATCTCAATGTTGAGCACCCACGCAGTCTATGCTCCTAAACTGATCTCAACTACTGACTGGGACAAAACCTGGTTCCCTCCCCCGAAGCCTGCAATATGATGTCCGAAAAATGCGTTCCAAATGCTGGGGAGTTTCCCGAACTCCCATCCCACGATATCTGATACTCAGTCGGCCCCTAAGGCCGCCTTTCCTCCCAAAAACGGGAATGTGAGATGCATCCTTGTTTCACATTCGCTTTTATCCTAGTTATTTGAATGATTCTCCTCCACTTAGATTCGACTAAACCCCTTTGCCACATGAAAATTGAAGGATTCCTAATCCTGATTACGTTCCAATGTTTACCTTGCTGATGACCGGTGCTTGTCAAAGCTAGAACACCATGAATAACCCTGCACAAACGGCACACTACCTGAAATCCAGCTAACACTTTTTGTATCCCAACTACATCAATGACTTCAAACGCTTAAAAGAGACAACACGTTCAAATCTCGGAGTCCAACGAACGGATAGTCTAACCAAAACCTCCGCGAAAACTCTCCCTTCCCCCAGAAATCCCGATGGCTTTTCCAACGTATATACCATGGCTACTGAAAACTAGACATAACTCCCTCGTTCAAGCCCTTGGACCAACCCCGAAAATGACTGGAGCAGGTGTACTCACTGATCCTCCTTGACCGTCAGACAATCGACCTCCTTATTGTCCACCTGAACACAACGAAAATATAACGGGCTTACTCCTATGGGCAATCCCTGAAGACATGGCCAAAATTGCTATACCTGTGGCAACCCATATAACTAAACAGATTCTAACAACAAATCGAAGCAATCACAGTATACGTGGAATCCGCTCCGTCAGGCACATCCGCCCGAGGATCCCTCAAGATTCCTCGTCATGTTGAAAGGCTTTTGACTACCCTTGATATCCCAGAAAATAGCAGAAATCCGACCCGTGATCCAACTCATCACGATTCCCTAAACGATACAATTACCTGATACCCACCGAAAATGGCCGAAAATAGTATAACCACAACATCAGAAGGGTTCCTGACCTCCTCCTCCTCCTGTGGTACCGCGACCACCCTGAGAACATAATGTAGCACCTCATTCCAATCCCAATGACAGTCCACACCCTTGAAATGAAACTTCATCACGCAAATCCTGCGAGCGTCACGCTAGATCCAACCCTGCTGGCCTCTCAAAACCTTATCCAAACTCTTGGGTCTCCGTTCGAGACCCTCCAATCAATTCTCCTGACCTGAACCTCTCTCCTTGAGGTACCCTAATCGATCTTCCGTCCTCAACTCTGAGGTCCATATCATTCAGGGTCTCGCACCCTGATCCCCTCATGCGTGTTCATCCTTATTTAGCAAAGCAACTATTCTCATGATCAAGGCATAACCAAGAATTCTCCTTCCCATAAGCTTCTCAGATTTTCCATGACTCTCACCGATTCGATCATCGACCCTGTGCTTTCAGTAGTACGGGCTCAATACTACCTTCCACACCTATCCATACTTTCCTCAGCAATCCTCATGAATCCTCTAAGTCGCTTACTTCACCGATACACTAACTCTCTGCTAAACAGCAAGACAATCTCTACCGTAGCACCTCCTAGGTTCCCAACTTCACTGAACTGCCCCACTAAGCTCACTAGATTATTTCCTAGGCATTCCTAGGTTCCTAAACCTTACCCGGCCCTCAACTGCTGAAAGATTCCCATTATTATCAACTAGCTACCTCATGAATATAGTCACATGTAGCAGAGATCAGATAATCCTTCAAGTAAAAGAACCGTCCCTAGAACGGTTGTGTAACAACCCGATATTTCAACTCTTTGTAATGGCCTAATAAGTCAAGTATTGTAACCACTTTTGAGTTAAAGAAATTAACTTTGATAATAAAATGTCCAAAAAGTTTCTATTTAACTACCTACTATGTTTAATATCATTAAACCGGGATCGTACGTAAAAAGAATGCCCAAATCCGGCTTCGTATATTGAAGTTAAGATTTTTTCCAAGTTCGGCTTAGCAGCAGACAACTAAAAACTCGAATCGGAGATCGAGCGACTTTTCGCCGGAATGACCTAAATGAGAATCGAAGGTCTCGACAATGGTATTTCAGCGGTGAAAAGTCTGGCAAATACCGACGTCAGATAAAGAAGTTATGAATTTTTAAAGAAATTCCTTAATCACGTCATTTTATAAATAAATAATAAAAATAATTTTGGAATTTGCCAACGGAGTCTAAACGAAAGTTGTAGACCGTAGTCTCACCTACGCGTGGATATAAAGACCATCGAAAACGGAGTTCGTATGAAGAAGATTTGATTTTTTGAAGTTTATTAAATAAATTATATATAAATTTAATTCAAAATCCGGTAATATCCGAAGGAGGAGTCAGCATCCTCATCCGAGTTACGCGCCGCGTAACCTCGTACGCCCCGCGTACGCGAGGGCTTTGGTATCAGTCCGTCCACGTCGCCCCTATGTGAAGCTACCCCCTTTCCGTCCCATCCGAAGCCGAGGCAGTCGAGGACTCGGTCATGCATGACGTACGCGTACGCGCTGCGTACGAGCGTACGCCCCGCGCACCGAGGCGGTTCAGCCCCCTATAAATAGAAATGTGAGGGTTCCCGGAAATTTTTCTCATTCTCTCTTTATTTTCTTGCGTTTTGCCTCGTTTTCCGTGCCCGCGCTACCCCGAAGCTCTGGTCTTTTTGCTCAAGTCCCGAGGGTCGATTTTACTCCCGAGATTCCCGAGAATCCCGAGAAAAATCCGTTTCCCGAGATGAAACTCTGCCCGGTTTTCCATCTAGCTATCTTCAAACTTTCAAGTGAGTTCATATTCCCTTCAAACACACTTTAAATACATTTTAAATGCTTTTATGCTCTTTTAGGGGAGGAATACAAGTAAACATTCGGTTATTATCGTGTATTTCATAAAATTTCACTGTACTCGTCATTATCAAATGAATCACTTGTGATTTAGTACTACTATGTGAAAACTCTTGTCATACTTCGCATGCACTAGATTTATACAAAGTATTTAATAATTCCAAAGTATCCTTCGTTGCTAAACCGTTTTATACATTCTAAAAACTTATGATTTATGCTTTGTCAAACATTGTGAAAAAGGATAAACTTTGCACACAAAACTATTACTTTAATACAGACTTAGTTGAGAATCCATGAGACGTGTACATCTTCAAATACTGCCTTTTTGTTAAAAGGTATCGCTACAAGTCCTGTCTATAACCAGAGTCTCCCGTTCGGAGAACGTGTCAAATGTGTATAGATCTATACGGGAAGTCATGATCCCGCGCCCTGACTGTTAGCTACAGTCCTTCCTTTGGGGTGACAGTTTGTCATAACGCTACGACGCCTGAAGAACGTCGCTACAGGCATATTATGTTTAGTATGGTTATAAAACTCATCAGATACACAACTATTATAGTACTTTTGACTGATGAATGAGTAGCTACTACAATTATTCATTATCCAACAAACTGAAATCTTCTGATAGGTTTATTATATAAATCTATGTTTAAAATCTTCTAAAGCATGTGGATTGCTTCCAATTGTTAGTCTTGGACATTAAACAAACAACTATTAGGAAAATAAGGGATTTTCTTGGGTCAACTATCTACGTTTTTCAACACAAATACTCTCATGCACTACTTACTTTTATAAGAAAATAAGGGACTTTCTTGGAAATTATACACTCATTTTGGAATGACATTCAATGTTTCTAAATCACTTATGAACTCACCAACTTAATTGTTGACACTTTTTCTTTGAATTAACTTGTATTCTCAGGGAACCGTTAAACAGGTTTGGAAATCAACTTTTGGAGATTAACGCGCTGGCGTTAATTATTTCTTTTGAAAGATGTTTATGCATTTATCTTTTGAACATGTAAAGAATACAATGATGTAAACATTTTTAAACCTTTATATATGTATGGTGGTGTGTACTTTCCTTTCTATGAACTGTTATGATACTGAATATGACGTCCTCCGCCCCCAAACGTTTCCGCCGTTTTGGTTTGGGGGTGTGACAGGTTGGACTCAGACAACAGCTGCGCAATAGGGTCAAGTCCATCACTCTGAGATTATCCATTTTGTGCTACATGTGACTTGGCATATTCACCTGATAGCTAACTCACGTTAATAAGAGTGCTACAAAGCACAAAGAAAGCAACATTCAGGTAATCGGTAAATCTAACCAGCATACACTAGACAAGTCAGTATATCCTCACATCCAATCTGCATCTAGGTAACATTTTTCACTACTCTCATCCTAGGCTCCCCCTAGGGTAGTCTCCAACCTGCGAAGCTATCATCAGACAATCACTCCACGTACCACAACCCATGCTGTCTACATCCATCCATCCTCGTTGTCGGCTGCCCTTGTGCATGCAAATTGTACACAGAACAGGAAACGAGTCCTAACCGTATACAATTTTTAAAACATACACTTAACAGTTACAAATACCAATTATCATTCTAATTCCAACATGCCATCCAATATCCTCATGGCTACAAGTACCACATATCAGGCCAACCTATTGCTGACTACTCGGCACTAGCATGCAAGTCTACCAGCTCATACAACATATAAAGGCATCTCCCCTAGAGCTAACTAGCATGCAATTCACAGATTCATAAACCAAATCATAACAGACAATATATGTGGGTATTTTGGGGAAACTTACTTGAGCTCGGCCGATTGCATGAACCACACCCTTTCTTGTCTTAGAAAATCTTTATTCGAAAACCCCTTTCTTTTGAAAACTTTATAGATCCTCAGTTTGAGTCCAGACTCACCCGAAAGTATGTCCGAATCCCTCAAACCAAGGCTCTGATACCAACTTGTAACGACCCGAAAATCAAGGGTAAAAATTTCATTTTTAATACAACCCAAAATAGATATTATTTATTCCAAACATTTCAAATCATCATTAAGTAAAACATTTATCAGAGTTAATACCAAAATCATTCATTACGGAAATCATAGGTGTCTGCGCTGCAATCAATCCGAGCCCTTCCTTTCCAAAACGATTATACCTGAAACAATAAACAAAACCTGTAAGCACGAAGCTTAGTGAGTTTCCCAGAGCATACCATACACACAATCCACATAACACATATCTTGTTAGCCATAAAAACCACCTGTATCACATAAGCCATGCATACATAAAACCTAGGAAAGCCATGGGCTACCCCACATGGTCTTACTTCCAATGCCATGTGCTACCCCACATGGTCTTTACTTGGAATGCCATGGGCTACCCCACATGGTCTTTACTTGGACTGCCATGGGCTACCCCACATGGTCTTACACCTAAGGCCACAGGCTCCCCCCGGGGTCTTCATGCAAAACATACGATCACAATACATATCAAGACATAGATTAATTACACATATATCATAAAAACATAATGGGCCGACCTTGGTGCCGTAGACCCATGGGTATGGTGAGAAGACTCACCTCGAATGCAGAAGTTTCTTGAGGAAATCCTTAGCTGCTGCCCCCACCAGTTACCCGAGCTGCCACTACCGATCAATATTCCCAAGTTAGCAATTGGGCCCCATACAATAATCCTTAATCCAAGCATGGGGTAAAATGACCATTTTACCCCTGGCCTAATATGACCCACAACTAAGGGTCCAAACCCAAAACAAGGCCCAACATTATAATGTCCATAAAACCATCAATGGCCTAATTTTCCAAATTGGGCCCGGACCTTTCCAATAGACCTTATACTAAAACCCAATACTTTCCTTAGTCAATAATCATGACCCAAATGGCCCACGAAGGCCCATAACAAACTAGTCCAACCAAACCGAGGCCCACAAATATGAAGTCCATTTCTTTATTGGGCCACAAGGCCCAATAGGCCCGACTATTCCATTTTTGGCCAAAAGATGTATTTAGGCTTAAATATCAACAAATCCAGGCCTAAAACCATTAGGACCTAAAGGTCCGAAGTCCACAAATGCCCAAGCCCTTCTGAGAGCGTACTCCCAACGTACCTCTTCTGTACGCTTAGCGTACTGAGCAAATGGGTTGTATGCGCAACGTACTACATAGTACGCCCAGCGTATAAGTAACTCATGCACAACATCCATTAAGTGCTTAATACTTGATCCAATAAGTCCAAATTACAGATCCGAGCTATACTTAACATCTAAACCCATAAAGTCACTGACTTGGTGACTTTGCATGCCCCAAACAAAACCCAAACTCCAAAAATGACATTCTACTTCTGTAAAAGTGATCCTAACTCAAGCATGAACCCATTAAGACCGTCAAGATTTCAACTTTCTGCCTTAGGGACTCAAATGGCATCAAGGGTGGCAACCCCAAGCCTAAAAACATACTTGAAACCATAAAGCTCCATTCTTGGGACCAAAAGATCTAAAAACCCAACATAGAAGATCTAAGCATTCAATGGTCAAGTTCAGAACTTTATACCTTCATTAAGCTGAGAATGAGTCCTAAAAGCCAGATCCATAAGCTCCTCCTTGATTCCCACTCTTGCATCAAACTCTAAATTCTTAATAATGGGTTAAACACCCCAAAAATGGACTCCATAAGCTCAAAATGCCACCATGGATGCTATAAGACGATTTCTAATGTTTAGAGGGGTGGAGGCTGAAGATGATAGGGTTTGGTTATGAAATAAGGGGTTTAAATAGGGTCCAAGACCCTTAAATAGGGTTCTAACCTGACGGAATTACGCCCAGCGTAATTCTAGTACGCCCAACGTACTCCACGAGACCTTCGCGACCACTCCTGGTCATTACGCCCAGCGTACTCCCTAAGCCTGAATTTGCTAAACTTCCGAAAGCCATAACTTCTTCCTTATAAATCTGTTTTCAACGATCCTTATTTCCATGGAAAGTTGACGAGAAGCTCTACACTTCTAACAACTCAAATTTTCCTTAAGATCTTCCGAACAAAAATCCATTATCCATAAAAGCCCGAACTGACACTTTACCAAATTACCTCTAGGCTCCAAAACACAACCCGAACACCCGAAACACTCCTAATACATCACTCGCACCTAAATGGGCCTAGATATTACCTTCTCTAGAGCCATACTCCTTATGAAGACCAACCTTCGGCCCACAACCTTAGACTTGAAGTCAATTCGGAACAGAGCGTTACATAATTGAGCTAAAGAAGGGGCATGATAACAAGAAAAACTATGGAAAGAAAAGGAAGGGGCAACAAACTCAAGAGTCTGCGAAAAAGCGACAAATCGTATCGATTCACGCTAATACTACTCCTGCTACACCAACACCAGTTGCACCAGCGCCTGCAAAGCCATATGCAGGCTCTCTCCCAAAGTGTGTTAACATAACGACACATGCCGAGATATGCAGTGCACCAACTGTAACTGGAGAGGATACATCGCCCGGTATTACATAGTCCTGCCACAACAAAACAACCAACCCAACAACGCGGGGGCAAGTCAATCATGAAATGGGTGTGCAGAGAGCGGCCACTTCAAAATAAACTGTCCCAAGGACAATAATCGTAACGCAGGGGGAACAAGCAGAGTCCTAATGATGGGACATGAGGAGGTGGTAAAGGATTCGATGATAATCACTAGTATGTTCCTCCTCAACAACATGTATGCATGCATTTGGTTTGATAGTGGGGCAGAAAGAAGTTTTGTGACTCATAAATTTAAGCACTTACTTAAACATGTCCCCAAAAGTTAAACGAAACCTTCACAATGGAAATGACTAATGGGAAAACTGAAACAACCAACGACGTATTTCTAGGGTGCACATTAAAATTAAATAATCACTCATTTCAAATCAACTTGATGTCAGTTACCATTAGAAACTTTGATGTGATCATCGGTATGGATTGGTTAAGCCCCCATGATTCCGATATTATATGCTACGAGAAGGCCGTTCTCCTTTACCTACCCAATGATGAAACCCTAGTTATTTAGGGCGATAAATCCCGGGCAAACCTCCATCTCATCTCGTACATCAAGGTAGAAAAGTGCTTGCAAAAAAAGAACCATGCCTTCCTAGCCTACGTGGTAGATAGAAGAAGGAAGAGAAGAGCATCAAAGACATCTCGGAGGTGTGCGATTTTCCTGACGTGTTTCCTGAAGACCTCCCAAGGATACCCCCTTAACGACAGGTCGAATTTCAGATTGACCTAGTACCCGGAGCCACACCATTTGCGAAATCACAGTATAGACTAGCCCCTGCAGAAATGCAAGAGATCTCCATCCAATTGAGCGACTTACTAGACAAAGGGTTCATAAGACAAAGTTTCTCTCCTTGGGGAGCCCCGATATTATTTTTCTAATAGAAGGATGGGTCTTTTCGAATGTACATCCATTATCAGGAATTAAATAAGCTTACTATCAAGAATATATACCCTTTTCCTCGGATCGATGATCTATTTGACTAGTTACAATGATCCAGTTACTTCTTGAAGATAAATCTAAGGTTAAGATACCACCAACTACGATTCCGAGAAGAAGGCATTCCTAAAACCGTATTCTGGACCCGCTATGGTCACTATGAATTCATGGTAATGCCCTTCGGCCTAACGAATGTGCCCGCAACATTTACGGACCTGATGAACCGAGTCTGTCGACCCTATATTAACAAATTTTTGATTATATTCATTGATGATATACTCGTTTATTCAAGAAGTAAAGAAGACCACAACCAACATTTGTGGCATGTTTCAGAGACTCTAAGGGCGGAAAAGTTATATGTGAAATTCTCAAAGTGCGAGTTCTGGATCCGCCGAGTTGATTTTCTGGGGCACGTGTTTAGTGAAGAGGGAATACATGTGGACCCATCCAAGATCAAAGCAATTAAGGGTTAGGCAACCCCGAGAACCCTAATGGAGATCAGGAAATTCTTGGGCCTCATTGGTTATTACAGGAGGTTCATTCAGAATTTCTCTAAGATCGCCAAGCCACTCACCGCTCTAACCCATAAGGGTGTACCATTCACCTGGGAAACGAAATTAGAGGCTGCCTTTCAAAATCTGAAACACGCCCTCTGCAGTGCACCAATGTTGACTCTTCCAGAAGGAACAAAATATTTTGTGGTATATTGCGATGCTTCTAATCAAGAGTTAGGCTGTGTACTTATGCAATGCGTGAAAGTTATAGCCTATGCATCCACACAACTGATGACCCATGAGGTGAACTATACCACTCACGATCTTGAGCTGGGAGTTGTGGTCTTCGCTCTAAAGATTTGGAGGTACTACCTCTACGGGACGAAGTGAACCATTTTCACAAACTACAAAAGCCTCCAATATATCCTGAACCAGAAAGAACTAAAAATGAGGTAGCAACGATATGTTGTCCTGCTAAATGACTAGGAATGTGAGATCCAGTGTCATCTAGGCAAGGCCAATGTGGTGGCCAATTCCCTAAGCAAAAAAGAATACCCAGGTCGCCGAGTGAGAACACTAACGATGACCATCCATTCCAACTTGTCTTCATAAATCAAGGAGGCTCAGCTGGAAGCCTTGAAACCAAAAAACATCGCAAATAAAGCCATGCGTTGAATGGATAAGAACCTCATAATCAAGGATGATGGAGCCTACTACCTCATGGATCGGATCTGGATCCTTAAGTTTGGAGTTTTCAGACACGTGGTCCTGAATGAAGCCCACAAGACAAGATACTCCGTCCATCTGGGTTCCAATAAAATGTACCTGGATCTCAAACAATGTTATTGGTGGCCGAATATGAGCAAGTGCCTGACTTGCGTCAAAGTAATGGTGGAGTATCAGAAGCCATCGGGTCTATTGTATCAACCCGAAATACCTGAGTGGAAATGGGAGAGGATAACGATGGATTTTATAACTAAGTTACCCAAGAGGGTAGACGGGCTGGATATCATCTGGGTGATTGTCGATCGATTGACCAAATCAACCTATTACCTGCCAATAAAGGAAACACATAAGATGGAAAGGCTGACCCGGATCTTCATAAAGGAGGTTTTGAGATTACATGGCGTGCCAATATCTATTATCTCGGAGAGAGATATTAGGTTTACCTCTCGGTTTTGGCAGTCGCTACAGAGGTTGTTGGGAACCCAACTCGATATAAGCACCGCCTACCATCCCCATACAGATGAGCAAAGTGAGAGGACCATCCAAACATTGAAGGATATGCTAAGGGCGTGTGTGATAGACTTTGGCAAGGCATGGGATGTCCACTTTTCACTGATTGAATTCTCATACAACAATAGCTATCACACAAGCATCAAGGTCGCTCCTTTTGAGTCCCTTTATGGATGAAAATGTCGATCACCTCTCTGTTGGGCGGAGGTAGGAGACACACAACTAGAAAAGGGAATATTACCCAACAGCACTCTCACAGGTTCTGAAACTATCTGGGGAACAACTGAAAAGTTTGTTCAGATTAAGGAACGACTCTAGGCGTCTCGAGACCAACAAAATAGCTACGTTGACAAATGACGGAAGCCTCTGGAATTTCAAGTCGGCGATCACATATTGATAAAGGTTTCTCTCTGGAAAGGGATGATATTCTTTGGAAAGCGGGGAAAGTTGAATCCAAGATATATCAGACCATTTGAGATCCTTGCCAGGATTGGTCTGGTAGCTTACAAGCTGCAGCTACCGCCAAAGCTCAACCAGGTACACATAGTATTTCTTGTGTCAAACATGAAGAAATGCCTATCTGACGAAAATCTATTGTCCTGCTTGAAGAAATTAAGGTGAATGATGCAAAAGTACCCAGATAATGCAAAAGTACCCACATCTTTTCCCTAGTTCTTGAAGGCTATTCTAGAAAGAATTTCGGGATGAAATTCCCTATAACTAGGGGATGATGTCACAACTAGTAAAATTAGGGTGTGAGGGCGATTCACGTACAAAACCATTTCCCCTATTTAACTTTATAACATCAAATTAGCAAAATTCAAACAACAATGTTATTTGAATTCATGCGTACATAAATTGAGCATCAAGTTAAAATAGCCTCGTACAAGCTCAAAACTTGATCCAATAGCTAAGCCCAATCCATTTTGGGTCTTGGTCCAAGAATCCTCGGCCCAACACCCTATTAGGTTGAAAACTTCTCCTTGGGCCTTATTGGGCCGAAAACTTCTCCTTAGGCCTTATTGGGCCGAAAACTTCTCCTTGGGTCTGCTTTTCATGCGTATATACGGAGGCGTGTTGTTTGCTTTCGTTCCCTTCTGACAATCGTTCATGCTTCCTACTTGCCCGCTGATTGTTCCTTTGCATTTGCGTTTCATACGATTTAGACTACTTTCCTTCGTTCCTAGTTTACTTTATCAAAAGAAAATATGGGTATAAAAAAATCCCTAATTTCCTTTCAACTTTGATTCCTAAACTTAAATTCCATTTAAACCATTTCAGTCCCTTCCTTAATTTATTTTAACCATATCAGTCCTAACTTGGTTAATTAAATTACCAAAGAGACCCTAATAGTTTAAATTCATTAAGAAATGGTCCCGAAAGTATTCAAAAGTTGAAGAATTATGATTTTCGCGGTTTCTAATGTCAAACTTCAGAAAATAAACCGATTTCGTACAAATCAAACTCACTCTTCAAGGGTGAGTGCTTACGGCCCCTTTTTAATATTTCTAATTATTTGGGGGGGGGGGGGGGGAATACATGTATCTGTATACTTCGTTTGTTCAAACAAATTATCCTTTTGTGAGAAAATACAATAATCCTAGTTTATAAAAAATGTTATTTAACAATGTAACATATTGTTACCAATAAACTAGTATAAACTTTTTTTTGTATAATTATTATGGTTATTTTATCGTAAAGTAACTAGTCCATACAACAAATGCTACATTATACAAAAAAATATGATTTTTATATATGTGACATTTTATATTATAAGAAACATGTCATAAAACTTTGTGTTATTTCAAGGATTCAAGCTATTACTATTTACGTATATATATATATATATATATATATATATATATATATACATACATATATATATATATATATATATATATATATATATGTTTAAATACATAAATTTTATACATGTACATATGTTCATTAATTTAGATCATACCTCTTTAAAAAGCAAGTCCATTAAACTTTTACATACATACCAAGCATACCCGGATTTTATAAACTTTATACAATGAAATTCATTATGCCTAGTGACTTAACCACAATTAAGTTAGGGCTGAGAGCTATTCACACACTTCACTTAAGGGCTTTATAGTGAGGCTATATTCTTTAGCTGAGTCTAAACACTTAGCGTAGCTATACTACTATAATCATAAATCTTCGGAGCGAGATACGTATGTATAGATCTATATTGGGTTAACATCCCCACCTGCTATTGCTAGCTACAACCTCGACCAATTAATCGAATCCAATGATAAGTGTCTACAGTTTTTACTACAACATCCAATGAAGTGTTGTCGAGGTTACATTCAGACACATAACTCAGTTATATGAGTCACTATAAACATTAATTGGAATCTCTCTCTCTCTCTCTCTCTCTCTCTTTCTCTTTCTCTATCTCAATACAAACCATGGGCTTAGTTGCTTTTAAAACTATTTTAAGTATGGAATTAGTTATGTAATAGTACAACTTGGTTTTCAAATGTATTCAAGAATTCTTACAAACACAGTTTTAAGTATGGATTATTTATACAAACATACAATTTGGATTTCAAAGATTCCCTACAGACATAGTTTTAAGTGTGGATTTTCTTATACAAAGATACATCTTGCCTTTCAAAGACTCTTTGCAAACACAGTTTACATATTTTTATGTATATAAAGAAAATAATTGTTTGACTTTTTAAAAGTATTACTGCTATTAGCAGAACACCTGTAACTCTCACTAACCTTGTGTTGAACCTTAAAACTACATGCATTATCTAGAAATCACTAAACAGACATTTAAGATGAATTAGATTGTAGGTGACTTAGTTTACTTGTTGTATTATATGCCTATCTGTTAAGTCATTTCATGTACTGTTATTATCTGTAAAAACCTTATATTCAAATATAAAGTTGGAACAGGATTGTTATTTTCTTTATTGTTGTACTTGTGTTATATATTTAGTTTACCTGTGATCCATGAGCTTAGTAGCACAACCTGACATGTTCCAGTACCTCAGCCGGGGGTTTGATAGGCAAAGAGAAAATTATATGATTGAGGGCCACACAGAGGTTACTCAGCAAATTCTTTGCAATAAATTTCATGAAGCATAAAATTTTTGAACTGAAATCTGGGCTAATAAACTTCCTTCCTACTTTCAGAGGCCTCGAAAATGAAGATCCATATAAATTCCTCAAGGAAGTTTACGTGGTTTGTTCAGCAATGAAGCAACACTTCAAGGAATTAATCTAAGGGAATTCCTTATTACACTTCAATATGCAGCGAGAGAATGGTTGTACGAGCTCCCATCAGTATCGATAACCATGTGGATTTAACTCGAGAAATTGTTTCTAGAAAAGTAGTTTGCATTAACACGATTTTAGAGCCTTCGTCGTGAAATCCTTGGTAAAAAACAAGAATAAAATAAACTTCTCAGATGTATTGGGAGGAATTAAAAAACCCACTTTATCGATGCCCACAACACGTGGCAGGTCTTTAGCGACATGACACCAACATAAATTTAGGATCTGATAGAAAAGCTGGCTATTTATCAAAACATTCTGGTAATGAAGAAGAGTGGTATATTGACTAGCCAAGGGGTGTAAAAGAAATTAGCTCACGCCATTTAGAAGCTCATATTTCAAAATTGACAAAAGCTATTTTACTGCTAACAAAAGAAAAAAAAGTTGTAGCTACGAAGAAACAATGCAAAATTTGTCTGAATACTGGACATCTCACTGACATGTGTCTACTACTACAATAAGATGTTTCTCTAGAGAAAGTTGTAGGAGGTTACCAATAGAAAATTTGTAACCAACCTCCAAATTATTATCAGAATGGTAATTATCAACAAAGACAACAATTTTAGCACTCGTTGGGTTTTCAGTAGACGGATTTTCAGCAGAATCAACTTCAACAGCCAAATTATCATAGTTTGTACTAGAAAAATTATCAGCAAGAACGGATTTAAAATCAAAATTCGAATCAGCAATAGTTTGGCATTTCCTGTTTGGCATTGGTAGACATAGTAAAAATTTTGGCTACCAGCACACAGGTGTTCCATAAGGAAACTAGAGGAAGTATCTATAATCTGGAGCAACAGATGTCTCAAGTTGCCACTTCCGTGAGTCGACTAGAGTCTCAAGGGAAACTACCTACTCAGACAGAACACAATCCAAAGCATAATGTGAGCGTGATTACCTTGTGGAGTGGAAAATTTTGTGAAGGTCCAAGCAAACAAGATGCATAAAACGAAAAAGCTGAAAAAGAAAAAGAAGAATGTCTAGTTCAAGAAAAGCTTGGGGGAAGAGATTTTTGGTAAGAAAGAAGCTGAAAAGGTGGAAGAAAAACAAAACTCCAAGACTAGTGAAACCGATTTTGAAGGAGTACAAACCGGTTCAGGATTGTGTGGTTTTGGGTTTATTTACTTATGTTCTTCTAAATGTTAGCTTATTCACTCGATGCATTAGGGCAGCTACGTTTTGCAGCTAATGGTTGAATTCATTCCTAATTTCTGAGCTTGGATTTGTCTTGTTGTATGCGTGGTATTTCTAAATGATTTGTTCTGGGATACTACGGGAAGGTTGTAAAGATATAGTACTCCTCACATGAGTACTTCGGGGTTTTGCAACTAGAAACCAATTGGGATTTGTGTCGGGTTTGTTGTTATAAATCGATCGAGTTTCATTAGTCGATGGTTAAAGTGAAAGGGTCTTTTTTAACTAATGGAACTGGTATGGGTAGGGCCACAACAAACCACGTCGAATGACGATGTCGGTACTTCTCATTGTAAGACATTCGCTAATGGGACAGTGCATTCTACGTATGTGTTTTCAGTGCTTTTTAGTCTATCTCCATTATTACTACTATGAAAGTTTTGTTTAATGATCAGGGTGTTTGTTCGAGTAGATTTTTAAGTTGTGACTCACGGAACTCCTCTGCGTCCCTACCATCAAATGGAATGTATGCAAAGAAGTTATCGAGGAGAAATGTACCCAGAATAACCGTGGGGTCTACAATAGCCTCCTCTTGGCCCATTGCGAATACTCGGCCTCCTCCACCATCATTCATGATGATAGACTCCAGGCAGTCCCTTCGGAAGTGTCCCGTTACTCCGTATTCAAAACAAGTACGGTCTACTCCTACATTTGTGGCTGGAGCAGTTAGTTGGGCTAGGTCTCTGTAGTAGCGGACGGTGTGTCCCTTTCTATTGCAACTAACGCAATGCAATTCACGGCAAGGTCCGTGATGATGAAAGTTGCATCGGTTGCACTTAGGTTGGTTGCCGTTGTATGACCTTTTGAGTGTAGGGGTATGGTTTGTTGATTGCTTTTTGGCGTTTCTTTGAGTTGATTTGCCTCCCCTCTCGCCCCAGGGTTTTTGTTTCATGTTCTTGTGTTCGTACCTTGCGATATTCTAATAGGCAGCTACTGGTAGGTGGCTTCGATTGTTTCTTTGATTAGGATTTTTGATATCGTTTCCTTCCCTTCTTGAGTTGACAGAGTTATTGTATGCTATAATGGCTGCCACGGTGGCTATAACTGTAGCTTGCAAAGTGGCGGTGTCCAATTGTAGGAATAGGGTTGCGTTGGTAAAGTTTGCTTGAGACAGTGCAACTGTTACTGCCACAGAGATAGCAGATTGCACTATGTTGGGGTCATATTGGGGAGGTGGTGGTGGGGTTGCGTTTCTACGTGCTGATCTACGAGAAGGCATTGTTCTGCTAAGGAAATAACAAGAAAAACTATAAGTTTTAATGATTCGAAAGTCGCAGATTAGTGATTTGTTATATCAGAAGTTCGGTTTACCCTTGAATAGGGTTTTTAGTTTGACTCATCAGGAGAGTAGATGAACCCATGAATTGGAGGTGCATGCAAAGGGTTTAACAAAAGGAAGTACATCATATATATTATAAAACATGGTGCGTTACATTTTGTAGTTACGAAAATTTGACCTATCTAAAGGTCTCCGATTACAAGGTTAAGAAAAGTAAGGAGTTTATCCGAGGTATTATGTTATGACAAAATTTTGGAAGTCAGTCAGGTATTATTTGTTACGCGAGCTGGCTACTTGGGCTTTAGATTCCGCCAACTGACACTCCATCTCGAGCATATGTAGTTCATGTCTTTCCTGGCGTGCCTGAAGTTTTATCATTTCGGTTTGAGTTGCCATTAGTTCTCTCTGCAACGCTTCATTTCGATTTACGATTCTCTCGTGAGCTAATTCTAACTGTCGGATGTGAACTGTGTTGACTCCAGTGTTCTCATCATTCTCCTCAGTTCGATGGATGGTCGTCCATCCTTGTTCACCAATGCGAGAAATCCGACAAACCAATATAGGGAGGGCTCTGTCTGCTGAGCCTCCCTCGCTTAGATTGTAGAAGCTTCGGTCTCCGTTGAATGGAAGGGGTTGATCTTGTTCGCTGCTCCACCTATTCAGGTTAGTTGCCCAAAGGGGTGTTGAGCCATGAAATTCCAGTCGAGGATCAGGATTTTGAATTAGAGCCATTAAGGGTAGGTTATCATCCTCGGGATCTGAGTCTGATTCATCTTGCATTCCTTCTTCAGGATCATTCTCTATCCTTTCTCCATTACCTTGGTTGGGGTAGTAGGGGTCACCGGGGTGATGGAATCCGGCCATTTGAGTCTATACGAGAATAGGGTTAAGAATTGACTGTAAGCTAAAGCACATGGAATTTACCCTTAAGTTTAATGGTTGTAGGTATTCGAATACTCCCTTAGTATTCTTTAACGATATGCTTTTGGTAAGTTTTAAATTTGTTGTCCATTGCAGACACTCCTTGGCATACGTTAGTCGGCTCTCGGACAAATATAGTTGATCAGACTATATTCTTCCCAATTCCGATTACATGTCCCAAAGCATACCTGCACTGCACAACTTATTTATAATACTTCTATATTGCTTTAATTATGATACTGACCCTGTTGTAAATATGAAATGAATGCATGCCTACTTTACAAAAACTAAATAAATTTAATTTTTAAAAGTATGACTCTTACTCAGAGTGTTTTTGCCCAGTTGAGTTTATAGTTGCATACCAAAAATGGGTTTGATATACTTAATTCACTATAAACAATGCTCTGAGACCAATCTGTCACACCCCCAAACCAAAACGGCGTAAACGTTCGGGGGCGGAGGACGTCATATTCAGTATCATAACAGTTCATAGAAAGGAAAGTACACACCACCATATATATTAAGGTTTCCAAAATGTTTACATAATTGTATTCGTTACATGTTCAAAAGATAAATACATAAACATCTATCAAAAGAAGTAATTAACGTCAGCACGTTTAATCCCCAAAAGTTGATTTCCAAACCTGCTTAGCGGTTCCCTGAGAATACAAGTTATTTCAAAGAGAAAGTGTCAACAATTAAGTTGGTGAGTTCATAAGTAGTGTTTTGAGAAATGTACGCCATTCGAAAGTCTGTGTATGTTTTCCAGAAAACGCGGCATTTTGAAATGAAAAGAGTTATGATTCGTTGTGTTGAAAATGAATGTATTAGATCCAGAAACTCCCATATATATTTTCCCTAATAGTTGAGATATGATTTGTTGTGTTTTCCAAGAAAAACCCTTATTTTCTTATAAAAGTATGAAATGCATATGAATGTTTGTGTTATAAGTTGTAAAAAATTGCACCAGGAAAATCCCTTATTTCCCTATTAGTTGTTTGTTCTAGATGCGGGGAAAAACCCTTATTTTCCTAAAGTAACTGGCAGTCTCTAAGACCGAAAATCGCAAGCAACCGACGTGCTTAAAAGGTGTGGCATAGTTTTATATAATAAAGCTATACGAAGATCGCACTTGTTAGATGAAGAATAGTTTTAGTAACTACTTGTTCATAAAAGCATAATACCATAATAATTGTATATCCGATGAGTTTTATAACCATATTGAATATAATATGCCTGTAGCGACGTTCTTCAGGCGTCGTAGCGTTATGACAAACTGTCACCCCAAAGGACGGACTGTAGCTAACAGTCAGGGCGCAGGATCATGACTTCCCGTATAGATCTATACACATTTCACACGTTCTCCGAACGGGAGACTCTGGTTATATACAGGACATGAAGCGGTACCTTTTAGCAAAAAGGTATGATTTGAAGATGTACACGTCTCACGGATTCTCAACTAAGTCTGTATTAAAGTAGTAGTATTGTATGTAAAGTTTATCCTTTTTCACAATGTTTGCAAAGCATAAATCATAAGTTCTTTGAATGCATAAAATGATTTAGTAAAGAATGTTACCCTTGATATGATTTATTTGTATGTAAACGTATAAATAAAACATTATTTCTATTTATAAAACATATTGTATCCCAAGAGGGTAAAGTTGTGTTGTGAGGTGTTTGGCATGATGATGACTTCATAAGATAGTTAAAACAACAGTATGAAAAGTATAGCAAAAGATCGATGTTTCACACGATTTTAGTCGTGTGTTTACTTGTATTCCCCCCCCCCCCCCTTAAAAGTGTTTAAAAAGCATTTAAAGTGTGGTTGTAGGGGTATGAACTCACTTGATAGCTTGAAGAAAGCGAGACGAAAATCGAGCAGAACTTCTACTCGAGAAAGCGGAGTTCTCGGGATTCTCGGGAATCTCGGGAGTGTAAAACTTCCTTTCAAACTTGGATATGAAAACCGGGCCCTTGGGATGACTCGGAGGGTTGAAACGCAGAGCTTCGGTGCGAGAAAGGAAGGAAATTAGCAAATATGGTCGGCACCATCGCATCCCTTTTATAGGGTCTGGAAGCCTCGCGTACGCGGGGCGTACGCTCGTACGCAGGGCGTACGAGACGTCATGGCTTACCGCATCCTCGGAAGAAGCATCGAAGCGACGTGGACAATCCAGAGCCTAGCATCCGAGTACGCGGGGCGTTCGACGGTACGCATGGCGTACGAGGGATCGGACCGCTGACTCGTTCTTCGGATAATACCCGGGCTTAATTAAATTTATATTTTTATTATTTAGCAAACTTCTAAAATTCATATCTTCGTCATACGAACTCCGTTTTCGATGTTATTTATATCCACGCGAAGGTGAGACTACGATCTACAAGTTTTGTTTAGACTCCGTCAGCAAATTTCGAAATTATTTTTATTATTTATTTTTAAAATATCGTGATTAAGGAATTTCTTTAGAAATTCATAACTTCTTTATCTGACGTCGGTTTTTGCCAGACTTTTTACTGCTGAATTACCATTGTCGAGACCTTCGATTCTCGTTTAGGTCATTCCGGCCAAAAGTCGCTCGATCTCCGATTCGAGTTTTTAGCTGCCTACTGCTATATCCGTAACTTAGAAAAATCATAACTTCCTCATACGAAGTCAGATTTGGACGTTCTTTTTATGTATGTTCACAGTTTAATGATATCTTTTAATTTCATGTAGATATTTAAGGCTAAAAAGTATTGTATTGGAACTTCGCGTTTTTCGTTTAATCGGTGTTGCCGGTTTTGTCGGAAATCTTAGAATGGTCATAACTTCTTCGTTATAACTCGGATTTGTGTGTTCCTTATATGTATGAAAACCTTGTTACGATATCTACCAGTTAGTATACTTAATTACGGTTTTATAAAAGTTTAAATTTTGACCTGAATTTTGTTGTTGTTACAGAGGAGATTTCTGAAAGGAACTCAAATAAAAGAAAGAGAATCAAGCAAAGACTGAAGATGAACGTTTTATCTGATAAAAATTTGAAAATCTTCCAGTCTTGTGTGCACATACCAGATCTGAAATCTTTGCCATGTCTGAAGGGATCTAGAGTGAGAAAGAAAAGATTTGAGTTGAAGTGGAGCCCCACATTCACCGGTTAAAAAATCTGGTTGGACACAGTCGAGCCAACGACGTTAAAAAAGGGCGGCTTTCCGGGAGGCAACCCGATATGTAGTTCACTTTTTCATTTTCAATAAAGAGTGGATGCAACTCCATGCAAGCTTGATGGAATACGAGGATCTTCTAATTTGTTAAAAATCATATTTTCGCCAACATCGTCTTCAAAATTATAATTTTCTGCAATATATCAGTTATACTATTTCCTAGCTACAGCCTTTTGCTTTTTTATGTTTTATTGGGTTGTTCATTCTTCTCTGAAAATTATGGAAAATGTTTCATTTTAAGTTTGGTGTGTGTGTGTGTGTGTGGGGGGGGGGGGGATAGTGCAAAAATTTGCATTTTTCTAAACATTTTTTTTAGTGTTTCAGTTAAATTATTCGTTTTTTTTTTCTACGTTGCATTTGCATTAAAAAATTTGAAAAAGTCCAAAAGTATTTTTTTCTGCTTTAAAAAAATCCTAAAGATTCTATTTTTAGTTATTTTAGTGTTTACTGCATAAAAAAAGATTCAATAATCACAATATCTACATCATGATCTATCAAGTAAGGAATAACTAGGTGGGATCATATCAGAGGTATGGTCCATTTGGTATATAGAGTATACTGTTTGGAAATCCCACTTTAAACACCTCACTCAATCCGGCCTAGATATCACTCCATTAAGTAGATCAATCAGTATAATGACTTGGTATCATTGACAAATCTTATTTATAGGTTCATAATAATGACTATGACTATAAATGCAAGTTACACTTAAAGAAGAATAAGTATAGCTTAATTTACAGAGTATTCTAATAAAAATTGGTAAGTTCGCTTGAAGAACTCTGACTCAAGAGATTCTATTTTCCCACGTTCTAATGTTGTAGGGCCTTACTAAAGTAAACGAGGACTAGGGATTAAAAGGGCTAAAGGGTTAAATAGATTCCACGTAATTGGGTGAAATTGGAGTGAATAATGACCAACAAATCAAAGCTTATTTATAGCTAAAAAGTTGAAATGCACACCTGTTTTGGTAAAAAATGATCAAAGTGAGAAAAAGTAAACCAAGTGATGATCAAGTAATATTCAACCAAATTGTATGAGAGGTTGTGGTGTTTAAGGTAATGCAAGAATCGAATAATGATCAAAGTGAGACAAGTGAGTTACAAGGAAAGCTCTTGATCCTTTATAGGATCTCCATCATAAAACCTTGGAAGGTGATGATGATCACCTACCTTGTTGCTTTTATTGATTTGAATGTGAGATCACAGAAATGGTGATGGTAATATGAATACAAATGTAATAGAAAAGCTAATTATGTTTTTAGTGTGAGATTACAACAATATGTCTGATATTTTCGGGATCCTCTTGAACGAGTACATGAATGTTGTTTGACATGGTATTCTGGGGTCTTAAGCTTGGTTGAAGTGATTGTTCGTTAAGAATGAGTCTTATGTTTATCATTTCTATATGTGAGAAAAATAAATAGAAATATATATGTTAAAAGTGTTAGGAAATAATAAAAATAATGACCAGGATCTTGAGGTATGTTTAAGGATCTTGAGGCTTCGATAACATCAAGGATCCTGAATATGGTTATGGGATCCTATCGCTAATAATTGCCCCCAAATTATACCTGAAGTATAGCTAGATTAAACTTAAATATTTAAAGGTATATATTAAAATAAAAAGATAGAAATAAAGATTCTGAAGTTTTAACGGATAGGGTAATCTAAATCCCAATGGATAGATTTCTAGTCGTTGAAGTAGGAATAGTAATCTGTCAAATCACCCTTCTACCTTTCCATGACCTTTGTATAAATAGGATGTACAGTCTCTTGACTTTGCCTTATTATTTTAGCACACTTCCAAATGTTTATTGGATACCATTGGAGGTACTATCCACGTTTCTTTTCTCAATATTTTTCTTCATCGTTAATCATGTCAGAAAAGCAACTCACTCTCGTATAAACGTCATCATTGTTCCTGATGATTATTTTATGAATCAAAAGGCCTTGTATTACGAGGAAACTTGCACTTTTGATGATAACAATTTCAAAACCCTGAAATCGGTTGGGGCTTTTCCTACCGATACTATTTTTAGACCTTTTGATGCAAGGATGCAACCGATTTTGCTTCTTCTTCTTGCGTATGTTTTCCCAAATACCCTTTCAGCCTAAGTATTTCTTATCATTTTCCTTGGACTATTTTTGAGTTCTTTGAGTTTACCAAAGGCTCGTATATTTAAGCCATGCTAGCGATTTGGAGGATCCTTTACTGGATTGAATGACTAAACCGCTCCATGGATCTTAGTATCGGTTTGAATGAGGTAGCTTATGTCTATGTGTCAAAAGCCTAAAATTTTTGAACTTTAAAATCCATTCACTCAATCACAAACATAATTGTTCCTGCTAACTTTTAGCATTGTTTAGAGACATTTTGAGAGTTCTGAGCTCAATACACTCAATGAATGAGCGTTAGAAAGTACCTGCTAGAACCACAGTACAAAGATCAAACCTTAAACCCTAAAAGGAGGACTTTACGGCCATGAGACCATGATTTTACGGCCGTAAACTCATGGGGCCGTAAACTCCATGCATATATAAGAAAGACTTAGCCATTCTTTCATTTCTTTCTTTCCTTGGCTGCTTTTCCTCCTTTCTCTCTCTAGTATCATCCACTTTTCATCCTTAATCTTCAACAGTCGTAAGTGTTCTTTCTTTAGTATGTTATTAATCCTTCATAACTAGCTTCATACTGATGATTCATCTATGGAAATCATGTTTTCTTAGATCTTCATGAAACACCAAGAACACCAAGAGCACACACTAGTGTTCTTGGACCTTAAACACCCAATCAAGCTTCTATCTTGTAAGTACACTTGTCCTAACTTGTTGTTTGCTTGAATGATCATGTTTAAACTTAGAAAACACCAAGAAATCATAAAATAGAAGGTGTTACGGCCAAGTGGTGTTCTTGGGCTGCAAACCCTTATAAGTAGGGTTACATGAACCCTAGTCCCTTCTTTGGCCTTGGACACTAGTCTAGATCACTTCATTGAAGGGTTTAGGACCTTAAACATCAAAGAAACCAAGTCCACATAGAGTTTACGGCCTTAAACTCATAAGGAAATGGTCCTTAGGCCGTAAACTCTATAAAGGGGTTATTTTGTGCCCCTAATGCTTCCTAAGGCTTGGACTTGATCATAGAATACTTACTCTTGACTTATAAGACCTTAAATCACCAAATGGCACTTAGTACCATGATTTTACGACCATAAACTCATGGGGGAAATGACCTTAGGCCGTAAACTCCATAAGAAGTGGCCCTTGGGCCATAAACTCCAATGTCATGCCATGCAACCTTTAGATGCAACCTATGGTACCTATAGCACTTGAATCAAAGTGTTTCCATGTCCTAGGGTGTCTTAACTTGGTTATTGGTTGTTAAATGACTAATTGGATACATATATGTTTTATTATATGTTAACTAGGTTCATTGTGTGTGTTCAAGTCTTCACTTGACACCTAGCACCATGTCCAACACTTCCGTACAATCCACTCACTATAGCTGAGTTCATACCCCTTAATTAACGTTTTAAATGTTTTTAAATGCTTTTATGGGGGGGGGATACAAGTTGAATCATATTAGTTATTATATCAATCACATGTTATTAATAACTAGTACACAAATGGATTTACTACGCTCTTAGCTGGTTTACCAAGCATACTACTTCAAAATGTTTTCTCAAACGTTTTTACTTCTCAAACTCTTTATCAAACTTGGTTTATATATGAAACCTGTTCTTTCAAAACATTGTATTAACTGTGTTTCAAACTATGATTTCATATACTTCAAACTGTCTTATCAAACAAACTACTTGTAAATCATTTTATAAACTGACATCAATTCATAGATATTTATTATTAAACTCTTCAAATATTTTACAAAACTTCTTCTTAAATACATATATTGTCAGTTACATATCTATATATGTATGGTTATGTAAGTAATGTTTAAAGGACTTAGGACTGCTAACTCGCTATATTTCCTTTTCCTTTTTTGGATGTGGCCTTAGGGTATCGGTTATTTGTCCGAATGTCGTCTAAATATTAGTTATGTATTATATATATATATATATATATATATATATATATATATATATATATATATATATATATATATATATATATATATATATATATATATATATGTAGACATAAAAGTTCTATCAGTCAGTTCAGTACCTTTGGGTAGCAAAGGAATACTTTCATTCATTCATATACATATATTACAAGTAAACTATAATAGGTATAGTTTAGGAGATTCTATTTAGTATTCCTAGTATAATTGTTAAAAGCATGTCTATTTATGTATAGTTATATAAATAATGTTTAAAGGACTTAGGACTGCTAACTCTCTTTATTTCCTTTTCCTTGTTTGGATGTGTACTTAAGGTATGGTTAGTTGTCCAAAGGTCGTCTAAACCTTAGATATATATTATGTATACATATGTAGATATAAAGGTTCTAATCAATCAGTTTAGTACCTTTGGGTAGCAAAGGTATACGTCCATCTATTCATATATATAAATTCCTAGTAAGCTAGTATAGGTATATTTTTGGGTATATATGATTTCATAACATTAATGTGGATTATTGGACCTAGCAATTCGTTGTGGAAGTCACCTTTAGTTCCCATAATCACTTATATGGAGAACGTTTAGTATGGGGTCTATCAATCACATTATTATCTTACTTTCAGCGGGTCTCGTTAGAAGACTACTTACTTACTTTCAGTGGGTCTGGTTAGAAGACTACTTAGTTACTTTCAGCGGGTCTCGGTAGAAGACTCCTTTTATACTAGTAGAAAATATGGGATTTTCTAGGAAGTTCAAACATTTACAAATACTTAGAAACATTTTCATTAATACTTATACAAACGATGACATTAAAGACTTATGAACTCACCAGCTTAAATGCTGATAAACTCTTTCAAAATAACTTGTATTCTCAGGTCCCAATAGACAGGTACGATGACCAGGTTTTGAGAAGACGGAGCAGTCAAGACTCGTCTTTTGTTTTGATTACTTATTTTCATGTCTTTTTCTATGGAAGAACTCACATGTATTAAAATCTTACTATTAATGCAATGGATGATGTTGTTACTTGTTTACTACTTTACACTGTTGTGATACTTTACATGACGTCCTCTGCCCCAGAACGTTTCCGCCGTTCTTGGTTTTGGGGTGTGACACTATGAGCTTTCGAACTTTGGGAATTATTGTTTCTTGCTAAAAGTTAAAACTAATAAACCAGCTTTCATTTTGAAAGCCAAGCATAATGACAGTACATGGAAAGGAAAATACTTCTTCGTTAAATGCGATTTCATTCCAGATGGAAATCTCTTGCCATAGTCTTGGATTAAAAAGGGAAAGGTTTCATAATTTTATACTAAGGATCCTGGGATTTGCTTGTTGGGTTTTGAGAATTATAACACTCCTATGGTGCACATGCAACCCTATATGTTTTGGATATGTTTTTTCTCTAATTATACATGCATTTTCAATTTTCCAAAGCATTCTCCATAACAAGCATAAAATTAAACAATTGAACAATACAACTAGTTACATAACTTACCTCTTAGTAGGACTTGTTGTTCTTGACACTTGAAAGATTGAGCACCCCAAGTGTGATGCCTCTAATGGTTCACAAACACCAAATTCAATAGGAGACTTGAGAGAATAAGTTACCTGGCACAAAATTAATATCATACTCTAGGAATGATGGTGTAACCAATATTGGTCATGAGAGGTTCCTTTTATAGTGCTAGGCTTACATCTTTGCAAACCCTAATTACCTTTCATATTACTTAGGCTCCATGGGTTAAACCTCCATGGACTATACATGGACTACCACATTGGTTTAGCTCAACCTAAATAACCATAGATCATTGACCCACACTATAGGAATGATAAATTTACATAATCAATCCCCATATATTTAATTAGTATCTTTTGACCACAAAATTAATTCCAAATTAATTCTTGATCAAAACTAATTAAATAATATGATTTCTCAATTAATATATTATACTTATAATATATTAATAAATCACAAATAACCTTATTCTCAAAAGTCTATCCTATCAAATTGCACTGATGAAGGCAACCCAAAAGGACCATGCTACAATCGGGTCGAGTACATCCGAGTTATAGTAATGGGCTTAGACACCAAATCCAACAGTCTCCTACTTGGATAAGTCTAATAACTATACCTGCCAATGCATCTTTAGGATCTGATTAGCAATCATAAACTTTCAAAAGGCGCTGTCGACTCTGACCCAGTCAGTGACTCATCCTTTAGATAAGGATCATATATTCCTATGTTTTGAAGATATCTATGTGGACAAATACATGGAACATAGTCGTACTTATTGTCCTATAAATTGTTTCCTGATTTATGATTCGTTTGACATAGAACATAACTAAACAGATCAATTTAGTTCTGTCTGGGCCCGACACATAGTTAAAATAGAATCATCGAGGGGTCCAAGATATCGCTTTTAATACTCTTAGTATAAAAGGAACAGATAAACTTCGACATTATATTCTTGTACTAACTACTCATCAAATCATGCACAACGACACGTTGTATAACATCAAGTTACTGATGCATTTTCATGCCATCAGTGCACAACCAACTCGTAGTCAACAACTCATATATCTTGTTTTGAAGATTATATGATATTATCGTCTCACAATCACTCGTGATAATTTCCATGAAGTAATTCAGGTGAGCACAGGTTGAATCCAATACTCAAATCTTATTTCAAGAGCACTCATGACTGTTGTAGCAACTTTTGCTATGTCTAACGCCTTATACATTCTACAAGCTAGTTCATGACAGTCTTATGTCATACATACTTCCAACTTTTGCTTTGTCTAATGCCTTATACATGTCTCACAGAGACTTGACCAATGATACTACAAAACTTTCCAATATAAATTGTTACATGAGAATTCCAAGGAAGCGAAGTCTCAAATTCAAAGTACATTCCTTTGAACATCCATCTTGCATAAAAGTTTCTAACTTTATCATATATTCTTAATATCCAACTCCTATTATGGAAACATTCAATATTTTCCATACGACAACTCATTATTAATAGAATCCTCTCTATTCATAATAATGTCAGTATGGTCCATGTATTACTATACTTCCAACTGTCCTTAAGCGACCAATCTTTGGCGAACCTTAGATTGTCCTTAACAGTTATTTAACCACTTTAGTCATATCCAGTTCTATTCATTTTTCTCTCTTAATGCCTTGGGCATTTGGAAGATTAGAAAACAAGAATATTATAGCATATGCAATCGATCCTATACCCAAACCATATGGAATACAATTTATAATGTCTTACATAAAGACATGATACTTGACCAGTCTTTTACTATAATGTTTCCATATATAGAATTTCCTTATGTTGAACCACTCCAACATAACATTCATATATATCATTGAGTAAATTTGATTAAAATCTCAATCTAAGCTTTTAGATTTGAAATGAAGTATGAATTCCTCTCCCTTAATTATAGCAAAACAACTTTTCAAACCCTACAACATTTCAAATTGAAACCTTTGTTTTCTATAATTAACATGGCTTACTTGAAACATTTACCATAATTGATTATGCTCCCACTAGCTTTGAAATGTACCTAGAAATCAAGTGGATTACTTGAAATAATACTTTAATGACTTTTTTACCAAGGGTCAGATTTCTGACATGAGATGCTTTGATAAGACTTTATCTAGGCTTCTCAATATCATACACCTTTCCTTAGATAGCTCACATGTGTGTCTTAACAATTTTAGAACTTACAACAATAAGTCTCAAATGTTAGGACCTTTTTTCATTTCTCACAAATTCCGTAATCAGAATTGAATTTGAGATTGCAAATATCACAACTGCTATCTCCTTAAAATCTACTTAGTGAAAGCGTTTCCTCAAAATCATTTTCATGAACTGGAGAGAAACCTTATGACACTTAGATTTTATGGTGTAGGTGTTACTATCCATGTGAATTTGTCATAACCATAATCATAAGATAAGGTTAGTGACAAAATCTACATCATATGGACTGAACCTACTCAATATTAATTTCTTGCCACTTGGTAGCACAAGGGCCTACCATGTCTTCCAAGTTATTGAGATGCTTACCCACACTGATCAATGAATTTTCACTGATCAAGATGCTTTGCCTTAATTTCTTGCCACTTGGTAGCACAAGGGCCTACCATACAACTCACATGAATAGTCAACTTTAATTGGAATCGACACAGAAACAAGAATTTATTAACACGATAGGTAACGAACCTCAAGTCGTGTGCTAGTGATTCTCTTGTCAAGAACCATTCCTTGACAAACAAGAATATCTCAACACGATAGGTTTATTCTTGATTAGTTCTTGAAACTAATGAAGATCTTTAGGACTCCCACTAACCTCTTGACATGTAAGATTCTCTTGTCAAGAACCATTACTTGACAAAAAAATATTCAAGAGTTAGTGCGGGTTCTTATCAAGAATAACACTTCATATAATTGGTCTTAGTTGATCTTTGTCTTATGCAAGACATCACAACTACCTACATGTTCTATGAGGTGTTATAAACCTGCTTAAGATATGTCACTCAAGTCACTATCTTGTAGTATGACTCTAAGACTTGATTTTGGAACAAAGTATGACTCACCTTAATTGATTTAACCATTTCAACAATTCCCGATTTCTCTTCTTAGCCATACAAGTGCACTAAGGTGTCCTTAGAGGATTAATTGTGATTTGATTTTCATAATCAGTGAGATGATCATAAAACACGATACTAAAGTACTCTCTTTTCCTTTTAGATTGGAGAAACTTTTATCTTTCTGCCTAATTGATTCTTCATATTCGTTCTACTATACGTTGGAACTTTTTCAATGATTCATAATTATACTTAATCTTGTAAGCATAATCATATTAACTAAGCTTTTAGTAAATCATGACAAATAGTCTTATTGTTCTTTGTGGTAGACCTGACCAATGCACAACAATGTGTACTAGATTCCTTAGTCCTTCGCTTGACTCATATCTATATGTGAACAAGGAATTAGTCTTAATTTCCCAAAGATGAAAGTTCTCATTCATCATAGAATGCAAGTTCCGTGATTCCAAGTGTCTGTCCGATTGAAACTTGGGTGATGAGAATCTTTTCTTATTTGGTAAATTTTACACTACCACAAACGAAAAAATAAAGTCCATTTATTAATATTTCTATTAATAGAAACATACAAACATCAATTTTCACAAACGCATTGCAAGGAAATATAAAACAAGATAAAATCAAAGTTTTCTTTATTTATAAAATTGCAGAAAATCTTGTCCTTGCAATGCAATTACAAATGAAAACTATGTTACTAAATATTCCTAAGCAATCTATCATAACTCCTAAGTAGCAGCTCAAAAATCTGATCATCGAACCAAGTGATCGAAATCCATATGTTCGCGATCAGATTCAGCTTACTCATCCTTTAAGCTTCCTTTCTTTTATTTGATCCTAAAAAACAATGAAATGTAATCTCATAACATCATTTATTAAGAATCTATGAATAGGAACTTAACAAAGTTAGATAGTGGACTTACCTGAAGCAGAGTCATACACTTTGACTTTACCATCCTTGTGGTCCTTCAGGTAGATACGGTTGCTTCACATCCAATGCCCTTTCTCTTGACAGTAGAAGCAAACAAACTATTTTGGAATGGCAAAGGGGAAAATCTTAGACTTAGCCTTTATCTATGCCATTTGGTCAAATGATTTGACCATGGACGATCCCTTTCCATTGGGAAGAGAAGATTTTTCTGGACTTCCAATGTTTCCATTGTCAATATCCATGGAAGTTTGGGAAGTAGATCCTCCAATCAAATTTGCTTTACCAGTGCGCCAAATCATTTCTGATTTAGTAAAAACCAGCAAATATGCAAGATCGATAAAGGTCAGATCGCGGTCTGTCATATAGTAATCTTCAATGAACTCACTATATGACTTAGGAAGTGACTGAAGAACCAAATCAACAACCAACTTCCTCAAGACAACGACTCCTAACATTACCATCCTATCAATGTGTGACTTCATCTCCATGATGTGTGCACATACAGACCTTCCATCTTGGTGTCGTTTTCCAATAGCGCTCGAGTGACCTTGAACTTTTCAAGTATTCGAACATGTGGATCAGGGAGAACTATTGGAGGAGGTAGAGGAAGTAAAGTATGATTTCCATTTCCATGATTCAATTGTGGAACATCATCTTCATGAGGAAAGCTTTTTCCATAAGATTCAGGAAGACCATAGTTGTAAGATTTAGACATCTAGAAGGGATAAATTCAAAATTAGTTGATTAAGTCGTTAATATAACACCCAAATGAAATATTAAGGCTAGGACCCGATACAATAATTTACAATTCGGAAGAGGGATGCCGTAATCTAATTGCAAACTATTTGTCAGTAGGTAAATGACGATTTACCAATTCCACCACGAACACAAAATTTTAAACAAATTAGTTTTTAAATGAAACTCCTAGATCTTTAGAAATTCATTGAACTTTTCAATGGCATGTTTAATCTCGATTATTCCCTTAAAGTTTGTGACTGAGATACCAAGGATCACAAACAAGCTGTGAATAACCATGCAAATTAGCTTGGTACTCTCGAACTCATTTATCACCTAATCAATGTGTCGGTTAACCACACAAACTCCATTGATCTATCACAAACTACGAGCTACCCATTTCCATCCTTTATTAGTCCCATATTAGTGTGTGTATTAACCACAAATGATCCACTAACAACCAATAAGGTGCAACGTGTAATTTAATGGGTTAGAACCAAATTCACATTTTTCCTAAAGTAACTAAGAATTGGGAATTTATAAAAGCGTTTAGTTATTTCGTATTTTAATTATACTTTTAATGGAAGTTTGTGTCCTATCCTACCCGTTCGGCTAACGACCCTCCACTTGTCAAGGGTGCAGTGGGTAAGAGTGGATACCCAATGACGGTCATTTTACAGGCCGCTTCCTGAAACACTCCTTATAGACCAGCTTCGTGAATGAGGCCTACTAAAGGTAAGACTGGCCTTTTACTTATACATATATAACATATTAAAGTTTTAATTTTATATAGTATAAGGGTGTATTTTACACATTTAAAATACTTGATTGTTTAATCTATTAATAAGTTAGACTTTTAATTTAATTAACTTTAAACCATATCATTATAGATTTATTAATTCTCTTTTAATTAAACACTTTAATTAATTTAACGAAATCCATCAGGGTCTAATTTGAACTATTCAAAAACATTAAGGTTCTAAATATGAGAAAATTAAAAATTATCACTATTTAATTAATCTTTTAAGTTATAAAACCAAGAGTTGCACCTTTTTAAACCTTTCAAATTACAAGATGTTCCAGAATTCAATGTTTCATAAAAGAGACTTTTCAAATTCCAAAACTTGAGGGCAAGTTTTGTAAATCTTCTAACCTTTTGAATTCCAAAACTTGATGACAAATTTTGTAACTCCTCAAAACATTTAGATCAAATTTTAAACTAATAAAATATTCATATATTTTTATCTTTTACCAATTTGACCTAATACAACTCATGTAGCAAGATAAGTTCAAATAAAAAATTACAAATAATTAGCTTTGTCATATAAACTAGTAATTATCTTAGAATTCTGACAATTATCTTTTAATTGGATGAGGATGATCACTACCATATCAGAAAAAACAGATTTTATGATACAAAACAGCTTGTGGTAATGATGCTAATCCAATTATGGCAAAAAAAAACCCCAAAAATCTGCTAACAGACTGTCCGACTCATCGAGTCAGCTTATGGACTCGTCAAGTTCACTATGAACTTGTCGATTTCATGTATGGAATCGTCGAGTCCTTCTGTCAGAGTGCAGTTTTTGACTTGCTTCAGCTTTGAACAATAAACCTATGCATCTATATAACAGTTAATACCGATAGCTGTAATACAACTGTTGGGTTTTATGTACTATAACACTCTTATGGTTCATATATAACCTATAGCTTTGGATCTAAGTTTTCTATACTTACACATGCAATAAAATTATTCAATGGATGAAACCTATAACTAGCATACAACATTGATATTTGAAACATAAAAACTAGGTAGATGAATACCTCTTTGTTGTAGCTTTTAGAACTTGGCCTTTCAAGAGCTTAGTACCTCAAATGTTGCACCTCTAATGGAATAAAAAAAACCATGAACAAATGGAGGATAATGAAAGAGAGGTTAAGAAGCAACAAAATCGGCTAGGGTTTTTCTATGGAATCATTGTTCCATTTTTAGGTGCATTAGGGGTTACATTTATATTGTGGAATTCCTAGAGTTTCAAGTTGTAAACCCTAATCCACTTCCTTGGGCCTTAATCCAATAATCCATATGATAAGCCCTTGGATTAACTCTTCATGGACTCCCACATAGAATTAGTCCGTCCTAATCAATATGGATCATTAGCCATGCCAGTCAGGATTGTCACGGAGTTCGTGCCTTAGGCATGCCAGTCAGGATTGTCACGGAGTATTCATCTGTGTTAGATTGAGGAACATTGGAGGTCTGAGGGGGATTCGAACCTATGTAGCTCTAGATGGGTGGGACCCGTGGGCGAGGTGGCTTCATGGTAAAGTTTAGGTGGTTCCTGTAGGCGAGGCCCATGTGATTATGGAAATGCAGGTTGGACCTGGTAGAGACCGTTGGGTCAAGGTATTGGATATTGAGTTTCAATATTGAGTGTGTGGTAAGTAAGTGGTGAATATGGATGTTTGGCCTAGGTAGCCTTGTCATTTGAACTCTTGGGAACCTGGTGGTCGGACCAAGTGTGAGACTGGTAGTCTCAGAGATGGTTTGTGAATCTCTATACCCCATATTAGTTAGGGGTTGTTGTGAATCAAAATGTTTCGGGAATGGAAGTGTAATTCCTTGGATCGTCGGTTAAAAGTTGGGTACCGAGATGGTTCTTGATGGGAACTTACATTTGGAATCACTGGTGCTTATGTGGAAGGACTTCTCTTCTGTAGGATATGAGTTAAGGAATATAAATGCCAAGGGTATCAGTTGAAGGGTTCAGAGTTAAGGGATGGTTTCAAATTTGTTGGCAGATCAAGATCTTGTGTTTTGGTTTGGTTCTATTTGTGTGGGGGTCAGACAAGTTTGGGGTTTTGGATTTTTAGATGGATTTCATGATATGCTTGGTCATCGATTTGCTCAGATGGATTAGACCAGGGTGGGTCAGTTCATAAGTCTGTGGGAAGATCACAACATGTATGGAACCAGCAAGTGGTAGGTCGTTCGAGGCTGGTTGTGATATAAAACTACAGTTGGTCTTATAGCATTCACTTTTAGCATTGGATATTGTCACACCCCAAAACCAGAAGGACGAACATGTTATGGGGCAAAGGACATCATGTACAGTATCACAACATAGCATAATAGTAAAAACAAGCAACAACATCCATTACATTAATAGAATAGTTAAATACATGTGTGTTCTTTTGTAAGTTTATATGACACCAAAACTGTACATTCAAAATAAAGACGAGTCTTGGATCAACTCCGTCCTTCAAAAGTTGCATGGGTGTACTTGTCTTACAGATTCCCTGAGAATACAAGTTATTTTGAAAGAGAGTATCAGCATAAAAATGCTGGTGAGTTCATAAGTATTTTAGTGTCGCTGTTTGTATAAAAATATTTGTAACAGTGTAATGCAAGTGCTTGTAATCATTGGAAAATGTTTGTAAATGTTTGTACTTCCTAGAAGATCCTATATTTTCTACTGAAATGTAGTCTTTCTACCAAGACCCTACTATTTTTATGTTTGTTCTTTTGTGAATGTATGAGTTTTCCCAAGCATAGCTATTAATACCAAAATATAGTTTACATTATCATTTATGTGAGAAGATCACAAAGTAAATGCAATAGGGAATACAATGTTTTATCCCAGTAGTGACACTACTGACTACAGTTGATAAAATAAAGACTCCAGGTAGTATTAAATGTGTTATACCCCTCGGGGAGTCTTATTGCCTTTAATTCCTAGTCGGTTAATTAAAGGTTTAGATGTGAACTGGTTGTAACCATGCTGATTGACGGCTGAATACCTAACGACCTTTCGGTCTCATAAAATAGTTAGGTGACATTTTGTCATCCCTTGGCCTTACCGGCTAGGACTATAGCTAGCATTCGGGGTGTGGGAGTGTCTGTCCCATATAGATCTATACACACGATGCCCGCTCTCCCTCCAGGAGACTCTGGTTACAATATGACACAACAATGCCTAGTTGTATTTGGAAATAGTATGTCACATTCTATTTATCGTATGTTAATGTTTGTATAGTAAGTTATAGTGTATTAATGTTCTCTCTGTACTAGTGTATAATATGTTCTCTTGTAAAGTATAGTGTATGTTCTCTTAGTTTCTCATCATAGTATGCTGTTTCTGTTTCTCATAATGGAAAGTTTGTACTGACTCATAAATGAATTGAATCTGATATATTTCATAGTACTAGTAATAGTGAGTAATGACTTCCTAAACTCTACCTATTATAGTTTACTAGAAGAGTTGTTTGTATGACTGAGTGTGCTAAACTAAAATAAAAGGTTTTATGTCCATACATACATACTAAATATATAACTAAGTATCAAACGACACTCAGACAAACAACATGATACTCTAAGTCCACAACCAAATAAGGAACATAAAATAAAGTGAGTTGTTAGTCCTAAGTCCTTCAAACCTTACTTATATAATTATTTACGCATTAGACATGGTTTTAACAATATATATAAGTTTGAAAGAGTTAAAAGAAAAGGTTTGGCATATAAAAACAAGTTTGGTAAAGATTTTAGTATTGTAAAAGAGTTTTATAAGCATTTTGAAGTAGGTTGTTTGATAACACAGTTAACAATATAGTAAATTCATCTGTTTGAGACTTATTAATCACATGTGATTGATATAACAACTATTATGTTTCAACTTGTATTCCCCCCATAAAAGCATTTAAAAGTATTTAAAGGTTGATTAAGGGGTATGCACTCACCTGTAGTGAGTAAGTTGAACGAAAGATCGATATAGGATTGTTGGGTGTCAATTGGAGTCTTAAGCACAAACGAATCCTATTTAACATATACTTACACGTATATGAATACATTTAATGTATATAACCACTAATTGTGATAGGGACACGCCTTAGGGACATAAAAACACTTAGAATTAAGTTTTACCAACACATATGGTTGCACATAAGGGGTGTATGGCCCTATATTGGAGTGTAAGGCCACAAAATCATGGGTTTTGTGTGTGTGCGGCCAGAGTGTGCAGCCCAGTTGTGTGTGCGGACGCACACCCAGTATGAAGTGTGCCAAAAACGTGTTTCCAAGCCATAGGAATGTTCTAGGGAATGTGTTTCGACCATCGCTTAACCTTATTGAAAGTTAAATGCTATTTTGGACCCTAAAAAGGGTGTGTATGGCCCCACAAAGGGGTGTACGGCCGTACACCCTTGTTGAACGTATTAAAGTGGTCAAAAGTGTATTCCAAGTCTCTATCTTTCATTCCCTGAGTGTTCTTGATCAAGTGCTACCCTAGAACATGAGTTTTAAGGCCCTTAAGCACCAAATGGAGGGGTGTACCGCCACATGGGGTGTGTACGACCGTACACTCCTCATTGATCATATTCTAGACGTTTTCTAATGACTAAATCAGTAAGTAACTAGCACAAGGAGTGGTACTTACAATAGGGAAGCCTTTGGGGGTGTTTTTGGTCCAAAAAATTAGAAGATGTGTTTGGTGTTCTTGATGTTCTTGAAGAACACTTGAAGATCTAAACAAAATGAGTATATTCTTGGATGAAATGATAGATTCTTACTAGGTAGTGAAATGAATCATCAAATGGGAGGAAGAAACACTTACAATTTGGAGATATAGAAGTGGAAGATGGTTCATACTTGAGAGAAAACGAGTTCTTGACTTGGAGGAGTGGAAAAAGTGTTCAAAGATGACCAAAGGCCATATATATATGGGGAGTTTGCGGTTTGCGATGGGTGTAAGGCTGGGTGTACGGCTTCAATGGGTGTGTCACTGCACACACCTTGTGTTGGTGTGTTTGGCTCATTTGCAAGGTGTTACACTCACAATTACCATCCTCGGACCCATACCTAGATTATACTTTCCTTAGAACACTCAAATAGACCATAAACCACACTAAAAGATAACAATACAATGCTAACTTTGATAGATTCTAACACATGTACGAGATAAAAATTTTGGGTTGTCACATCACCCCCCCCCCCCCCCGTTAGAGAGAATTTCGTCCCGAAATTAGAGTTTAAGCAAGTAAGTAGTTACAAATAACTAAGCGAAAAGTTGAGTATATTTCAATTTCATTTGATCCTCATGCTCCCAAGTGAATTCAGATCCTCGCTTGGCATTCCAGTGAACCTTCACAATCGGGATGCGGCTTTGCTTCGTTTGCTTGACCTCTTGGTCCATGATCTCTACAGGTTCTTCCACGAAATTAAGGCTCTCATTGATCTCGATCTCGTCGAGTGGGATTACAAGAGTCTCATCGGATAGGCACTTTTTCAAGTACGAGACATGGAATTTAGAATGTACGTTACTAAGTTTGTGGGGTAAGTTGAGGTTGTAAGGTACCTGGCCGATTCTAGCGAGAATCTCGAAAGGCCCTATGTATCTTGGATTAAGCTTCCCACGCTTTCCGAAGCCTATCAAGCCCTTCCAGGGTGAAACTTTCAAAAGAACGCGATCTCCCACCTGGAATTCCAAAGGTTTCCTTCGTTTTTCAGAGTAGCTTTTCTGTTGGTCTCTAGAGGGTTTCAATCGTTCACGAATCTGAACGATTTTTTCTATTATTTCATGAATGATCTCCGGACCTGTGAGAGTGCTGTTAGGAACTCGTTCTTTAGATAACTGTCTGTCACCCACCTCAGCCCAGCAAAGAGGGGATCTGCACTTTCAGCCATAGAGGGATTCAAATGGAACAGCCTTTATGCTCGTGTCATAACTGTTGTTGTAGGAAAACTCGACAAGGGGTAAATGAGTATCCCATGCCTTCCCAAAGTCGATCACACAGGCCCGCAATATATCTTCCAAGGTTTGGATAGTTCTCTCACTTTGTCCGTCAGTCTGTGGATGGTAGGTTGTACTCATGTCCAGCCTCGTTCCTAGGGAACTTTGCTACGACTACCAGAACCTCGAAGTGAATCTTGTATCTCTATCGGAGATAATAGATATAGGAACACCATGCAATCGTACGATCTCTCTTATATAGGTTCTTATAAGCTACTCCATCTTGTTAGCTTCTTTGATGGGAAGGAAGTGTGCGGACTTGGTCAATCTATTGATGATGACCCAAATGGTATCAAGTCCACCCGTTGTCTTGGGAACTTGGTTATGAAATCCATAGTGATCCGCTCCCACTTCCATTCTGGTATCTCTTGTTGCTGTAGTAAACCTGAGGGTTTCTGGTATTCGACCTTCACCTTGGCACAAGTAAGGCATTTACTCACGAAGGTAGCAATTTTTGCTTTCATGTTAGGCCACCAATATAACTTTTTAAGCTCCAGATACATCTTATCTGAACCTGGGTGGACGGAATATCGAGTGTTGTGTGCCTTGCTCATGACCAAGTCTTTGAAGCCATCGTGTTTCGGGGTCCAGATCCGGTCCATGAGATATAAAGCTCCTCCACCCTTGACTTCCAAGTTCTTATCCATCCCTCGCAGGGATTCACCCGCCACATTTTCAGGTTTTAAAGCTTCGAGTTGAGCCTCTTTGATTTGTGTGGAAAGGTGCGAATGGATAGCCATGGTCAATGATTTGACTATTCGACCAGAATATTCTTTCTGACTTAAGGTGTCTGCTACTACGTTGGCTTTACCCGGATGATAACGAATTTCGCATTCGTAGTCATTGAGTAGTTCGACCCACTATTGTTGTCTCATATTTAGCTCCTTCTGGTTGAATATGTGTTGTAGGCTTTTGTGGTCTGTAAAGATAGTGCTTTTTGTACCATACAGGTAGTGTCTCCAGATCTTCAGAGCAAACACAACAACTCCTAACTCAAGATTATGTGTGGTGTAGTTGACCTCGTGCGTCTTCAGCTGTCTTGAGGCATAGGCGATGACCTTACCTCATTGCATCAGAACACAGCCGATCCCTTGTTTGGATGCATCACAATAGACCACGAAGTCTTCTATTCCTACTGGGAGGGATAGTATCGATGCGGTGCATAAGGCTCATTTCAGCGTTTGGAATGCCTTCTCTTGTTTCTCTTCCTAGTCAAAGGCCACGCCCTTCTGGGTCAATGTTGTAAGAGGTTTCGCAATTCATGAGAAGTTTTGTATGAATCTGCGATAGTAGCCAGCGAGGCCATGAAATTGACGAATTTCTATGGGCGTCTTCGGTGCTGACCAGTTCTCAATAGCTTTAATTTTGGAAGGGCCCATGTGGATTCCTTCTTCGCTAACCACGTGTCCTAAGAATTCGACTCTTCAGATCCAAAATTCGCATTTAGAAAACTTCGCGTAAAGCTTCTCAGTTCGTAGGGTTCCTAGGACTTGTCGCAGATGATCACTATTTTCCTCCTTACTTCGAGAGTAGATAAGTAAGTCATCGTTGAAGACAATGAGGAACTGATCCAAGTAAGGACGACATACCCTATTCATTAAGTCAATGAATACTGCGGGCGCATTGGTCAATCCGAATGGCATCACTACGAACTTGTAGTGTCCATAGCGAGTTCGGAAGGCTGTCTTCGGAACATCCTCCTCTAGCACTCGCAATTGGTGATACCCGGATCTTAGATCAATCTTTGAAAAGTAGCTCGCCCTTTGTAGTTATTCGAATAAGTCGTTTATGCAAGGAAGAGGATAACGATTCTTGACGGTTAGCTTGTTCAATTCCCTATAGTCGACGCACATACGAAACAATCCGTCCTTCTTCTTCACGAATAAGACCGCCGCTCCCCATGGTGAGAAACTTGGTCTAATAAAGCCCTTGCTGAGCAGTTCGTTAAGTTGGCCGGATAGTTCTTGGATCTCAGCTGGTGCTAGACGATAGGGTGATTTGGCTACTGGGGTAGCTCCTGGGACTAATTCTATTTTTAACTCAACTTGTCATTGCGGAGGTAATCCTGGTAGTTCTTCTAGAAAGATGTCAGGAAAGTCGCGTACTACTGGAATGTTCTTCAGGTCTTTCGTTTCTTGGCACGTATCGACAACGTGAGAAAGGAATGCATGATATTCCTTACACAAGTAGTTTTGGGCTTGAATACTTGAGATGATATGAAGGCTCGTGCCGGGTTTCTCGCCGTAGATAATAAGAGTTTCGTTAGACGAAAGATTAAGGTGAATAGCTTTTTCATAACACATGATGTCGGCACGCTGAAGACTCAACCAATCCATTTCGATAATGACGTCGAAACTCTTGATTGACACTGGTATAAGGTCGAATGGAAATGAATATTTATATAGCGTGAGGGTACAACCTATGTAAATCTCGTTAGAACTCTTTGTTTTTCCGTTAGCCATTTCTACGACGAAGGTTTCTTTTAGTGCTTGCGGTCCTTGATTGAGTAAGTGTTTAAATTTTTGGTTCACGAAGCTCCTCTCTGCTCCACTATCAAATAGGATACATGCATATGAGTTATCGAGGAAGAACGTACCCATGACTACTATGGGGTCTGCCACGACTTCATTGTGGCCAATAGCAAGTAGTCTCCCTGCTCCTCCCGTGTTCCTAGCTTTCAAACAGTTTCTTTTGAAGTGCCCCATCTCGCCACACCCGTAGCAGGCCCGGCTTACTCCCGTACCAGGGACCTAGGTGATGGGTCTGGGTGGTGTTTTGCAGAACCGGATAGCATGGCCCTTCCGGTCACATTTGGTGCAGTGCGTTTCCCGGCAGGGGCCATTCTGATGGAAGTTGCACTTAGTGTACTTGGGTAGATTCCCTACATATGGCTTTGTTGGTACAGGGGCTGTTGGGTTTTAGTATACTATGGTGCACATACAACCCTAAATACCTTGGATCTATGTTTTCTCTATTATACATGTAAATATGAAGTTTCCAAGGTATTACCCTATACTAGCATACAAATATCATATAATACACAAGAATCTAGTTAGCATAACATACCTTATGGTAGAGCTTGAGGTCTTGATGTATCTACCCTTAAGAGCTTAGCCCCAATAGTGTGGAAGCCTCAAGTTGAATCACAACACACCAAGGACAAAGGATGAACTTGAGAGAGAATCTCCATGCACCCAAAAACACCCATGAACCCCAAGAACTTCATGTGTAACCACCAGTGGCGTTTTTAGGTCATGATGTAGGTATTTATATGTGTGGTATTTCAAGAGTCATGGGTATAACCCATATCCTTACCCATGGGTTTTAGGATCGATGGTTCATGTGGCCCAACTCTTTATGTATCCATACATAAACTTGGTCCAACATGGATCATAAGCACAACACATATAAAGATAACTAATTAAAATAATTAGTCCCCATAGATTTAATTAGTCTCTTTTGATCACCAAATTAATTAAAATTTAATTCTTGATCAATACTAATTAACTCAAATGATTTCATATTAATATATTATAACTTATAATATATTAATAAATCATATATAACAGCTTCTCTCAAAAGTCCATCCTAACAAATCGCCCTGATGATATGCAACCCAAATGGACCATGCTACTCTCGGGTCATGTACATACCAATAATAGTTATGGGCATAGACATCTAATCCAACAGTCTCCCACTTGGATAAGTCTAAAACTATTATTGCAAGTACGATTTCATAACCCGGCTAGCAATCGTAGCTCTTAAACCTGTTCTCGAACTCTAAACAAATCAATAACGCGTCCATTAGATAAGGGATCATATATTCCTCCATTCTAGATATCATATGACATGAGACATGGATTATAATGATTCTCTATGTCCATTTTTTGTTTCCTGATTTTCAATTTATGACGACTGACTAATTGAACAAATCAAATCAGTCCAGGCTTGGCCAAGCACTTAGGGGTGTCATCACTAAATCATCGAGGGGCCCACAAATATCACTTTTATCCTGAAGGTAAAATGAATGGATAAAATTCGACTCATATGACTTGCTCTACTACTTGTTGAATCATACACAAAGGCACATTTTATAACATCGAGTTACCAATGCGTTTTCATGCAATCAATGTATAACCAACTCATAGTAACAAATCATATCTCTAGGTTTGAAGAATATAAGATATTATCGTCTCATGATCACTCATGATAAAATCCATGAAGTGATTCAAATGAGCGTGGGTTGAATCCAATACTCAGAACTTATGAGTACTCATGTGTGTTGTAGCAACTCTTGTTATGTCCAACATCTTAGACATCTACAAGCCAACTCATGACAGTCTTGATTGATATCTACTTCCAACATATGACCGAATGTGGATGGTTTGAATAACTTAATCATCCAGGAAGAATGACCTAGTTTATTCTGGAAGTCAAAACATGCAAAGCGAAACACAAGAATAATACTAATCCTATATAGCCCCAACACTTTGAGTGTAAATAAAAACACCTTATATCTAAGCACCATATTGATTACTCATTATTTATGTTTCGATTAATCAACTTAATAGTTGAATAAAGACAATAGTCTTGCCATGCTGCAAGCATGCACACTATGTTTGTCCAAACAATAGATATGCCATACTCCAGGTATGCACACTGTATTTGTCTATGGTCCCTACTTTGTGAAATAAATCAATTGAAGATGATTCCAATGATGCTCATATCACAATCCCAATACTTATTGTAAATGTAAGAATGCCAAACTCTTGCCATTACACTATACCTCCAACTGTCCATGAGCAACCAATCTTTGGTAGACCACAGATTGTCCTCGACAATTGATTAATCATTTTAGTCATATAGGACACGAGTCATAATACAAAAGTTTATTTTCCATGTTCTCACAATTCGAACTATGAAGAGGTATGCCGTAATCATAATCGAATTTTGAGAATGCAAAATATATAGAATTTCGTTATGTTGAACCATTCCATCATAACATTCATATATATCCTGGACTAAAGTTGATTAAAATCTCAATCAAATCTTTTAGAATTGAAATGAAGTATATCCTCTCCCTTAATTATAGAAAAAACAACTTTTCAAAACAAATTGAAACTTTTGTTTTCTATAATTAACATTGCTAACTTGCAACACTTAGCATAATAATCATGCTCCTACTAGCACAATGATTATTATCTTACTAGCACAACACTTATACTCCCACTTTCTTTGACATTAACCTAGAAATCAACTAGACTTCTAGAAATCAATACTTTATTGACTTCCTTACCAAAGCTTAGATTTTTGATATGAGATTGCTTTGACAAGACTTTATCAAAATCATACACCTTATCTTAGATAGCTCACACGTGTGTCTAAAAAATTTTAGAACTATGAAAAGGGATGTCATAATCATAGTATCAATTGTTTAGACCTTTTTAATTTCTCACAAGTCCATGTTAGTGTGTCGGTTAACCACGCACGCTCCACTAACAACTTTGAGAATGTAAAGATCACAATTGCTATCCACTTAAAATCTACTTAAGGAAAGTGTTTCCTCCCCATCATTTTCATGAATTGGAGAGAAACCTTATCAGACATAGATTTTTAATGGTGTATGTGTTCCTATCCATGTGAATTTGTCATAACGTTAATTACAAGACAGGGTTAGTGACAAATCCAAACTCACATGGACTGAACTTGTTCAATCTTAATTTCTTGCCACTTGGTAGCACAAGGTCTACCATTGCTTCCAAGTAGCTATGCAAAAAAATGAGAACATGTAGAACTCAAATGCATAGCCATCTTTAACTGGAATGGGCACATAAATAAGAATATGTCAACATGATAGGTTATAAACCTCTAGTCGTGTGCTAGTGATGAAATACAGGTTTTATTCTTGATTAGTTCTTGAAACTATTTCAGGATCTTTTAAACTCCCACTGTCCTCTTGACATGTAAGACTCTCTTGCCAAATATTCAAGAAATAGTGTGGATTCTTATCAAGACAAGCACTTCACACAATTGGCCTTATTTGGTCATTGTTTTAACCAAAACATCACAACTTACCAATTCCAAATGTACAAGATTAAGAAACATGTTACTCTACATTTGAAAGGTGTTATAAACCTTTCTTAAAATCAGGTCACTCAAGTTAAAATCTTAGAGTATGACTCTAAGATTTGTTTTTGGAACGAAATATGATTTATCTTTTGATTTAACCATTTCAACAATTCACAACTGCTCTTCTTAGCCAAACAAATGTACTAGGGTGTCCTTAGAGGATCAATTGTGATATGGTTTTATAATCATTAAGATAATCATAAAACAAGATACTTAAAGTACTCTCCCATCTTTTCAGATTTGAGAATCTTTTATCTTTCTACCTAATTTGACTTTTCTCATTCGCTCTGCCAATCATTGAAACTTTTACAATATTTCAGAATACGCTTAAACTTGTAAGCATAACCATATTTACTAAACTTTAGTAAATGTTAACGAGTAGTCTTATTGATCTTTTGTGGTGGAATTTAACTAGTGCACAAGAATGTGTGTTAGATCCCTTAGTCCTTCACTTGAGTCACAAATACATGTGAACAAGGACTTAGTCTTAATTTCCCAAAGATGACAATTCTCATTCATCACACAATACCACTTGCATAATTCTAAGTTTCTATCCAACTGAAACCTGGGTGATGAGAATCGTTCCTTATTTGGTAATTATGACACTACCACAAATGAAAGAATCGAATCCATTTTCCAATATTGCTATCAATGGAAACATGTAAACAACAATTTTTCACAAATGCCATTGTATGGATACTTAAAATAAATAAATCAAAACTATTTTTTTTTAACTTGTGAAAAAATATTATCCTTACAATGAAAATACATATGAAAACTATGTTGATATCTATTCCTAAGCAATCTATCATAAATCTTAAGCAGTTGCTCAAAACTCTGGTCACCGAACCAACTTCGCGATCAGAATCAGCATACTCTCTCTTCAAGCATCCTTTGATTCACTAACACATCAAAATGTAATTAGATTACATTATGTATTAAGAATCTCCAGAAGATACTTAATAGAGTTAGATAATGGACTTTACCTGAAGTAGAGTCAAAATTTTGACTTTACCATATCTTTCAAGTAAATATTCTAGCTTCGCAACTAATGCCCCTTCTTTTGGAAAAAGAAACATATGGACTCTTTGGAAATGGTACATGAGACTATCTTAGACTTATCATTTCTCTTTAACATTAGGTCAACTAACTTGGCCATGGCCAATACCTTTCCATTGGGAAGAGAAAGTTTTTCTGGACCTCTAATGTTACCATTGTCAATGTCCATGGAAGTTTGGGAAGTTGATCTTCCAATCAAATTTTGCTTTACCAGTGCCCCAAATCATTGTTGATTTAGCAGTATCAAGCAAATAGGTAAGATCACTAAGGGTCATGTCATGGTTTGTCATCAGGGAGTGACTGAAGAACCAAATCAACAGCCAGGTACCTCGAGACTTTGACAGCCGACTCTCCCGGCTTGTCAATATATGACTTATTCTCCAAGATGTAAGCACATATATACTTTGTTTGCTAGTAGGGATTGAGTGACCTTGAACTTTTCAAGTATTTGAACTTGTGGGATAGGGAGAATAATTGGAGGAAGTGGAGGAAGTGAAGTATGATTCTAGTCCCATCAATGCACAACAAAGGGATTAATCTTTCACCTTGATTGTCATGTGGGATATCATCTACATCAGGAAAGCTTGTTCCTAAATGTTTGGGAAGACCATAGTTGTCTTAACTAGACATCTATAATGGGAGAAATTCAAGTTTAGTTGGTATACAGTCCTTAATATAACACCCAATATGAAATATTAAGGCTAATATCCAACAACCTATTTATAACCGGAAGAGGGATGCCGTAATCCAAGCTATAAAAAAGTTGAAGGTAGGTAAATGACGATTTAGCAATTTCCACCATCAAAATGAAATATAATTAAGTTTTAATTGGATTTGAAACTCCTAGATCTTTTTGAGATACATTTAACTTTCAATGGGATGTTTGAATCTCGATTGTGCCCTCTCAAGTTTGTGACTGGGATGCCGAGGATCACAAAAAAGTTGTGAATAACCATGCAAATTAACTTGGTACCCTTAACTTTATCACCTAATCGATGTGCCGGTTAACCACACACGCTCCACCGATCTATGATAAACTTAAGTTACCCTTTGCCATACATTGTCAGTCCCGTGTTAGTATGTCGGTTAACCACACACGCTCAACTAACGACTTAACAAAGGTGCAAAGTGTAATTTCATGGGTTAGCACCATTTCACATTTTCCTAAGTAACTAAGATTGGGAATTTAGAAGTGTTTAGTTACTTAGTATTTATCATTATACTTTTAATGAAGGCAGAATTATAGTCTTATCCTACCCGTTCGGCTAACGACCCTCCACCAGTCAAGGAAGCGGTGGGTAAGATTGGACACCCATTAAACTGTCATTTTATAGACAGTAACCTTATACCCCCTTATAGACCGGCTTCGTGAATGAGACCTACTAATGGTATGACCAACTTTTAAATTATACATATATTATACTAAACTTTTAATATTATAATAGTATAAGGGTGTATCTTAGACATTTAAAATACTTGGTGGTTTAATCTATTAATTAAACTAGACTTTTAATTTAATTAAACTCAAACCATATATTTATGGATTTAATAATAGTCTTTTAATTAAACTCTTTAATTAACTATTAATAAATTCCATAAGAGTTAGTTGAACTATTCAACAAAACATTATAATTCCAATTACTAAATTCAAAATTAAAATCATTTAATTAATTGTTTAAGTTATGAACCCAAGAGTTTTAGAATTCAATTCTTTATTTTTCCTAAAAAACTTTTTTCAAATTCCAAAACTTGAGGGCAAGTTTTGTAACTCTTGAAAACTTTTGGATTCCATAACTTGTGGAGTTAAAAATATGTACCTACTTAAAAACATTTAGATCAAACTTTTAAAACTAATAAAATAATCATATCATTTTATCTTTTACTAAATTTGACCTAATTCAACTCATATAGCAAATGATTCAAATTTTACAAAAAATTAGTTTCTCACAAAACAAGTAATTATCTTAAAATTTGACAAACTTCATGTTTTTTTTCCTTTTTTTTAACTTTGAAAATCAAATATTTGCATGAATATAACAGAAAACAACTCATGGCTCTGATACCACTATTGGGTTTTAGTATAGTACAACACCATATGGTGCACATACAACCCTAAATACCTTGGATCTATGTTTTCTCTATTATACATACAAATATGAAGTTTCCAAGGTATTACCCTATACTAGCATACAAATATCATATACTACACAAGAATCTAGTTAGCATAACATACCTTATGGTGGAGCATGAAGTCTTGATGTATCTAGCCTTAACAGCTTAGCCCCAAGAGTGTGGAAGCCTCAAGTGGAATCACAACACACCATGGACAAAGTATGAACTTGACAGAGAATCTCCATACACCCAAAAACACCCATGAACCCCAAGAACTTCATGTGTAACCACCAGTGGCGTTTTTAGGTCATGATGCATGTATTTATATGTGTGATATTTCAAGAGTCATGGGTATAACCCAAATCTATACCCATGGGTTTTATGATCGATGGTTCATGTGGCCCAACTCTTTATGTTTCCATACATAAACTTGGTCCAACGTGGATCATAAGCCCAACATATATAAATATAACTAATTAACATAATTAGTCCCCATAGATTTAATTAGTCTCTTTTAATCACCAAATTAATTCTTGATCAATACTAATTAACTCATATGATTTCATATTAATATATTATGACTTATAATATATTAATAAATCATATATGACAGCTTCTCTCCAAAGTCCATCCTAACAAATCGTCCTGATGATATGCAACCCAAATGGACCATGCTACTCTTGGGTCAAGTACATACCAATAACAGTTATGGGCTTAGACATCTAATCCAACAGGGTCAACAGGAGTTGTGGCAGCACAGACAGCCACAACCTGTTGGTTCTTGGAAAAGGATTGAGTTGACTTGCCCTTCTTTCGGTCCCAACTCTTCCTCTCGTTGTCGACCGCTTTGGATGGTGCTGAGACAACAGTTGTAGTTGTTGTTGAAAGAGGGACCTTGTGATCGATAAGTCTTTGTGCCAATTTTTTGGCACTATCAAATGTTGCAGGGTTTGATGCTAGAACATTCCCTTGATACGGGGGTACCAAACCCCAATTGTTCCTCTTGATTGTCTTGCTTTCTGTGGGGACCATATTTGGACGTAGAGTCACCAGATCGCTGAATCTGGTTGTATAGGCCACTATGTCGGAACCCTTTTGTCATTAGGTCTTTTAGTATCTCCCAGCCCATAGCGTTAGCCACTACCAGTGTGAGTGACTTGACATGGCCATTCCACCATGTCAGGGCCCTTTTAGAGAAGGTACACGCAGCAAATTTTACTTTCTTCCTTCGGGACGGGAGCAAATCTCAAAGATTTCTTATGTTCTTTCGATCCATTGGGATAATGCAATGATTCCTCCGGTTCCGTTGAAGAACACCGGTTTGCAGCTGATGAAGTCCTTATAGGTACACTCCTATGTACGTGATTGGTATTCACCGTGGTTAGAGTTGGTGCCTGTTCCAGCTCCACTGGCACCACCAGAATTTACTTGAGTCATGGTTGCGGTCACAGCAGCTTGGAACATCGCCGCATCAAACTGCGGAGGGGTGGTGGTGGTGGAGTTTGATTTACAGGCGTGCCTCTATTTGGACGCTTGCGAGGGGACATCTTTTACTGAAAGTTTATAGAGATGATGATAATTGTAAGAATCAACTGTAAGTATGATGTGAGTGATCCATGGACTAAATCGCCATAGCCCAACCATTAGAATGAGTGTATGATTGACATAGAGAAACAACAATAGAGTATGGAGACACAAGAGTAAAGTCTTTCCAATAGATTAGGTAACTGCCATTATTACTGGTATTAATGATGTAAATGAGTTCGGGAAAAATTACCTAACCGTAGCTCTTAAAACAAACCATAAGGGAAAATGTTGACAGCTTAAGAGTTTTAGTTACAGTACTGGAAAGACAGGAATATTTTACAGGAAAAGTGTTACATAGATCATAGATACAAAGGCTATTCCTTAAACAAAAAGAGAAGACGAGTAGAGCATCTTCTACCGGCCATGGGTACCCCTCGGGTGAAACCTCAAGCTTGCCAGTTGACGCTCCATATCGAGCAGGTGTCTTTCATAAACCCTCTGGCAAACCCGGAGTTCTATGACTTCAGCCCGAGTTGTAGCAAGCTGTTGTTACAGTGCCTCGTGATCTATCCTAGACCTCTCACGAGCATCTTCAAGATGAATGGTGCGGATGGTATGCATTCTCTCATTGGCATCAACTTTTGTGATTCGATGGAGAGCTGGCCTGCACTGCATTTCATTTCGTGCAACTCTACAAACCAGGATTGGCAGAATCTTGTCTGCTGAGTCTCCTTCACTCGGGTCATAAAAGCTTCGGTCTCCATTGAATGGCATGGGTTGATTCTGCTCTTGGCTCCATGTTTCCAAGATTTCCACCCATGGAGGCGTCGGGCCTTGAAAAGCCGGACGAGGGTTAGGATTTGGGACATGAGCCACAGGGGGTAGGTTATTGAATTCAGTCTTGGAGTCAGATCCATCAGAAAAGCCTTCAGCTTGGTGATCATCTAAAGGGATTGGATGATCCTCTTCTAGCTCTGCTTCAAGCCATCCAACATTGCCTTCGTTTGGGATGTACGGGTCGCCAGTAGGATGGAATCCAGCCATGATATCTACGTGAGAAAAGGTGTATAAGAATCTAATATAAATAGACGTACTACTTAATATAATTATAAAATGATCCTTACCAGTTACTCCAATACTTGCATAGTGCAAACTAGTTATATGAAATCAAAACAGATAGACCTTCGAATAAATGACCCCAACACCAAATCCACAACTAAACAAGGAACAGGAAGTAAAGAAAAGATCACAAATTCTAAGTCTATGACACCTTAACCTCATATAACCTTATTGTATCCACTTAGCAACTATTGACCTACTGGTAAAGACCTTCTTGGTTCTCAAATATGTAATTATAGTAACACAAAACACTCCTATAGTATTTTAGGTTTATGTTATGTTCTAATGTTCTCATTATGGTAGTGTTGCTAAGTTTTTAGACTTGTTGCAACCTCACAACCATTCTTGGGCATATGGTAATCACTTCTCGGACAAGCATAGTTGATCAGGCTATGTCATTCCCAGAACTAACCATACATCCCCGGGTCTACTTGTGATGTTCAACAATCGTAATACTTTTGTTCTGTCCTAGTGACACTAATTTTAGTATGAATGCAAGTATGTATACTTAGTTAAATATTTTATTATTTAAAAGTATACACTCTTGGTCAGAGTATTTTAATCTCGTTGTGTTTATAGTTTGTATATCTTTTATGGGTTTATATACTCGATTAACTATAAACAATGCTCTGATACCAATCTGTCACACCCCAAAACCGAAAGGGCGAAAACGTTATGAGGCGGAGGACATCATGTATAGTATCACAACAATTCATAATAGTAAAAACAAGAAACAACATCCATTGCATTAATAGAATAGTTAAATACATGTATGTTCTTTTGTAAGTTTAAATGACACCAAAAATGTACAATCAAAATAAAGACGAGTCTTGGATCTACTCCGTCCTTCAAAAGTTGCATGTATGTACCTATCTTACTGGCTCCCTGAGAATACAAGTAATTTTGAAAGGGAGTTTCAGCATAAAAATGCTGGTGAGTTCATTAGTATGTTAGTGTCATTGTTTGTATAAAAATGTTTGTAACAGTGTAATGCAAATGCTTGTAATCATTTGCAAATGTTTGTAAATGTTTGTACTTCCTAGAAAATCCTATATTTTCTACTGAAATGTAGTCTTCTACCAAGACCCATATATTTATATGTTTGTTCTTTTATGAATGTATGAGTTTTCCCAAGTACAACTATTATTATCAAAATACAGTTTACATTATCATTTATGTGAGAAGATCACAAAGAAAATGCAATAGGGAATATAATGTTTTATCTCACCAGTGACACTACTAACTATAATTGATAAAATAAAGACTCTGGGTAGTATTAAATGTGTTATACCCCTCGAGGAGTCTTATTGCCTTTATATCTTAGTCGGTTAATTAAAGGTTTAGATGTGAACTGGTTGTAACCATGCTGATTGACGGCTGAATGCATGACAACCTTTCGGTGTCATCAAATAGTGAGGTGACATTTTGTCACCCCTTGGCCTTACCGGATAGGACTGTAGCTAGCAGTCGAGGTGTGGGAGTGTCTGTCCCATATAGATATATACACACGATGTCCGCTCTCCCTCCAGGAGACTCTGGTTACAATATAATACAACAATGCCTTGTTGTATTCAGAAATAGTATGTCACATTCTAGTTATCGTATTCTAATGTTTGTATAGTAAGTTATAGTGTATTAATGTTCTCTCTACTAGTGTATAGTATGTTCTCTTGTATAGTATAGTGTATGTTCTCTTAGTTTCTCATCATAATATGTTCTTCTGTTTCTCATAATGGTAAGTTTGTACTGACTCATAAATGAATTGAATCTCATATGTTTCATAGTACTATTAATAGTGAGTAATGACTTCCTAAACTATACCTATTTTAGTTTACTAGAAGAGTTGTTTGTATGACTGAGTGTGTTCAACTGAAATAAAAGATTTTATGTCCATACATATATACTAAATATATAACTAAGGATCAAACGACACTCGGACAAACAACAGGGTACTTTAAGTCCACAACCAAACAAAGAACATGAAATAAAGTGAGTTGCCAGTCCTAAGTCCTTCCAACCTTACTTATATAACTATTTATGTATTAGAAATGGTTTTGACAATATATATAAGTTTGAAAGAGTTAAAAGAAAAGGTTCTGCATATAAAAACAAGTTTGGTAAAGAGTTTAGTATTGTAAAAGAATTTGATAAGCATTTTGAAGTAGGTTGTTTGATAGCACAGTTAACAATATAGTAAATTCATCTGTTTGATAGTTATTAATCACATGTCATTGATATAACAACTATAATGTTTCAACTTGTATTCCCCCTCATAAAAGCATTTAAAAGTATTTAAAGGTTGATTAAGGGGTATGAACTCACCTTTAGTGAATAACTTGAATGAAAGATCGATATAGGATTATTTGGTGTCAATTGGAGTCTTGAGCACAAACAAATCCTGTTTAACATATAATTACACATATATGAATACATTTAATGTTTATAAGCAGTAATGGTGATAGGGACACGCCTTAGGGACATAAAAACACTTAGAATCAAGTGTTACCAACACATATGGTTGCACATAAGGGGTGTATGGCCCTATATTGGAGTGTAAGACCACAAAATCATGGATTTTGTGTGTGTGCGGCCAGAGTGTGCGGCCAAGTTGTGTGTGCAGCCGCACACCCACTATGAAGGGTGCCAAAAACGTGTTTCCAAGCCTTAGGAATGTTATCGGGAAGGTGTTTTGACCAGTGCTTAACCTTATTGAAAGTTAAATGCTATTTTGGACCCGAAAACGGGTATGTACGGCCACACAAGGGTGTACGGCCGTACACCCTTGATGAACATGTTAAAATGGTCAAAAGTGCATTCCAATTCTCTATCTTTCATTCCCTAAGTGTTCTTGATCAAGTGCTAGCCTAAGACATGAGTTTTAAGGCCCTGAAGCACCAAATGGAGGGGTGTACGGTCACATGGGGTGTGTACGGCGGTACACTCCTCATTGATCTTATTCTGGACGTTTTCTAATGAGTAAATCAGTAAGTAACTAGCAAAAGGAGTGGTACATACAATAGGGAAGCCTTTGGGGGTGTTTGTGGTCCAAAAACTTAGAAGATATGTTTGGTGTTCTTGGTGTTCTTGAAGAACACTTGAAGATCTAAACAAAATGAGTAGATTCTTGGATGAAATTATAGATTCTTACTAGGTAGTGAAATGAATCATCAAATGGGAGGAAGAAACACTTACAATTTGGAGATCTAGAAGAGGAAAATGGTTGATACTTGAGAGAAAATGAGTTTTTGACTTGGAGGAGTGGAAAAAGTGTTCAAAGATGACAAAAGGCCATATATATATGGGGAGTGTGCGGTTTGGGATAGGTGTAAGGCTGGGTGTACGGTTGGGATGGGTGTGTGGCCACACACTCGGGTGTGTGGCCGCACACACCTTGTGTTGGTGTGTTTGGCTCATTTCCTAAGTGTTACACTCACAATTACTCATCCCCGGACCCATACCTAGATTATACTTGTCTTAGAACACTCAAATAGTCCATAAACCGCGCTAAAATATAACAAAACAAGGCTAACTTTGATCGATTCGAACAAGTGTACAAGATAAAAATTTCGGGTTGTCACAGATTTGGTGGCGTCAGGTCTGTCGGGATGTTATGGTCAGTTGCAGCCATAAGCGGCGAGTTAGCTTGGGCAATTATTTCCAAATGAGGGTTTCATCCGGATGTCGCGTGGGGCTACTGTGTGTGTCTTTTGACATAGCAACTAGGCGGGAATCCAGTGTTTCAATATTGGTAGTCAAGTTGTGACCAAGGATCTCTCGACTACTTTTGGAAAGCAACTAGGGGGCATAGAGATAAGTCAAGGTAGTATTAGTGATTTGGACTCATGTATGGAGTTGCTTGTTATTTGGAAAATATGGTAAGACATTTTCAGCTTGAATGGGATAATCTCAGAGTAAATGATTTGAACCTGTTTCCTACCTCTCGTCTGATTCTAACCGTTGCAGGGATGAGTCCTTTACTCGAAGGATTATCTAAATCTTCTGTCAAGTATAAGTGTTCTGTAGTAATAATGGTAAATGATTCTTCTTCCATTAGAAGCATCAAGTTAATCAAGGGTTGGAAGCATTCTGATTAAGTCTGGACTTCAACAAAAAATTGGCATGGTAATGGTTCTATATGGGTGGTTTGTCCAGGAATTAGACCAATTCGAGGTTTTGGGTTTCAGGAAAAGTAGGACAGGTTTTCAATATGGGATTATGGATTCGTCTTCTTCATGTTTGGAAAGTTCTGCTAAGGTTAGGTTCAGTAGCCTTGGGAAGGGCATTATATGTTCTGGTTCTTGTTGAGTTCTTCCGGCTGTCTGGTGCGCCTGAGATGGTAAGGAATGATTTCAAGGACAAAATCTAATTTAAGTGTGGGAGAGTTGTAACACCCGGAATCTTGAGGAGCAATTGTTGGGAGTAAATCACAACATTCATTAAGACCAACACAACGTGTTTAAGGAAAACATGGCATGTTGCCGCCTGCTAGAGAAAACCCTAATTTTTAGGGTGTAACACCACATATAAAGGTCTTAAGTCCTTTTGGCTGGACTCCTTACCAGCCTCCATTGCCACTAAAACCCTAAAATCGATCTTTAAATCTCTTAGTGGTGTTCTTGATCTAGGGAGAAGCTTTTGGTGTTCATTATTGGTCCTTGTGAAGGAACATCAGATCTTGAAGTTGGATTGGTTGGTGGAAAGGCTTTGGATCTAGAATCATCTTCTTTTGTGCAAGCTTTCTAAGGTATCAAGTTTGAACCTTGACTTATAAATACTTTGATCTATTCATATTGTGCTTTGTTTTGCTATTGGCCCCTTTTTAGGTTGATGAGTATGTGAAGTTGTTTTATGGGATTAATATTCTAGATCTAAGTTGTATTAGACTCCTTGAACATAAAGGTGCAAGATTTATGAAAAAAATTGGTTTCATGCATGCATTAAGTCACTTATTAAGTCCCATTTGAGCTAAAGAGCTTCATTTAGACATGCATGCGCGTTAAGTTGCTAACTTTACGTGGTTTTCCAGCTCAAGGAGGTCAGATCTATGTTTTAGGTAATGTCTTTAAGAGTTAAGTGCTTATTGGTTAAGCCTTTTGCTATTAAGCTTTATGGATTTAGTATTTAAACCTTTGGGGTTGTCTTAATGGGTAAAGTTGGAAGCTTTATCCTTCTAGACCATATTATGGACTAGCTCTGAGCTTTGGAGCTCTTGGAGTCGAAGAAAGTAGCTTAATGTATTAAGTTGTTGGAAGCCAAGCAAACACGACGTGTTGGCTGGGGTTTTCCCGACTATTTGGATGACGACAAAATACGGCGTGTTTGCAAGTCAACATGGTGTGTTTGGTCCACATGGATTGCTAACTTTGACTTTGACTATAAGTTTGATCAGGGTTGCCGATGGGATGTTTTGGTCCTTCTTTGAGCCTTTTGGATTGCTGAATTGGGCCTTGGCTTTAGGTTTATGTTATAAAGAGGGTAAAAAGCTCTTTTACCCTAGTTTGGACACTTAGTGGGGGTCAGATATGATTATTTATGGATGTTTAACTTGATCGCGTAGGGATTCTTGCGAGTTAGTTGCCAGAGTTTCTTTCCATGAGATTCGCCAGTGCGAGGTGAGTTTCCTCACTAGGTTTAGCGAGTCGAATGCAACAATGTCGGCCCATGGTTTATATGTTAGGATGCTAGACGCCTGCCTGACTCTTACATGTGTTGTGTGATGGTATGCTTACCGGGGAAGGCTCGATGCCATGCGAGGCCTGACGAGTAAATTGTATACTAGTCACTAGTATCTGCTTTAATGCTTACCGGGCGAGGCCCGATGGGCTCGATGATTATATGGTATGCTATAGTCTTTGTGATTATTGCATGTGCTAGTAAGGTTATATGTTTATATGATTATAAGGTTATATGTTTATATGATTATATGGTAATAAGATTATGTGTGTATCGGGCAAGGCCCAATGTCTGGTGGGGCCTAGTGATTAACAGATCTATAATCCAAGTGGGGATCCATGCTGGGCGGGACGCGAATATGAGCGAGGCTCGATGTCGGGTGGGGCCCGAGGCCGAGTGGGACTCGATACTAGGCGACGCCCGATGGAGTGTGGGGGCCGTATATGTGATCTATGTTTGTACGGTATGTGGTATCTTGGGGAACTCACTAAGATTTATGCTTACAATTTTTCAGTTATGTTTTAGGTACTTCGATTTTCAAATGGAAGAGCTCGGGACGATTGCAGTGTATACACCGCATGTTTTCGCATTCTATGATTTCCTGTGATTTGATGATGTTGATAAATCATGATTACTTTGTTTTTATGGAAATGATATGTATTAACGATTATTAAAGATCCACTTTTACAATTTGTATAGGACCCTTATAATAAATAGGCTTGACTTGATTCACATCATGATGGTCTGCGATATACAATAAATGGACGGGACTTGATTTACATGGTGATGATCTTGGAAGGTTCAAAAATGACCCAACCTCTTTGTGGCGACGGGTCATATGTGGCATCCATATCAGATCCAGAAAACTGATTGGCTTTCTAGCAAAAAAGTGTTTTCCTGGTGTTTGGTTTAATGTTGTGCAGGTGGTAAACATTGCTGAGGAATTAGGTACTAAGCTTACATCTATTTTTGAGTACAATGTCAATTCTGGGAATAACACCCTGTTTTGGCTTGAAGATTGGATGGGTGAGGGTACATTGGCTTCGAGATTTCCTTCTCGTTTTGATATTAATAAGAAGAAGTATTCTCTTATTGATGAGAGAGTTTCAGGTGGTGATTTCAAAGACGATTGGAAAAAAGAACCTAAAAGCGGTTTTGAGGTGTCAGATCTGGTGGAGATTCGAAATTATATCCATTCGATTGCAACCGGTAGTGGGACGGATATTTGGAGATCAAGACTTTCTGCTGATGTGAATTTTTATGTTCGTGATCTTTAGACTCTTTTTTACTCCAAAATGACGGTTCCTTTGCGGAATCCTACGATTTGGCTTAAGTTGGTCCAGATAAAAGTTATCGTTTTTATTTGGAGAGCTTGCATTGACAGAATTCCTTCAGCAGTGGCCCTCTCTCATAGGAGTTTTTCGGTCCCTAATTGCTCCTGTTAGTTCTATAATGTTGTTTAGATGACACGAATCACTTTATCATGGATTGCCCTTTTGTTGTCGCCTTTTTAAGGTATATCTTCAATTGGTGCAAACTGCATTGGCCGAATTTCCACATGGTGGAGGAGATTGTTAGTTTTGTTGCGATTTGGGGTAACTGCTCAAAAAAAAATATATCTAATAGCTATCATTTACAGATTTCTTTGGTGTGTTTGGAGAGGGAGAAATGGTCGTCTCTTCAACAGTGTTCATGTGATTTCTATAATTTTGACGGATAATGTTCTTATTATGGGTTTTAGGTGGATGAAACACCGGGGAAATTACGGAAATTGTAATTAGACGGTTTGGATATGTAATCGTTTAACTTTTTATAATTTTCGTGTTGTTCTTCTTCTTGCGGAGCCTTGTCTCTTTTAGGCTGTGACCTTTAATATAATTCCACCTTTTTCCAAAAAATAGAATTATTACATGATTTGCATGGTGATAAATACGTGGTCACGGAATCACATACGTCTCTACATTTAAAGGTCCTACATGAAAAAGGATGCGTCCAAATTTATACATGGTGATGGAAATATGTAATCGAAGGTCTGGCATTTAATTAGGATAAAGTATTGGTCCAATTGATAGTGACTATTGCTATGTGTTATCGCTTTCAATATATCACATATATCACGTGGTTTTATATGGCTAGATCAAGGGCATGAGGGTATGAATTTGTAATTATTAATATTTATATTGATGGCAAACATCATCTTTTATTCTGTATATATTATAGATTGTTTTTTGTTTCTTTCTATCAAATCTTACATCACGTTGTTTTTATGACATCAAAATGTCTAAAATGCTATGCTAAAGGTAAAAATTATGTGTACGAATTTATGTTGTTTCCCTAAAAGATAAAGAAACCATATCACATGTTAAAAGTAAAAGAAGTTATGTTGTTGATTTGAATCAAGAGTTAAGTTTAAAGGTCAAGAGTTAACTTGGAACGTTACCCAAGACACTATCAATTTTACCAAGTTGAAAAATATATTCATCTCTATTATAGAGATGCATAACATTAACTCCATTCTTTTATAGAGATGCATATCATTAACTCCATTTAAATCAATTGTATATTATACGGGAAATAACACATTGGCTCAATGATGTATTTTGATTTTACCGAATTAGTTCTATAACTTATTTTTGTGTTTTATGTGGGAATTGAATAAACTTTAAAATGTCTATCTTTTTAGTCTCTTATATATATATATATATATATATATATATATATATATATATATATATATATATATATATATATATATATATATATATATATATATATATATATATATATAAAAGGTTCAGATACATTTGAGACCATTCTAATTTTGTGAGACCGTGAGACCAAATCTAAAAATAATTTTAAAATGCAAAATAAATGGAAAAATGGAAAAATTCTTTTTTTAAATATTATTTTCGGAACTTGAATTAACTAAAAAAATAAAAAATAAATAAATAAATAAAAATCCCATTTTTTTTTAAATACGTGAAATATTCTAAATAGAATATTATACTGACATATTCTAAAAAATAATTTTAAAATGCAAAATAAATGGAAAAATATAAAATTCTTTTTTTCAATATTATTTTGGGAACTTGAATTAACTAAAAGAAATAAAAAAAATAAAAATAAATAAAAAATCATATTTTTTTTGAAAAATACGTGAAATATTTTAAATAGAATATTACACTGTACATATTCTAAAAATAATTTTAAAATACAAAATAAATGGAAAAATCAAAAAATTCTTTTTTTAAATATTATTTTCGGAACTTGAATTAACTAAAAGAAATAAAAAAATAAAAAAAAATAAAAAAAAAATCCTATTTTTTTTTAAAAATACGTGAAATATTCTAAATAGAATATTACACTGTACATATTCTAAAAATAATTTTAAAATGCAAAATAAATGGAAAAGTCAAAAAATTCTTTTTTTAAATATTATTTTCGAAACTTGAATTAACTAAAAAAAATTTAAAAAAATAAAAAAAAAATAAAAAAATAAAAAAATGCGTCTCACGGTTTCACAAAATTAGGCCGTCTCACATGAACTTAACCTATATATATATATATATATATATATATATATATATATATATATATATATATATATATATATATATATATATATATATATATATATATATATATATATATTAGCTAATTTCATGTGTCACTTAAGCATTTTTCCATTTAAAAATAAAAATCACACAATTTTGTAGGATTCTTCTCACTTTCCATTAAAAATGTAGATAATGTATCGTCTTTATATTCCTGTTTTCAATAAAAAAGGATACGAAATCAAAGATTTAAGAAGCGGGAAATTAATCTGTCATTTCTGGTGATACGCACATTGAGTTTCCCGTTTTTCATCTGCTCTCGTTTTCATTCAATCAATTCATACATGAAGTTATCCGCCACGTACTTTGATGTTTTTCTAGAGAGCAGCTTAATATCGATGTTGAAATACATTTTTATCCCCCATAGCGCATTGTCAATCAGAAGATGATGCGATTTAAATCGTCAAACACGATCATGAACTGATTACTGACCTCGTGTAATCCTAATAAAGTATCAAGATCAAATTCAATTCCGACCTTCAATATTGAATCGAAAGTTGATTTCTTCAACAAATCCTGTAACGGAAGGAAGTTATGATTTAATTTATTGCAGATTTCATCAACACGATATACGTCATTTTTTAAAAACTTGTAAAGCAATAATCTGCTTATTAACAGCTGCTTGTGAAACCTTCTTCAACAATTTAAAAGTGTCAGACCTAAAAGGAATAATTTAGTTGAGAAGTCATGACATGCTACCTTGCTTTGGTGCAAGGGCGGAACACGAACACTATCACTTATGGGGACCAAATCAAAACTTTTTAATAACTAACATAAAAAACTAACACTTTGAAACAAAAAAAGTTATTCTATATATCCTTCTAATTTTCATAAGCTTTTTATTTTATATAAATTATTTAACAAAGCTATTATGTCGAGATTTTTAACAAAAGTTGGACAGGAAGATGATATATTTATAGTATATGATAAGGACTTGGATCATAATATTATTTAGTTTAATTAAATAACATTTCGTAAGCCATAAATAACTAACATAACATTTTTTTTGCAGCCTCTTAGTATTTTTTACAGCTCATAACCTAATGTGTTTCGAATTCCTGCCATTATCATACCAAATTCTATGACTCTAGTGAGAGAAAAGATGAAAAAGAAAGAAAGAAAAAAAGAGAAAAAATATAGAGATTACAAATCCAATGGGGATTGTTATATATATATATATATATATATATATATATATATATATATATATATATATATATATATATATATATATATATATATATATATATATGTTTTATATTTAGTTTGTATTTGGTTGGGCCCATTACTCTTATTTGTAGCCCTTTTTGTATTTTTGTGGTATTAATATACTGAGAGGTCTAATGCCAATTCATGGGAATGTATTCTCTATAACATGGTATCAAGCTATTCCACCCTCTAAACCTAGTTGATCCATACCTGTGGTTGTATTCTTCTCACCTTCCACCTAGGTCTAATGCCAATTCATGGGAATGTATTCTCTATAACATGGTATCAAGCTATTCCACCCTCTAAACCTAGTTGATCCATACCTGTGGTTGTATTCTTCTCACCTTCCACCTCTGTTATTCAGCTTCTTCTCATACCACTCTCTTCATATCTTCTCCCTTCTCCTTCGTCACAATGACCGGAGATCCTTCTAATCCCAAACCTAGTCCCAACGATAAAATCTACGGGATAACCAATATCAAGTCTTATGTCCCCCTTCTTCTCGATCTCGACCGCTTGAATTATGATTCTTGGAAAGAGCTTTTTAAAACTCATTGCATTGGATACAAAGTATACGGTCATCTTGATGGGTCTACTAAAATTGAAGATGATCCAGATTGGGAAAATGTGGACAATATTGTAAAATAATGGTTATATGGAACACTTACTCAATCCGTTCTCCAATCTATTCTCAAAGCCAACGCCACTACAGCAGTTGTTTGGAAGACTATTGAAGACCTGTTTCACGAGAATAAAGAGACGAAAACCATGGAATTAGATGATGAACTTCGTTCTATCACTAATGGTGATTCTATAGTTATGGAATATTATACTTGTATCAAGTCAGTCTATGATCTTCTTGCTAATATTGGATCCCCGGTACCCGAAAAAACCTCGTCATTTATGCCATCATTGATTTATCTCGGAAATTCGCCCATGTCATCACCACCATTCGACATCAAAAGCCGTTTCCCACCTTCCTTGACATGCGCTCCATGTTAACCCCTGAAGAACGGTCCATGGCAAAAGATCACTCCCGTCAGGTTCAAGCCTCACATCAAGACAATGCATCTTCACCAACCATTCTCACCACACAGCATGACAATCGCCCCTCTAATTCTCGATTTAACAACTCCAACGGTAGAGGTGGACGTCAGAATCACCGAGGTGGTGGCAGGGGAGGTCGGGACAGCGGGAGAGGTGGCGACAGACAGGGACGATCCAGAGGCGGATGATTTGCTCGCGGTCAAAATTGGGGGGGGGGGGGATATTATCCCTGGTTAACGTCGTCGCAAGTTCAAGGTCAAAAGCAACATCATGGGCTACTGCCTTCTACATCAATCCAACAAGTCCCATGATCCAATAGTGCACACTCAAGTTCTCAACAACACTAGCCCAATTTGAATTTAGCCCACCGAGATGCCCTTTTCTCCATGTCTCAGTAGTCCAACAATCAACCCAATAGTTGGAAATGGTTTCAATACCTGAATAATATGGATCAACCAACCGCTTTACCACAAGCATTTAACACTATGACCTTTCAAGATCCAAACAATACAGATTGGTACATGGACACCGGGATGATCGCTCATGTTCATGCCGATTAAGGTAGTCTCAAGTCTATTCTTGCTTTAAACCCTTTTCGCACCCTTATTTAAAAAAACGTTCTTATAACTCCCCAAATTATTAAAAATCTCATGTTTGTTCCTTAATTTACTCGTGATAATAAATGTGCTATAGAATTTGACGAGTTTGATTTTTCTGTGAAGAATTTTCTCACCAAACGCACCCTCCTTCGATGTGATAGCACAAAAGATGTTTACCCAGCCACCAAATTGAGTCCTCAAGTCTTTCTCAGTATTAGTTCATCATTGTGGCATCGATGACTAGGGCATCCTATTCAACCAGTTCTGAAACATTTAATTTCTTGCAATTCCATTTCATGTAATAAAAATGATTGGTCATTTCTTTGTCATGCGGGTCAACTTGGCAAGCATACTCGTTTCTCTTTCTCGTTATCTAAAATTCATGGTTTATTTCCTTTTCAAGTTATTCATTTGGATGTATGGACTTCACCTTTGCAAAGTCATAGTGGAATAAAATATTTTGTCATTTTTCTTGATGAATTTTCTCATTTTGTGTGTGTGTGCCATCTTAGATTGAAATCGGATGTGTTCTCCAAATTTCTTCATTTTCCTGCCTATGTTAAAAATCAATTCAACATTGATATTCAAACATTTCAACGTGACAATGGAAAAGAAAATGACAACTCTCTCTTTCATCAAGTTTGTGACACGAATGGCATACATATTCGTTTATCATGTCCATACACTTCCCAACAAAATGGGAAATATGAGTGTATGCTTCGTACTTTAAATAATATGATTCGTACACTTCTTTTCCAAGCTCATCTTCCCCCCACTTATTGGGTGTAAGCTCTCCATATGTCCTCTCATCTATTGAATATCCTTCCATCCACCTCTTTCCACAATGACACACCCTTTCACAAACTATTCAACAATCACCCGTCCTACTCTCATCTTTGACTGTTCGGGTGCTTCTGCTATCGTCACCTTAATACAATCAATAAACTTGAGCATTGATCGGTCCCATGTATCTTTCTTGAGTATCCCTCCAGTCATAAAGGATTCTGTTGTCTCAATCTTCATTCTAAACAAATAATTATCTCGAGACAAGTCACTTTTGATGAAATCATTTTTCCTTTCTGCGTAATGACCCTGTAATTCCCTTTCCTCTACCGCTGCATCTCCAGCTGCCCCTTTGTTTCCTTTAAATAATAACTGGTCCACCTTGTTGGGTCCTTCTAGCACTCATCCTATGACCAGTCATGCTAGACTTGGTATTCATAACCCCATTGACCATCTCAACCTTCATATTGACATATTTCTGATCCCTCCCCTCTTCGTAGAAACTATTCTCAAGCTTTCCAAGACCCTGACTGGCATAAGGCTATACAAGATGAATATGATGCACTTATTTCTAATGGAACTTGGGTACTTGTACCTCGGCCTCAAAATGCTAATTTTGTTAATTGTATTTGAATTTTTAAAAAGAAACTTAATGCATATGGCTCTCTTGTTCGATATAAAGCACAGTTGGTTGCTAATGGACATAGCCAACATCCTGCCATTGATTGTGATGAAAAGTTTAGTCCGGTTGTTAAACCTGCTATTAGTTGGATAATTCTTAGTATTTCCATCTCTCATTGCTAACTAGTCCATCAATTGGACGTAAAGAACGCTTTTTCTTCATGGCGATTTACAGGAAATAGTTGATATGCATCAACCATCGGGTTTCCATGACTCCTTTGCTCCAGATCATGTATGCCTATTACTACGATCTCTTTATGGTCTCAAGTAGGCTCCTGATGCATGGTACCATAGATTTGCTCAGTATATCGAATGGGGTCACATAGCTGGTCTTTTAACTTATTTTGATGACATTGTGTTGATTGCTTCATCCTCAGGTCTCTTACAGCAGATTATCACCACCTTATGTGCTGAATGTTCCACGATTGATTTGGGTGCTCTCAATTATTTTCTTGGTATATCCGCGTTCGAGACTGTCATGGCATGTTTCTCTCTCAACAGAAATTTGCAATAGTGATTCTGGAGCGTGCTAAACTGTCTAACTACAAACTTGCTCAAACTCTAGCCGAAACATCTGCAAAATTTGATTGCTCATGCCCTCCTGTTGCTGATCCTACCCTATATCATAGTCTTACGGGTACACTTTAATACTTGAGTTTCACTCGGCTATATATATCCTATGTAGTTCAACTGGTGTGTCTAATATATGCATGATCCTCGAGAACCTCACTTTACTACTCTCAAGCGGATCCTTCGATATGTTTGTAGCACTCTTGATCATGGCTTACAGCTCTATCCTTCTCCTTCTCATGATCTAGTTGTTTACTCTGATGTTGATTGGGTAGGATGCCTACCTCTCCATGATCCACATAAGGCAATTGTGTCTTCCTTGCACAAAATCTTCTATCCTGGTCATCCAAACGACAGGGTACCATTTCCAGGTCTAATGCTGAAGCAGGGTATCATGGTGTTGCAAATGTCGTTGCCAAGACCAGTTGGCTTTGTAACTTACTCTGGGAGCTCTTTTACCCTCCTCTGACTACTAATCGTGTTTACTGTGAAATGTTATTGCTGTTTACCTGTCCACGAATCCAGCTCGGCACCAACGCACCAAGCACATCGAGATCGACATCTATTTTGTGCGTGATAAAGTGGCCTTCGGTTAGATTCGTGCTCTTCATGTTCCCTCTTCATACAAATACTCTGATATCTTTACCAAGGGGCTACCATCTACTCTGTTGTTTGACTATCGGTTCAGTTTGAACGTTCGTTCACGACCCCTCGTTCGGATTGCAGGGGGCTGTTAGATGTACATATGTATGTATATGTTTTATAGTTAGTTTGTATTTGGTTGGGTAGCCTAGTATTGTATTTAGCCCGTTACTCTTATTTGTAGCACTTTTTGTATTTTTGTGGTATTAATATACGTGAGAGGCACAAGGCCAATTCATAGGAAAATATTCTCTATAACAGGGAAGATAGAAGCACAACTCACCAACCACATAAATTGCTAAAGGGTAAACGATGAAGAAGAGAGGTAATAAATGCACCGGTCAGAAAAGTTGTTGGTCGGTGTTGCATTCGGCAAATAGCGGAGACAAAAGACACGAGACTGCACATAGTTCATCTAAGGCAGAGAGGAAAAAGGGACCGATGAGCACTCCAAAGTGGCGATATAAAGGTGTATACTGTATAAGTTTTTTTACCAATTAATATAATTTTTTTGGTTTTGATTTCCGTAGTCAAATTGTATCCTAATTTTACTAAGGTTGGTTTCGTCTTTTCAACATTTTTTAGACTTTTTGTTATTACTTATTTATTTTCTTTTTTATTATCCTAATGTCTAATGAGATACTGATAAAAGATTAATTTTCTGGTTTTTTTGAAGTTAATTACTTAATTAAATCATTTTGTTGAATAGTAAATATGAAAATATCATAAATCTACAGGCGCCGGAAAGTTATGCAGAAACAGAACTACATCTATATAATATTGAGAATTTTATATGTACCCTAGAAATTGCTTATCATAACCCCCTCCCCATGTGAGTGTAATAGTGCTTGTGAGCCTTATGATGTGACAATCTATGTAATTGAGGCGGTATATATAGTAGCACCATATAATATTCCAGGTATATTAAGCACATGAAAAATCAGAAGGCCATGCCCTGTGGCCCTAATAAGGTTCTCCCCCTGCTATGGTGACGCCATATATCTCCAGCTGCAACAAAAATTAAAAGTCAAGCGTTCTACAATCACAAATAAGATACGCAATCCAATGAAATTCTTGTTGGATATAGTGTCTAAGTCCATAACTATATTTGGTATGTATTTGACTCGACCCGGCATGGTCCATTTGGGTTGCATGGCATCATGCACTTGGATAGATTAAATGAGAGAAATAAGACACTTATGGTTTATTAATATATTATAAGTTCTAATATATTAATAATAAGAATAATAATATTTAGTTAGTATTGATCAATAATTAATTTAGAATTAATTATGTGATCAAAAGAAGACTAATTAAATATATGGGTTGATTGTGTCAATCATCCATAACATATATAGTGGGTCAAGGCTCCATGGATTATCAAGTTGGGTTAAACACATAATATTCTCCATGGATGCTCCATGGGGGTTACATAACCCATGGGTCATGGAAATGAAAGGTCATGACAATTAGGGTTTACATAGTGTAACCCTAATTGTAACATACTATATAAAGAAGCCATTCTTCACCATTTTCGGCAACTAGAGTGAATACAAGAGGGCTAGCTAAAATACTAAGTGTTCTTATTCTCTTAAGAGTTTATTCCAGGTGTACTTGGTGTTGTTTGAGGCATTTGAGGCATCATACTTGAGGTGCTAGGCTCACAAGGTTTCAAAGGAATCCAAGCTACAAAGAGGTATGTAATTCTTACTAACTATTAGAATAAAAGATCCCCATGTATGATAGATAGGATTATGAACCTTGGAAAATCATTTTGCATGTATGTTAGTCAAACATAGATCCAAGGTTTCTAGGGTTGCATGTACACCATAGGAGTGTTAGAATGCTCAAAACCCAAAAGTGGTATCATAGCCTAGGCTTGTTTGTTTGATACTTGATGCAAAATAGCTGAAAAACACAGTTTTTTGTTCACTGCCCGCATGAACTTTCCGAATCCAAAGGGAGACTCGACGAGTCCATGAAGAAATGCATGCAACTCGTCGAGTCAGTTCATGCACTCGACGAGTACTTGTTGTAGTGTTCAGATTTTCGAGTTATGCTGCTAGAAATAGACTAGAAACATTACCCTAAACTGTTTTGGTGTTTTAAAACTTGTTTTAGTTGGTGTAATGTTTATGCTAATCCATTTACAATGACTATTATCAAAAATTACAAGTTTTATATAAGTTTGTTATGATTCTTGAAATTCTTGATAATCATGTTCTTGAACTTACGAATTTAGATGATCGTAGGAATTATTTGTAACCTCCATGTTAGTTAATTCTTGATCATTATGTGTTTTAATGGAGTCCATAACTTGTCCTCATGTTATGGAAAAACCAAGAGTCATACTTGAATTAAAACCATTAAAAGAACACAAGAGTTATGAAAATGAAGAGTCTTCACTTTAATACTCTAATAAACTCATAAGTTATGAGAAATGAAAAGTTTTGAATGTTTACAAAACTTGCCCTCAAGTTTTGGAACAAGTAAAGTCATAATTAAAACTTTAGTTCCAACCCCTAGAATTTTAAATATTAAAATTCAACCCTTATACTCTATAATATTATAAGTGAATAATAATTATATATGCATAAGATATAAGTCATTTTACCATTAGTAGGCCTCATTCACGAAGCCGGTCTATAAGGGGGGGTATAAGGTTGTTGCCTATAAAATGGCAACTTAATGGGTGTCTATTCTCACCCACCTCTTCCTTGATTGGTGGAGGGTCGTTAGCCAAAAAGGTAGAACAAGGACTATAATTCTCATAATAAGTATTATGAATATACTAAAGTAACTAAACTTTTATTAATTCCCAATCTTAGTTACTTTAGGAAAATGTGAATAAGGTGCTAATCTATGAAGTTACACTTTGCACTTTGATTAAGTCGTTAGTGGAGCGTGTGTGGTTAACCGGCACACTAACTTGTACTTATCAAGGTAGGAAAAGGGTGACTTGATGTTTATCATAGTATCGTTGGAGCGTGCGTGGTTAACTGACACTACGATTGAGGAGTAATACATTAAGTGTACCAAGTAATTTGCATGGTTACTTCACACCTTGTTTTCTGATCCTCGGCATCCCAGTCACAAAACTTGAACGGCACACTTGAGATTGAAACATGCCAATGAAAAGCTCAATGAATCTCAAAGAACCTAGGAATTTCTCAACCAATTAAAGCCTAATAAGATTTATTCCGTTTTATGGTGGAAATTGGTTAATCGTCATTCACCTATCTTCATATATTTTATAGCTTGGATTACGACATCCCTCTTCTAAGTTATAAAATATTGTGGTGGGTCCTAGCCTTAATATAGCATTTGGGTGCTTTATTAAGGACTATCCTGAAATCTAATCTCAACTTATTCTTTCATTTCAGATGTCTTCTAATAACAATGCTTCTGGCTCAGACGCTACTGGCTCCTTCTCTCTCATGAACCTTTGTCGGGGAGTCATATTTGATGGATCCAATTTTATGGATTGGATCAGAAACATCAGGATGGTCACTCGCTATGAGGACAAAGAATATGTCCTTGATAGGGAGCTGAAGGAGATTTATGAGTCAACTGCTACCCCAGAGGAGATTGTTTCATTTCAAGCACATGAATGGGATGATACCAAAGTAGCATGTATCATGACTACCACAATGACATCTGAGCTTCAAAAGTCCTATGAGGACTATTACCCTTTTGAGATGCACATGGACTTGATGGAGCGATACCATCAAAGTGCTCGTCAAGAGAGGTATGAAATAGTCTCCTCCATGATAACCACCCAAATGAAGGACAATCAGTCCCTCACGACCCACTTATGGAAAATGCAAAGGTTTGTGGATCGCTTGAAGAAACTGAATGTTGACTTTCCTGAGGAGTTAGCAATAGATATCATTTTGCACTCCTTACCTTCATGTTATGATCAATTTAGAATGACATATCACATGAATAAGGAATAAGTTACACTTAGTAAACTTCAAGGACTCTTAAAGACTGCAGAAAGTAGTCTTAAGGGTAAGTCAGGTGTTACTACTCCTCCTATTCCTACTACGGCCAATGAGTTGGCAATCGGGCATGGAAAAGGTAAGAAGAGAAAGAACCCTTCTAAAGGTACCAAGGGTAAGACCCTTGAAGGCTCCTCTTCAAGAAAAACCAATAAAGGTTTTGTCACTCCTTCTGCTAACCCTAATGAGGCTGAATGCTTCTATTGCCATGAAAAGTCGCACTGGAAGCGAAACTGCCCAAAATACCAGCAATATTTGAAGGATGGGAAAGTAAAACCTAACCATGCAGGTATATACACTATATTGTCTAATAACTCACCTCATTCTAAGTCTTGGGGTCCTTGATTCATGTTGAGGAATTCACATATGTTCTAATGTGCAGAGACTAAGAAGAAGTGAAGATTTGGAACATGGAAAGATAAACCTAATCATGGCGAATAGGAAAGTTTCACCTGTCACCAAGATTGGAGTTTATTCCTTGTTACTAGATAGTGGGTTTACATTAGACTTGAATAAATGTTGTTATTCGCCAGAAATGGCAAGAAATGTTATTTCCTTTCATGCATTGTATAAACAAGGTTTCACCTTTTATTTTGATAATAAAAGTGGTGGTATTGATGCTTTCTATAATAGTGTTCTTTATTTTAAAGCATTACCTTGTGATGGTGTGTATGAAACTGTATTTGTTGTAGATAACTTAGGAAATAGTGTATTATGCATCGATTCTTCCATTAGCTTAGATAAAGCTGAAGGGTTTTGAGCATTCTAACACTTCCTAAGTGTACATGCAACCCTAATAACCTTGGATCTATGTTTGTCTAATTATCATGCAAAGTTTAATTCCAAGGTTATATTCCTATCTAGCATACATGGGGAATAATTTTAACTTGAATCATAGATTGAATAACTTACCTTGTTGTTGCTTGTGTTCCTTGAGACCTTGTGAGCCTAGCACCCCAAGTGTGATGCCTCAAATGCTTCACACAACACCAAATGCTCTTGGAAAGACTCTTGAGATAACACACACTTCTCAAAATCGGCCAAGCCCTCTAGTTCCTTAGTAGTGCCGATTTTTGGTGGAGAATATGCTTCTTATATAGTGTTGACACATTTAGGGTTACACCATGTAAACCCTAATGTGTCATGACTCTTCATTTCGATGACCCATGGGTTTGTAACTCCCATGGAGCATCCATGGAGTATCCTATGGGTAGAGCCCAACTTGATAATCCATGGAGCCTCTTAGCCCACTATACAAGATATGGATGATTTACATAATCAACCCATATATTTAATTAGTTATCCTTTGATCACTTAATTAATTCCAAATTAATTCTTTGATCAACTAATCAAATAATATTATTAATATATATTAGAACTTATAATATATTAATAATCTCCAAGTGTTATTTCTCTCATTTAGTCTATCCAATTGCATGGTGCCATGCAACCCAAATGGACCATGCCGGGTCGAGTCAAGTACAAGCCCGAAATAGTTATGGACTTAGACACCTTATCCAACAGTCTCCCACTTGGATAAGTCTAATAACTATATCTCTAGTACTTCAGAAACCGACCGGCAATCGTAGCTCTTTCAAGGTTTCTCGGAACTGAGAAGATGATAGTACGCCATTTAAGATAAGTGATCATATAATCCTCCGTTCTAGATATCAGCCGGACAAATACATGGAACATAGTCTTGCTTATTGTCCAACATTTGTTTCCCGATTTCCGATTTGTTTGACATAGAACTTAATTGAACACATCAACTTAGTTCTGACCGGGCCCGGTACATGGGTCAAAACAAAATCATCGAGGGGCCCAGATATCAGCTTCTAATCCAAGAAGGAACAGATAAACTTCGACTCATATGTTTGTTCTACCACTTATTGAATTACACACAAAAGTACGTTTTATAACATCGAGTTACCAATGCGGTTTCGTACAGTCAATGCATAACCAACTTGTAAGTAACAAATCATATCTCTAGGTTTGAAGACTTATATGATATTACCGTCTCACGATCACTCGAGATAGAATTCCATGAAGTGATTCCAGTGAGCGTGGGTTGAGTCCAATGCTCAGAACTTATGAGCACTCATGATTGTTGTAGCCTTGTCCAAGACCTCTACAACCAAACATGACAGTCTTGATTCATATCTACTTCCAACATATGACCGACTGTGGAGGTTTGAATAATATGTTATACCAAACAAAATTATTCTGGAAGTCAAAACATGCAAAAGAAATATAGTAAACGATCGACAAGAGATAGCAACACTTTACTCATAAATAAAACCTCTTTTATTCATCATCAAATGTCAATTACACTTTACAAATTTCTGGGTTATCTAACTACTAAAACTTATATCATCCTTCAGCCCTATGCTTCGAGCATGCTGAAGATGCTTAACCCTACTCAGTCCCTTCGTGAGGGGATCTGCTGGGTTCTCATCCGATGATACCCTCTTTGCCACGAGGAGTCCTTCGATCCGATGTCTGATAAAATGGTATTTTCTGTCGATGTGTCTGGATCTCCCGTGATCCCTTGGTTCCTTAGCTAAGGCAATAGCACTTTCACTATCACAGAAAATTTCCATTGGCTCTTTAATAGCTGGTACAACTCCAAGGTCTCCAATGAAGTTCTTCAGCCATATCGCTTCCTTTGCTGCTTCGCTAGCTGCAATATACTCTGATTCACAAGTAGAATCTGCCACTGTCTCTTGCTTGGAACTCTTCCAAGAAATTGCTCCTCCGTTTAGGGTAAAGACCCAGCCCGACTGAGAGCGGAAATTATCCCTATCAGTCTGGAAGCTAGCATCACTATACCCTACAACTCTCAAGTTATCACTCCCACCAAGGGTAAGAACCCAGTCCTTAGTCCTCCGTAGGTACTTGAGGATATTCTTTACCGCAGTCCAGTGTGACTTGCCAGGGTTCGCCTGATACCTGCTAACCATGCTCAAGGCAAAAGCTACATCGGGTCGAGTACACGTCATAGCATACATGATCGATCCTACAGCCGAAGCGTAAGGTGTTCGACTCATTTCTGCTATCTCAGCCACAGTGCTAGGGCTTTGTGTCTTACTCAATCTGGTGTTACTCTGGATGGGTAACTCTCCTTTCTTGGAATCCTGCATGCTGAATCGCTTCAGCACTTTATCCAAGTAGGTACTCTGACTAAGTCCAATTAGTCTTTTACTCCGATCTCTCAAGATCCTTATCCCTAAAATATAGGCAGCTTCACCAAGGTCCTTCATAGCGAAACACTTCCCAAGTCAGGACTTTACTTCCTGCAGAGTTGGAATATCGTTTCCTATGAGTAGTATGTCATCCACATACAATACCAAAAAACTAACTATACTCCCACTAGCCTTGACATACACACAAGATTCATCTTCACTCCTAGAAAAGCCAAATTCCTTGACCTTTTCATCAAAGCAAAGATTCCATCTGCGAGGTGCTTGCTTCAATCCATAAATGGATTTCTCAAGCTTACACACTCTATTAGGGTACTCGTTGCTGACAAAACCCTCTGGCTGACTCATGTAAACATCTTCAGCCAACTTTCCATTAAGGAAAGCGGTTTTGACATCCATCTGCCATATTTCATAGTCATGAAATGCAGCTATGGCTAACAGAACCCGAATAGACTTAATCTTGGCTACCGGAGAAAAGGTCTCATCATAATCCACTCCAGGAATTTGAGAGAAGCCCTTTGCAACCAGTCTAGCCTTATAAGTGTGTACTTTACCATCCATGTCAGTCTTCTTCTTGAAGACCCATTTGCACCCTACTGTCTTACGACCTGGTACGTTTTCAACCAAGTTCTAAACTTGATTGTCATACATGGATTGTATCTCGCTATCCATAGCCTCTTTCCATTTAGCAGACTCGGGGCCTGCCATGGCTTCCTCGTAGCTGTTAGGGTCATCTTGACTTACTAGTGTCTCATCACTAATAAGTGTCTCACCTTCTGCAGTAATATGGAATCCATAGTAATGCTCAGGTGCACTCCTAACTCTCGTGGAACGTCTCAGAGGTACAGATTTGTCAATTTGCTCAACAGGAGTTTCATCCTCAAGTTGAGGGCTAGAGTTTGAAGTTCCTTCACCGCTTGATTCTTGAATTTCTTCAAGATCAATTTGCCTCCCACTGTCTCCTTGGCTTATAAACTCTCTTTCTCGAAAGACTCCTCTTCTTGCTACAAAGACCACATTGTCACTAGGTCTGTAGAAGAGGTAACCAAAGGATCGCTGTGGGTAACCGATGAAAATACACCTCTCGCTTCGAGGTTCGAGCTTATCATGAGTCTCGCGTCTCACGAAAGCCTCGCAACCCCAAATCTTGATGTGGTCTAGTTTAGGTACTTTACCAGTCCACATCTCGTGAGGAGTTTTGGCAACTTTCTTTGTAGGGACTAGATTAAGAATATGGGCGGCAGTCTCTAAGGCATACCCCCAGAATGAGATTGGTAGCGAAGCTCGACTCATCATGGAACGAACCATATCCAACAGGGTTCGATTACGCCTCTCAGCCACACCATCCAACTGTGGTGTCCTGGGAGGTGTCAATTGTGAGACTATCCCACATTCCCTTAGATAGTCGAGGAACTCTGAACTAAGATACTCACCACCACGATCGGATCGAAGCATCTTAATATTCCTGCCCAATTGATTCTCGACTTCCTGTTTAAATTCCTTAAACCTCTCGAAAGTCTCTGACTTATGCTTGATCAAGTAGACATATCCATATCTACTATAATCATCAGTAAAAGTCAAATAATAACGATTAGCATCCCTTGTGGCATGTTTGAATGGTCCACACACATCCGTGTGTATAAGGTCCAACAAACCTTCACCCCTCTCACATGAACCTGTGAAGGGTGACTTTGTCATTTTTCCAAGTAAGCATGATTCGCAACTATCATCTGACTTTAGGTCAAACGACTCCAAGACTCCATCCTTTTGGAGTTGGCCTATGCGTTTCTTGCTTATATGTCCAAGACGACAATGCCATAAAGATGCTTTATCCAAGTTATTATTAGTAGAATCAATACACAAAACATTATTTCCCAAGTTATCTACAACAGATACAGCTTCATACACACCATCACAAGGTAATGCTTTAAAATAAAAGACATTATTATAGAAAACATCTATAGAACCAACTTCATTATTAAATGAAAAGGTAAACCCTTGTTTGTACAAAGCATGAAAGGAAATAATATTTCTTGCCATTCCTGGCGAATAACAACACTTATTCAAATCTAAACTAAACCCACTACTTAGCGATAAAGTATAAACTCCAATCTTGGTAACAGGTATAGCTTTCCTATTCCCCATGATCAAGTTTATCCTTCCTTGCTCCACATCCTCACTTCTTCTTAGTCCCTGCAAGTCACAACAAATATGAATACCACAACCGGTATCAAGGACCCAAGAATTAGAATGGGGTGAGTTATTAGAAATGATAGTGTAAATACCTGCATGGTTGGGTTTAACTTTCCCATCCTTCACATCTTGCTGGTATTTTGGGCAGTTCCGCTTCCAATGAGCTTTTTCATGGCAATAGAAGCATTCAGCCTCTTTTGGGTCAGAAGAAGGAGTAATGAAACCTTTCTTGGTTCCACTTGAAGAAGAGCCATCAAGGGTCCGAACCTTGGTACCCTTAGAAGAGCTCTTTCTCTTCCTCCCTCGACTTTTCCCGATTGCCAAAACCGGAGTAGAGTTTTGAGTAGGAGTGATAGCAACCGACTTCCCCTTAAGACCTGATTCTGCGGTCTTGAGAAGTCCCTGAAGTTTGCTGAGGGTGACTTCTTCCTTGTTCATGTGATATGTCATGCGGAATTGATCATAGCACGATGGTAAGGAATGCAAAATAATATCTATTGCAAGATCCTCCGGGAAGTTCACATTAAGCTTCAGCAAACGATCCACATACCTTTGCATTTTCTGCATGTGGCTCGTGATGGATTCCCCATCCTTCATCATGGTTGTTATCATGGAGCAGATGATTTCATACCTCTCTTGTCGTGCACTTTGATGGTATCTTTCCATCAAATCTTGGTGCATTTCATAAGGGTAGAAATCCTCATAAGACTTTTGGAGTTCCGCTGTCATCGTGGCCATCATGATGCAAGCCACTTTCGTAGCATCCCTTTCATGTGCCCGAAATTCAGCGATCTCCTGAGGAGTTGCAGTGGACTCATCAATCTCCTTAAGCTCCTTGTCAAGGACATATTCTTTGTCCTCGTAGCGGGTAATCATCCTGATGTTTCTGATCCACTCATTGAAGTTGGATCCATCAAAGGTGACTTTCCCACACAAGTTCATAAGGGTAAAGGAGCCATTAGGATTAGAGCCAGAAGCATTGTTGGAAGACATCTGAAGAGAAGAGAACAAGATTAGTTTAGATATAAGAGAGTCCTTAATAAAACACCCAAATGTAATATTAAGGCTAGGATCCAATCACAATATAATATAACTTAGAAGAGGTATGCCGTAATCTAAGCTATATCATATTTGAAAGGTAGGTGAATGACGATTCACCAATTTCCACCACGAAAACCGCAATATTTTAGTATTAGGTTTTTTTTTAATGGTTCTTAGAAATTCCTAGATTCTTTGAGATTCAATGAACTTTTCAAAGGCATGTTTCAATCTCGAGTGTGCCCTCCAAGTTTTGTGACTGGGATACCGAGGATCACAAAACGAGGTGTGAAGTAACCATGCAAATCACTTGGTACCCTTAAAGTTTATCACTCAATCGATGTGCCGGTTAACCACACACGCTCCATCGATACTATAATAAACCCTAAGTCACCCTTTACCTACCTTGTTAAGTCCAAGTTAGTGTGCCGGTTAACCACACACGCTCCACCAACGACTTAATCAAAGTGTAAAGTGTAATTTCATGGAATAGCACCTTATTCACATTTTTCCTAAAGTAACTAAGATTGGGAATTTAATAAAACATTTAGTTACTTTATAATATTCATCATACTTTGAATGAGAATTAATAAGTCCTTGTCTTACCCGTTCGGCTAACGACCCTCCACCGATCAAGCAAGCGGTGGGTGAGAGTGGACACCCATTAAGTCACCATTTTATAGGCAACAACCTTATACCCACCTTATAGACTGGCTTCGTGAATGAGGCGTACTAGCGGTAAGACGACTTTGTTCTTATACATATATATATAATTATTAAATCATAATAATATAAGTATAAGGGTTGAATTTTAACTTTTAAAATTCTAAGGGTTGGAACTAAAGTTTTAACTTGACTTTACTTGTTCCAAAACTTGAGGGCTAGTTTTGTAAACTTTCAAAATTTTTATTTCTTGTAACTTATGAGTTTAATAGAGTAATAAAATGAGGACTTTTCATTTTTCCTAACTCTTGTGTTCTTTTAATGGTTTTTAATCCAAGAGACTTTTGGTTTTTCCATAACTTGAGGACAAGTTATGGACTCCATTAAAACACATTATGATCAAGAATTAAATTACCACATAGGTTACAAATAATTCCTATGATCATCTAAACATCATAAGAACAAGAATATGAATATGAACACTTTCAAGAATCAAAATCACATAAAACTTTGTAATTTTGATAATTAGTTGTTGTAAATGAATTAGCAAAAAAACATTACTCCGTCTAAAACAAGTTTTCAAGTACCAAAACAGTTTAGAATAATGTTTCCAATCCATTTTCTAACAACGAAAGTCGAAATTCCGGTTTTTTTTTTTTCGACTTTCTTCAACTTTTAAGCACAAATAATAAACAAACAAGCCTAGGCTCTGATACCACTGAAGGGTTTTGAGCATTCTAACACTTCCTAAGTGTACATGCAACCCTAATAACCTTGGATCTATGTTTGTCTAATTATCATGCAAAGTTTAATTCCAAGGTTATATTCCTATCTAGCATACATGGGGAATAATTTTAACTTGAATCATAGATTGAATAACTTACCTTGTTGTTGCTTGTGTTCCTTGAGACCTTGTGAGCCTAGCACCCCAAGTGTGATGCCTCAAATGCTTCACACAACACCAAATGCTCTTGGAAAGACTCTTGAGATAACACACACTTCTCAAAATCGGCCAAGCCCTCTAGTTCCTTAGTAGTGCCGATTTTTGGTGGAGAATATGCTTCTTATATAGTGTTGACACATTTAGGGTTACACCATGTAAACCCTAATGTGTCATGACTCTTCATTTCCATGACCCATGGGTTTGTAACTCCCATGGAGCATCCATGGAGTATCCTATGGGTAGAGCCCAACTTGATAATCCATGGAGCCTCTTAGCCCACTATACAAGATATGGATGATTTACATAATCAACCCATATATTTAATTAGTTATCCTTTGATCACTTAATTAATTCCAAATTAATTCTTTGATCAACTAATCAAATAATATTATTAATATATATTAGAACTTATAATATATTAATAATCTCCAAGTGTTATTTCTCTCATTTAGTCTATCCAATTGCATGGTGCCATGCAACCCAAATGGACCATGCCGGGTCGAGTCAAGTACAAGCCCGAAATAGTTATGGACTTAGACACCTTATCCAACAAAAGCATCTTTATGGCATTGTCGTCTTGGACATGTAAGCAAGAAACGCATAGGCCAACTCCAAAAGGATGGAGTCTTGGAATCATTCGACCTAAAGTCGGATGATAGTTGTGAATCTTGTCTACTTGGAAAAATGACAAAGTCACCTTTTACTGGCACTTGTGCTAGGGGTGAAGGTTTGTTGGATCTCATACACATAGATGTGTGTGGACCCTTCAGAACCGCCACTAGAGATGCTAATCGCTTTTATGTGACTTTTATTGATGATTTTAGTAAATATGGATATGTCTACTTAATCAAACATAAGACGGAAACCTTTGATAAATTCAAAGAGTTTAAGCAAGAAGTGGAGAATTAATTGGGCACGAACATTAAGATGCTTCGATCCGATTGAGGTGGTGAGTAACTTAGTACCAAATTCCTTGACTATATTAAGGAATGTGGGATAGTCTCACAATTAACACCTCCCAGAACACCATAGTTAAATGGTGTAGCTGAGAGGCGCAATCGAACCTTTTTAGACATGATTTGTTCCATGATGAGTCGAGTTTTGCTACCAATCTCATTTTGGGAGTATGCCTTAGAGACTGCTACCCATATCCTTAACCTAGTCCCCTACAAAGAAGGTTGCCAAAACACCTCACGAGATGTGGACTGGAAAAGTTCCAAATCTAGACCACATCAAGGTTTGGGGTTGTGAGGCTTTCGTGAGACATGAGACTCACGACAAGCTCGAACCTCGAAGTGAGAGGTGTATTTTCATCGGCTACCCACATAAATCTTTTTGTTATATCTTCTACAGACCCAATGACAATGTGGTCTTTGTAGCAAGCAGAAGAGTCTTTTGAGAGAGAGAGAGAACTCATAAGCCAAGGAGACAGTGGGAGGCAAGTTGACCTTGAAGAAATTCAAGAGTCAAGTGGTGAAGGAACCTCAAACCCTAGCCCTCAACCTGAGGAGGAAACTTCTATTCATCCGACTGAAGGGTACATACCTCTGAGGCGTTCCACCAGAGTTAGGAATGCACCTAAGCATTATTATGGTTTCCATATTACTGTAGAAGGTGATACCCTTATCAGTGATAATACACTAATAAATCTAGAAGAGCCTAACAACTATACGGAAGCCATGGCAGGCCCTGATTCTGCTAAATGGAAAGAGGCTATGGATAGCGAGATACAATCCATGTATGACAATCATGTTTGGAACTTGGTTGACAATGCACCAGGTCGTAAGACAGTAGGGTGCAAATGGATCTTCAAGAAGAAGACCGACATGGATGGTAATGTACACACATATAAGGCACCACTGGTTGCAAAGGATTATTCTCAAACTCCTGGAGTTGATTATGATGAGACCTTTACACCAGTGGCCCAGATTAAGTCTATTAGGGTTCTGTTAGCCATTGCTGCATTTCATGACTATGAAATATGGAAAATGGATGTCAAAACCACTTTCCTTAATGGAAAGTTGACTGAGGATGTTTGCATGGTTCAGCCAGAGGGTTTTGTAAGTACAGAATACCCTAATAGGGTGTGTAAGTTTGAAAATTCCATATATGGATTGAAACAAGCACCATGCAGATGGAATCTTTGCTTCGATGAGAAAGTCAAAGAGTTTGGCTTTTCGATATGTGAAGATGAATCTTGTATATATGTCAAGGCTAGTGGGAGTATAGTTAGCTTTTTGGTAATGTATGTAGATGACATACTGCTCATAGGAAATGACATCCCAACCTTGCAGGAAGTGAAATCCTGGCTTACGAAGTGTTTCGCTATGAAAGACCTAGGAGAAGCCGCCTATATCCTCGGGATAAAGATTTTGAGAAAGAGGAGTAAAAGACTAATTGGAATTAGTCATATTACCTTCTTGGACAAAGTGTTGAAAAGGTTCAGTATGGAAAATTCCAAGAAAGAAGATTTACTTATTCAGTGTAATGTCAGACTGAGTAAAACTCAGAGCCCGAGTATAGATGAAGAGACTTGAGATGAGTCGAGTCCCATATGTTTCCGTTGTAGGCTCGATCATGTATGCTATGAATTGTACTCGTCCTGATGTTTCTTTTGCTTTAAGCATGGTTAGCAGATATCAGAGTAATTCTGGCAAGGCTCACTGGACTGCAGTAAAGAATATTCTTAAGTACCTGCGAAGGTCTAAGGACTGGGTCCTTACCCTTGGTGGGAGTGATGGCTTGAAATTAGCAGGGTATAGTGATGCTAGCTTTCAGATTGATAGGGATAATTTCCGCTCTCAGTCGGGCTGCGTGTTTACCCTAAATGGAGGGACAATTACTTGGAAAAGTTCCAAGCAAGATACAGTGGCTGATTCCACTTGGGAATCAGAGTATATAGTAGCAAGTGAAGCAACAAAGGAGGATATATGGCTAAGGAACTTCATCAGAGACCTTGGAGTTATACCAGATACTAAGGAGCCCATGGAAAGTTTTGTGTGATAGTGAAAGTGCAGTTGCCTTAGCAAAGGAACCAAGGGATCACGGTAGATCCAGGCACATCAACACAAAATATCATTTCGTCAGGCATCGAATAGAAGAAGGAATTCTCGTGGCAAAGAGGGTATCATCAGATGAGAACCCGACAGATCCCCTCACGAAGTGACTGAATAGGGTTAAGCATCTTCAGCATGCTAGGATCATAGGGCTAAGAGATGATATTAGATTTAGAAGTTAGATAATTTATGAAATATGTAAAATGTAATTGACATTTGATGATAAATAAAAGTTGTTATTTATGAGAAAAGTGTTATGATCTCTTGTCAATCATTTACTAATATTTCTTTTTTCATGTTTTGACTTCCAAATTAATTATGTTATGGTATATATCATAGTATTCAAATTCTCCACAGTCAATCATATGTTGGAAGTACATATAAATCAAGACTGTCATGGGTTGGTTTGTAGAGGTCCAAGATGTTGGAAAAAGGGGGCTACAACACTCATGAGTGCTCATAAGTTCTGAGTATTGGATTCCAACCCACGGTCACTAGTATCACTTCACGGAATTTATATCGAGTGATCGTGAGACGGTAATATCATATAAGTCTTCAAACCTAGACATATGATTTGTTACCTATGAGTTGGTTATGCATTGATTGTACGAAAACGCATTGGTAACTCGATGTTATAAAACGTACCTTTGTGTGTAATTCAACAAGTAGTAGAGCAAACATATGAGTCGAAGTTTATCTATTCCTTCTTGGATTAGAAGTGATATTTGGGCCCCTCGATGATTTTGTTTTGACCCATGTACCGGGCTCGGTCAGAACTGAATTGATGTGTTCAATTAAGTTCTATGTCAAACAAATCGGAAATCGGGAAACAACTGCTAGACAATAGAAAGACATTGTTCCATGTGTGTGTCTGGATGATATTTAGAACAGAGGATTATATGATCACTTATCTAAAATGGCACACCATCATCTTCTCAGTTCCGAGAGACCTTGAAAGACCTATGATTGCTGATCGGTTCCTGAAGTCATACTTGCAACTATACTTATTAGACTTATCCAAGTGGGAGACTGTTGGATATAGTGTTTAAGTCCATAAGTATATTTGGTATGTACTTTACCCGACCCAGAATGGTCCATTTAGGTTGCATGGTATCATGCACTTGGATAGACTAAATGAGAGAAATAAGACACTTATGGTTTATTAATATATTATAAGCTCTAATATATTAATAATAAGAATAATAATATTTAGTTAGTATTGATCAACAATTAATTTAGAATTAATTATGTGATCAAAAGAAGACTAATTAAATATATGGGTTAATTGTGTCAACCATCCATAACTTATATAGTGGGCCAAGGCTCCACGGATTATCAAGTTAGGTTAAACCCATAAGATGCTCCATGGATGCTCCATGGGGGTTACATAACCCATGGGTCATGGATATGAAAGGTCATGACAATTAGGGTTTACATGGTGTAACCCTAATTGTAACGTACTATATAAAGAAGCTATTCTTCACCATTTTCGGCAACTAGAGTGAATACAAGAGGGCTAGCCGAAATAATATGTGTTCTTATTCTCTTAAGAGTTTATTCGAAGTGTACTTGGTGTTGTGTGAAGCATTTGAGGCATCACACTTAAGGTGCTAGGCTCACAAGGTTTCAAAGGAATCCAGGCTACAAAGAGGTATGTAATTCTTACTAACTATTAGAATAAAAGATCCCCATGTATGCTAGATAGGATTATGAACCTTGGAAAATCATTTTGCATGTATCTTTGTCAAACATAGATCCAAGGTGTCTAGGGTTTCATGTACACCATAGGAGTGTTAGAATGCTCAAAACCCAACAGTTCTACCATGATCGCTCCTGAAAAATGAACAACACATTCGTCTAGTTCTGGAACTTAGTTTTAAGAATGAGTTCGACGTTCAAGGGAAATTAGTTTCTGAATATCCTTAATAACAAATTACAATCCTATAAATACTAATGCCACAATACTTCATTCCTAATTCTACTGAATATGGCAACGTGCAAGTTATTCAGGGAACATGGATATTTCTTTGTATCATGGTGAAATGCATGAAAACTTAACTGGGAAATGGCGCTAGTGGTCACTAATTAACCAGTTCTTCAATCTTGGAATCGATTGGGTCTTCTGATATTTCTATTGGGTCGATTCTATTCTTAGGCTGCTGTTGGTTGGATTTCCTGAGTGGGTTGGATTACATAAATACAACCTTCCTCGAAATCGGACATTTCCTCAAGTCCGGTAATGAAATCTGGAAACCGGAGTTTGAATTCTTTTGAATCTTCTCAGTTTGCTTCAGATGGATCTTGGTGTTTCCATTGGATAAGCACTTGGTTGGTAAGTGGATCTATTTGGCGGTGTTGGAGGACCCACTCTGGAACTGGAGTGTCATAAGTTAAATCGGATAGCCACTCACTGGGAAATTCTATCACCATTGGTTGATCATGGCTGTGCTTGAGGAGAGATACATGAAAGATCGGGTGGACTCGTGACATGGCTGATAGTTCTAGTCGGTAGGCGACTGGCCCGATTCGTTCCATAATTTTGTAGGGTTAGAGAACTTTTTAGAGAGCTTTTGAGTTTCTCTTGCTTCTACTGAATGTTATTGGTAATTGTGGAGACAGAGATAAACTAGTTCACTACTTGAAATTGTTTGTCCATCCGTTTCTTGTTGGCCTATTTAGTTATCCGGTCTTAGGCTTGTGGAAGGGTTGTTTTGAAAAGCTCAATAGGACGTTGGTGTTCCGAGAGAGAGGCATTAATAAAACTTGTAGTATTAGAGCCCATGGTATAGTCGTGAAAGGTAGTCACTTCACGACCGTATGTAGCTTTGAATGGAGTCATGTGGGTAGATGACCGGAAGCTGGTGCTATACCAAAATTCTGCTAAGTATACGTAACACTGCCAGGAGCAGGGTTCATCATGAACGAAGGCTCGAAGGTACGAATCGAGGCAACGGTTGATGATCTGAGATTGGTCATCCGTTTGAAGGTGGTAGGCACTCGAATATCGGAGCTTTGTGCCTAGTTGTTTGAACAGCTGGATCCAAAAACGGCTTAAGAACACAGGGTCTCTATCAGATGTAATGGAGTTGGGTAGTCCGTGCAGGCGATAGATATCTAGTAGGTTGATCGTGGCTAAGGACTGAGCCGTGAAGTAGTTAGGGAGGGTTAGGAAATGGGAGACTTTTATGAGTCGGTCAACAATGACCCATATGGTCATTTTGCCATTGGAGTGCGGGAGATGAGTAATGAAGTCCATTGTAAGATCATTCCAAGGTTTAGATGGTATGGGAAGGGGTTGGAGGAGGCTGTAAGGCATGTAGGTGGCGTATTTGGTGGTTTGACAAGTGGATCATTGGTTAATGAATGTGGTAACCTCTGGCTTGAGTTTGTGGCCAATAAAATGAAGATGATATGCGACGAACAACAACTTGTATTCCAGCATGGCCTCCTAGCGTTGAGTTGTGAAATTCCTGCAAAAGTAAAGAATGTACATGTGGAATGTTAGGATTAAAGAGGCAGTTATAGACATATACCAAGTCGTTGTGAGGTGTATGATTTGGTAGTGAAGATCAATCATGATCCAATTTTGCAATAAAACTCTTGCCCTCGAGGTGGTTAGTGTAATAGTAACAAAGGTCATTCAACCAAGTGGTTGTGGGTCCATTGAGCGCCATGAGTTGTGTTGGTTCGGTGTGAATAAGGGAATCGAATAACTTTTTTCTTTACCAGGTTTATAGTGTATCTTTAAATCGTATCCCAACAATTCCGTGAGCCATTTGTGTTGTGCGGCTGTTTGGATTGTTTATCTGAGGACCTGTTTGAGGCTATGGTGATCGGTGTAGAAACGAAAGCTGGAACCTAAGAGATATTGTCACTATTTTTTGATGGCTTCAATGATGGCGTATAATTTTCTTATATAGGTGGGGTTTGCCTATATTCTATCACACAATTTCTTGCTGGAAAAAGTGACAGGGTTATCATGTTGGGATAGAACCACACCTATTGCAACTCTAGAGGCATCTGTGGTGATGTCAAAGGGTTCTTAGAAGTTAGTAAGGGCGAGTGTAAGGAGTTGGATCATCACTGTTTAGAGGGAATTGAAGGAAATGGTGGCATTCTCATTCTAGGAAAAGGTGGGATTTTTGAGGAGGTTCGTTAATGGGACAGAGAGTTGCACGTAGGCGATGACAAACCGTTGGTAATAGCCTGAAAGGCCCACAAAGGCATGCAAGGTAGTGAAAGAGGTGGGTGTAGGCCAGGCTTGTATCGCTAATAGTTTCTCTGGGTCGGCATCGACACCTTTGGTGGATATAATACACCATAGGAATGGAATAGATGTAATAGTGAATTGACACATTGAAGCCTTGGCGTGATAATCATTGTCCACGAGTGTGTGAAAAAGAATTCTAAGTGTTCATAATGGCTGTTGATGGTAGGGATGTAGACAAGGATGTCATCGAGGAAAACTAGAACGAAATTGCATAGCACTAATCAGAAGAGATCGTTAATGGATCCCTAGAAAGTCAAAGGGGGCATTGGTAAGGCCAAACGACATTACTTTGAAATCATAATGTCCATATGTTGTGAAGAACGTTGTTTTGTGAATATCAGCTGGTGAAACTCGTATTTGGTGTAGCCGGCACGAAGATCAATTTATAGAAAATGGTGGCACCATGGAGTTTATCGAGTAGCTTGTCGATGATAGGTACATGAATAGGGTCACAAACTGTGATTGCATGGAGGGCCCGATAGTCGACACAAAAGCACCAAGTGCCATCCTTCTTTTGTACTAACAGTACCAATGAAGATTATGGGATATGACTTGGTTGGATAATGCCACTGGTGAGCATTTCAGTGATTAGATAGGTCATAATCTCTTTTTGATAATGTGGATAACGGTATGGTTTTACATTGATGGATTGAGTATTGGGAAGAAGAAGGATGTGATGATCATGTTGGCGAGATGGTGGTAGGTTATGAGGTGTGTCCAATAGAGGTTTGTATTTTATGAGAAGGGATTCAATATGGGAGTCTGAATGGGGTTGTAGCTTTGTGGGTTAGTGGCGGGTGTTTGATGGTGGTAAACCATAATGTGTAGGGAGGCCACAAAGTTTTTTCTAATCAGTGTATGGATGGATCTGGGTGAAGCTGAAGATGCCAACGGTTCTCCTTTTAGGATTCAAGGTGACCAATTAAAAGTGAATGACATTTGGGGAATGGAAAAATCTACTAGGATTGGTCCAAGTAAACGAAGCCATGCAAGGCCTAAGATAACATCAACTCCTACTACTGGTAACACAAAGAGGGCACTTGAAAGGTATTTTTATTAAGCTCGAGTGGTGTGATGGGAAGGAGGTCGTTACACTCAATAAATTGTCCATTTCCGACCATGACTGTAAATGCGGTGATTGTTGTAGATGTAGTGTTAAGGAGGGAAACAATGCGAGGTTGGATGATGTTGGGAGTTTTCCATAATCTATAAAGGTAGCTACCGGCTGGCCATGAATGTAACCAGTGACACGAACAGTTTAAGGCGATTGAAACCCATAGAATGCAGCATCCGAGAGAGATATCAATTGATGTTTAAAGTTGTCGATGTCTAGGGCGGTAGTAGTGGTGGTGCTGGGAAGATTTGAGTCGATAAAGATGAGGGGATTGGCATCAGAATGTGGTTTGATGGTATGGATACCATCGTTATCTGCAATCATAAAGAATTTTGGGGGGTTGCCACATGTTTCGGGTGAAAATTTTCCGGGCAGTGGAAGCAGAGACCTTCGGTTCTTCTTTTATGTAATGCGTCGGGTGATAAGAGAGTGAATGGAAGGGATTACGATGTTTAGGCGGTGATAGCAGACCAGCGGTGGTGGTTTGAGGGACAAGAAGGGCGGTGGTTGTTTTGGGAGGTGTTGGTGTGGTAGATGGGTTGGGATTGTAGATGCATGGGGAGGGTATGTAACGGGGTCGGTTGGTGGTGAGTTTATCCTCGATGAGTTTATGTGACAACCTGAAATTTCTATCTTGTTCAGTTATACAAATCAATAAAGTTCAGACTCGTGTTTGCGATCTTCTAGCATTGTTTACAGTCAATTAGAGTGTCCTAAGCCTTGTACTTTCAAAGTTAGGGCTTAGAAATCAGTTCCACAAGTTCACCACTTCACAAAATGGCCAAACACTCCAACTTGAGGAGTGTACTGCCGTACACTTGGGTGTATGGTCGTACACCACCCTCTAGTCGTACACTCTGGGCTATAAAGGTGGGAATCAGCCTTCATTCAATCCTTTTCACACTCCTAAGCCAAGAACTCGTTTTCTATCAACTATCATCCGTTTTTTCATCAAGTTCTTCAAGATTGTAAGTGTTTCTTTCCATGAAATGTTGATTCCTATTACTATCTTCTATGGATCATTGATTTACCCATGAACTCACTTCATTTTGGTAGATCTTCAAGTGTTCTTCAGTTTCACCAAGAACACCTACTAAGTTCTCGGACCTCAAACACCCCTAAAGGCCTCTATATCGTATGTACTACTTCCAATGCTTGTTACAAACTAGATATACCCCTTAGAAATCTTCTAGTACATGATCATCAAGGATTGTATGGCCGTACACACCCCATGTGGCCGTACACCCCTTTGTTTAGTGCTTATTGGCCTCAAACTCATGTTCTATGCTAGCACATGATCAAGAACGCTTAGAGGATGCAGGATATAACCTTGAAAAACGATTTTTGACCATTACTTCATGGAGTGTATGACCATACACTCCCTGGCCATACACACCTAGCCGTACACCCAAGTGGTCGTACACCTAGTAGCCGTACACATACTTGTGTGGCCGTACACCCATTTGATGCAACCTTTCGCCCTTCTAACACTTCAATATAGGTGTTTCCTAAGTCCTAAGGTGTTTTCCTTTCATGCTTAGCTATATAAGCACTAATTATATATACATATATGTTTCATTAAATGCTAAATAGGATCCGTGTGTGTGCTCAAGTTATCACTTGACACCTAGCATCCTATACCACTCTTCCATCCAAAGCACTCACTGCAGGTGAGTTCATACCCCTTAATCTACCTTTTTAAATGATTTTAAAATGCTTTTATGGGGGGGCTACAAGTTGAACTTTATAGTTATAGAATCAATCACATGTGATTAATAACTATCAAACATATGGATTTCATATACTTCAAAATGTTTATCAAACAAATCTATTTCAAAACATGTTATCAAACTCTTGTACATACTAAACTCTTTATCAAACTTGTTTTATATGCTAAACCTTTCCTTTAAACTCTTTTAAAACTTATATATTGTTAAAACTATGTCTATACATATATAGTTATATAAATCAGGTTGGAAGGACTTAGGACTGATAACACACTTTATTTCATGTTCCTTGTTTGGTTGTGGACTTAGAGTACCCTGTTGTTTGTCCGAGTGTCATTTGACCCTTAGTTATATATTATGTATATATGTATAAATATGAAAGCTTTTACCTCAGTTACGATACCTTTGGGTAGCAAAGGTGTATAAACATACTCAGTCATTTAAACAACATTACTATTAAACTATAATCGGTATAGTTCAGGAGATTACTATTCACCACTTCTAGTACAATGAAACATACATGAGTCAGTGCATACATGAGTCAATACAAATATACTATTATGAGAAACTAAGAGAGAATACTATACACTATACAGAGAGAACATACCACACTATACTGAGAGAACATACTACACGATATAGAGAGAACATACAACAATATACAGACAGAGCATACTATACATATACGAGAACAGTATAACATAAATGTGAGCAACTACTTCGGGGCACGACATCACTGTTGTAGCTTGTTTTGTAACCAGAGTCTCATAGAGGGTGAGCCTGAATTTGTGTATAGATCTATACTGGACTGACCATCCTACACCTTTCTGCTAGTCAATTAATATGGTTAGAAGATATCACATTTTACCTTAATTAATAATTGATTTAAGGTAGTTAGTACAACAATAGTCACTATATACAATACTAAAGTACTACAACATTTTCCCTATTGCATTTACTTTGTGATCTTCTCACATAAACGATAATTTAAACTATATTTTCATAATGATAGTTATAATGCGAAAGACTCATACTTTTACAAAAGAACAACATTTAGAACAGTCGGGTCTTGGTAGAAGACTGCATTTTAGTAGAAAATATAGGATTTTCTACGAAGTACAAACATTTACATTACACTGTTACAAGCATTTGCTTCAGAATTATATAAACAAATGACACTAAATACTTATGAACTCACCAGTTGTAGTGCTGATAAACTCTTTCAAAATAACTTGTATTCTCAGGTCATCAGTAGACAGGTACCGATTTCAGGTTTTGAGAAGACGGAACTTTCTGACTTGCCTTTATTTTGATTATTCATTTTTGATGTCTTATAAACTATCGACAGAACACACTTGTGTTAAATTATATTATTAATGCAATCTATGATGTCGTTGCTTGTTTACTATTATGCTTTGTTATGATACAATACATGACGTCCTCCGCCCCAGAACGTTTCCACCGTTCCGGTTTTGGGGTGTGACAGATTGGTATCAGAGCATTGTTTATAGTGAATCGAGTATATCAACCCATAAAAGATATACAAACTAGAAACACAATGGTATTAAAGTACTCTGACTAAGAGTTTATATTTTTAAAATAATAAAATATTTGACGAAGTATAAGTACCTGCATTCATACTAAAATCAGTGTCACTAGGACAGAACAAAAGTATTACGTTTGTTGAACAACACAAGTAGGCTTGGGGATGTATGGTCGGTTCTGGGAATGACATAGCCTGATCAACTATGTTGGTCCGAGAAGTGATTAGCATATGCCCAAGAATGGTTGTGAAGTTGCAACAAGTCTAAAAACTTACCAACACTACTACAATGAGAACATTAGACCAGAACATGAACCCAATATACTATAGGAGTATTTTGCATTACTATAAATACATATTTGAGAACTAAAAAGGTCTTTACTAGTAGTTCAATAGTTGCTAAGTGGATACGCTAAGGTTATATGCGACTAAGGTTTCATAGACTTAGAATCTGTGATATATGCTTTATTTCCTGATCCTTGTTTAGTTGTGGATTTGGAGTCAGGGTCACTTATTCGAAGGTCTATCCTATTTTGATTTCATATAACTGGTATGCATTATAAAAGTAATGAAGTAACTAGTAAGGATCATGTTATAATTATCTTAAGTAGTACGTCTATTTATATAAGATTCTTATACCCCTTTTCTCGTGTAGATATCATGGTTGGATTCCATCCTCCTGGTGACCCATACTTCCCAAACCAAGGCAATGCTGGATGGCTCGAGGTAGAGCCAGAAGATAATCATCCAATCCCTTTGGATGACGACTTCACAGAAAACTTCTCTGAAGGTTTCGACTCCGAATCAGAAGTCAACAACCTACCTCAAGAGGCTCAAATCCCAAATCTCAACCCCCGACCAGCATTTCAAGGCCCCACACCCTTGTAGGCGACAAAATTGAACCAATGGAGTCAAGAACAAGGTCAACATTTACCATATAATGGAGACAGAAGCTTTTACAATCTAAGCAAGGGAGGCTCAGCTCACAGAATCGTGCCCATTCTGGTCCGCAAGATTGCTCGGAATGGCGAGCATGGTCGGGCAGCCATCAACCGGGTCATGGAAATTGACGCCAATTCAGGCATTAACACGGTCCGCATTGTCCATCTCAAAGAAGCTATGGAAATTACTAGGAGAGCCAATGAGGCTCTGCGGCGGGAAGTAGCTACATTCCGAGCTGAAGTCATAGAACTTTGAGTGCGTCAGAGAGCTCATGAGCGACATTTTCAATACATAGTTCATGAACTGGAAGATCTGAGGGTTCACCCGAGGAGTACCCGTTGCCGATAGAAGATGTCTGGCTCGTCTTTTCTTTTGGGCTAAGGAATAGCCTTTCTTATATATGCTCTAAGAAGCACTTTTATGTAAAATATTCCTGTCTTTCAAATGCTATAACTAGACTTCTAAACTGTCAACATTTTCCCTACATGGTCGATGTAAGACCTACTATTAGGTCATTTTTCCCAAACTTGTTACATCGTGAATACCAGTAATATTGACAGTTATCTAATCTATTAGAAAATTTGTGTCCTTGTGTTTTTCTACTCTTACTGTTATATCTCTAGTTCAATCATGCACTCACTCAATTGATTGGCTATGGCGATTTAGTCCATGTATCACTCTCATTATAGTCACAAATGATTCTTACTATTATCTTCATGTTTTTTTTAACTTTTAGTTAAAATATGCTTCCATGCAGAGTAAAAAGACGCAACCCTCCGATAACTCCAACTCAACCACCACCTCCTCCACAATACGATTCAGCAGCCCTCCAAGCTGCGGTATCAACGGCTGTTGCGGCGACCTTAGTGCAATTCCGCAATAGCGGCACTAGTGGTGGGGGTGCAGCTGCTCAGTCTGCTCAAGACGAGGCTCCATTGTGTGCTAGGGAGTGCTCGTATAAAGACTTAAACAATTGTAAACCCAGATCCCTCAATGGGACTAGCAGAACCATTGCCCTCTCGCAATGGTTCGAGAAGACGGAATCGATCTTAGAGATCTGTTCCTGTCCGGAAGGAAGAAAAGTTAAATTTACTGCCTGCACCTTCGCGGACAGAGCCCTCACATGGTGGAATAGCCATGACAAGTCACTAACTCTTATAGTGGCTAACTCTATGGGCTGGGAAGCGTTAAAGGAGGTCATGATCAAGGAATACTGCCTGAGGGGCGAAGTTCAGAAACTTGAACAAGAAATTTGGGACCTAACCATGAAGGGCTTTGATGTAGTGGGGTACACCGCTAGATTCAAAGATCTGGTGGCACTATGTATAGGAATGGTCCCTACCGAGGAAAAGAAAATTGAGAGTTACATATGGGGGCTGATGCCTCCATTCCAGGGGAATGTCCTAGCTTCAAACCTTGGTAACTTCGACAGTGCCAAACGCCTGGCACAACGGCTCGTGGATCATGGAGTCCGCAACCCGTCGACAACAACAACCCCAGCCATCCCAGTACATCCCAAGACCGCTGATAATAAGCAGAAACACTGGGGTAACAAGAAGGAAAAAGCAGCGCAGAACTCTGCCAATAAGCAGTGGGTCGTTGTTGTTCATGTTGCGATAACCCCTACTACTACTACTACTGCGCCAACGAAACAATATGATGGGAGTTTGCCCAAGTGCAACAAGTGCAACTTCCACCACACTGGGCCCTGCCAGGAAATGCAGTGCTCTAACTGCAACCGGAATGGACACACTGTGTGTTTCTACAAGTCTCCGGTAAGGCCAATCACCCAGGTCCCTAGCGTAGGTGTGGTCCAGACTTACTATGGTTGTGGCGAGGTGGGCCACTACAAAAGGAACTACCAGAAGGCAGGGAATGCCGGTGGAGTGGGAAGATTTTTGGCTATAAGCCACAAGGAAGCAGTTGCCGACCCTACAATGGTTACTGGTACGTTTTTCCTCGATAACTCTTATGCATGCATACTATTTGATAGCGGAGTGGAGAGGAGTTTCGTGAATCAGAAATTTGCTCACTTACTTAAACAACAACCACACACACTTAAAGAACCATTCACTGTAGAAAGGTCTAACGAGAAAACTAAGAGCACTATCAGTATATACATAGGATGTACCCTAACTCTAGATAGCCATACCTTTCCAATTGACTTCATGCCAGTCTCAATTAAAAGTTTCGATGTCATTATCGGCATGGATTGGTTGAGTCTTCAGCACGCCGACATCATGTGTTACGAAAAAGTTGTTCCCTTAATCTTTCGTCTAGTGAAACCCTTATTATCTACGACGACAAACCTGGCACGAGACTTCGTATCATCTCAAGTATTCAAGCCCAAAAGTACTTGCGAAAGGAATATCATGCATTCCTTGCTTACGTTGTCGATACGAGCCAAGAATCGAAAGACCTAAAGAACATTCCAGTAGTACGCAACTTTCTCGACATCTTTCCAGAAGAACTACCTGGATTACCACCGCAACGCCAAGCCGAGTTCATAATCAACTTAGTTCCAGGAAAAAAAGCTACCCCAGTAGCCAAATCGCCCTATCGTCTAGCACCAGCAGAGATGCAGGAACTATCCGGGCAACTTAACGAACTGCACAGCAAGGGCTTTATTAGACCAAGTTTCTCACCATAGGGGGCATTGGTCTTATTCGTGAAGAAGAAAGACAGATCATTCCGTATGTGCATCGACTACAGAGAACTCAACAAGCATACGGTCAAAAATCGTTAACCTCTACCTCGCATAAACTATTTGTTCGACCAACTGCAAGGGGAAAATTACTTTTCAAAGGTTGATCTGAGATCCGGGTATCACCAGTTATGAGTGTTAGAGGAGGATGTTCCAAAGACAGCCTTCTAAACTCGTCGTGGACACTACGAGTTTGTGGTAATGTCATTCAGATTAAACAATGCGCCTGAAATATTCATGGACTTAATGAATAGAGTATGCCGGCCTTACTTGGATCAGTTCGTCATTGTATTCATCGATGACATACTTATATACTCTCATATTGAGGAGGAGTATGGTAAGCATCTACAGCAGGTCTTAGAAACATTGAGATTAGAGAAGCTTTATGCGAAGTTCTCGAAATGCGAATTTTCGATACGAAGAGTCGAATTCTTAAGTCACGAGGTTAGCGAAGAGGGAATACACGTGGACCCTTCCAAAATTAAAGCCATTCAGAACTGGTCAGCACTGAAGACGCCTACAAAAATTCATCAATTTCTAGTCCTTGCTGGCTACTATCGCAGATTCATACAAAACTTCTCGCGGATTGCGAAACCTCTTACGACATTGACCCAGAAGGGTGTGGCCTTTGACTGGGAAGAGAAGTAAGAGAAAGTGTTCCAAACGTTGAAATGATCCTTGTGCACCGCACCGATACTACCCCTCCCAGAAGGGATAGAAGACTTCGTGGCTTACTGCGATGCATCCAACCAGGGGCTCGGTTGTGTTCTGATTCAACGAGGTAAGGTCATCGCCTATGCCTCAAGACAGCTGAAGACACATGAAGTAAACTACACCACACACGATCTTGAGCTATGAGAAGTTGTGTTTGCTATGAAGATTTGGAGACACTACCTGTATGGTATGAAATGCACTATCTTTACAGACCACAAAAGCTTACAACATACATTCGACCAGAAGGAGCTCAACATGAGACAACGACGGTGGGTCGAGCTACTCAGTGATTACGAATGCGAAATTGGTTATCATCTCGTAAAGGCCCACGTAGTAGCAGACGCCCTAAGTCGGAAAGAATATTCTAGTCGTAGCGTCAATTCATTGACTATGACTATCCATTCACACTTGTCCACACAAATTAAGGAGGCCCAACTCGAAGCTGTGAAACCTGAAAATGTGGCGGGTGAATCTATGAGAGGAATTGATCAGAACTTAGAAGTCAAGGTAGGTGGAGATTTATACCTCATGGATCGGATCTGGTCACCGAAACACGGTGGTTTTAGATACTTGGTCATGCCTGAAGCTCATAATTCTCGATATTCTGTCCACCCTGGTTCAGATAAGATGTATCTGGATCTTAAAAAGTTATACTAGTGGCCTAACATGAAAACAGAGATTGCTACCTTCGTGAGTAAATGTCTTACTTGTGCCAAGGCTAAGATCGAATACCAGAAACCCTCAGGTTTACTACAGCAACCGGAGATACTGGAATGGAAGTGGGAGCGGATCACGATGGACTTCATAACCATGTTGCCCAAGACAAAGGATGGTCTCGATACCATTTGGGTGATCGTAGACCGGTTAACAAAGTCTGCACATTTACTGCCCATCAAGGAGACTGACAAGATGGATAAACTAACAATAACGTACATTATGGAGATCGTACGACTGCATGGTGTTCCTATATCCATTATCTCCGATAGAGATAGTAGATTCACTTCAAGGTTCTGCCAGTCGGTACAAAGTTCCCTAGGAACGAGGCTGGAGATGAGTACAGCCTACCATCCACAAACCGACGGACAAAGTTAGAGAACTATCCAAACCTTGGATGATATGTTGCGAGCCTGTGTGATCGACTTTGGGAAGGCATGGAATACTCACTTACCCTGTGACAACCCGAAATTTCCATTTGGTCAAACCCTAAAAGTCAACCCCTTCTTATCATAAGTTAATGTAATTATTTCTTATTTTTAACAAATTTAAAGTTCGTTTGATTATTTTATTATTATTTTTAAGCGAACGGCTGAAAGAAAGTGTCGTCTCAGGTTTAGCTTTTTAGAAACCGCAAAAACCTCGCGTCTTAGAAGTTCACGACTAAACTATTTGGTTTGGGTTGAAAAATCACCCAAAAACCGTGAACTCATACCTATGTATGAGTTTACTCCCTAAGAATAAGCCATTTGTGTTTACTCCCCATTTTCACAAAAGAGTAAACTCCAAAAAAAAAGGCTTTCAAGTATCATCCTAAATTTTATTCCAAATCTTCAAACTTGTAAGTGTTCTAACCATTTCAAGTTAGTAAAACACTTAATCTAATGTTTGTACATCTATTCATCCAATCATTTATGTATTTTTTTTCTAGATTTCCAAAACACCAAGAACACACACTAAGTGTTCTTGGCCTATTAGTGCAAATCAAGCCTCCTAATAGTAAGTACTTCCATCCTTGAGTGTTTTTAAGCTAGTACTAAATTTAAACATCAAGAAAATATGTCAAGAACACAAGGTTAGAGGTTTTCAGGGTCCAAGAATGTTCTTGGGCCGTAAACACCAAAAATGGCACCAAAGTGTGCCTAAGTCCCTTGTTTAGCCCTAGTTTGATGTTTAAGACTTACCTTGACATGTTTAAACCTTTCATGGATGTGTTTAAGCCTTGAAAAACACCAAAGACCAACATTTATAGGTGTTTACGGTTTGGGGATCTCCCAAAACCGTAAACACCCTAAAGTGTGTTTAAGTTGGTCATTTTCCTTCCTTAGGCCTAGAAACTAGCTTATACACTTACCTAATTGTGTTAAGGACTTAAAAGCATGGCAATACCCTTTTCCATGAGGGTTTACAATAGTAAACCCAAAGGGAAATTTTCATGAGGCCGTAAACTCCTCTAAGGAGTGTTTTTTTGATGCCCTAGTCCCTTCCAAAGGCCATACCACTTAGTAGAAATGCTTCAATAGGCTTGTTAAACCACAAAACAACACTTGGTCAATAGGAGTAGAGTTTACGACCGTAAACTCTATAGTTTACTGCCGTAAACTCCCTAGGTTATGACCATCAAAACCGTAAACTCCAAGGGAGTTTACCCTTGAACTCCAAACACACTAACTTTGCCCTACCAACACTCGGATGCAATCCTTGTGATATTTAACACTTGAAACAAAGTGTTTTCATGTTCTAGGGTGTCCCAAATTAATTTATTAGTTATAAATTGGCTAATTAGTTATATATATGTTCATTATATGATTACTAGGCTAGTGCGTGTGTACAAGTCTTCATTTGTCACCTAGCACCGTACCCGACACTTCAATTCAATCCACTCACCACAAGTGAGTTCATACCCCTTTAACTAACCTTTGAAATACTTTTAAATGTTTTAAATGCTTTTATGGGGGGATACAAGTTGAATACTTTTAGTTATTACATCAATCACATGTGATTAATAACTATAAAACCAATGATTTTACTACTGTTCAAACTATTTATCAAACTGTTTTACTCCAAACTGTTTTACTCCAAACTGTTTCACTTCAAACTATTTTACAAACTCTTGTGCTTATCAATTACTTTTACTTAAACTCTTTTATACTTATTATAAATTGCATGCCCATATATGTATAGTTATATAAGCAATGTTTAAAATGCTTAGGAAGGCCGTCCGCCCTATTTCCTTTTCACGCTTGAGATATGGTCTGGTGGGATATCGGGTAGCCGTCCGAAGGTCGTTTCAATATTAATTATATATCATGTGTACATATATAGTCATAAAAGTTCTTCCAGATTCATTCGTACCGGTTACTTCATTAGTGTGTTACCATATGGGTAGCACGGGATAATACTTATACAATTGCTAGATCAATGAGATGTTCAATGAGTCAGTTCATTCATGAGTCAGTACTTATTACTATGAGAACATATACAACTATACTAGAAGAAGAACATATACAACTATACTAGAAGGAGAACATATACAACTATACTAGAAAGAGAACATATACAACGATACTAGAACGAGTAACAATACATTACATTTACATGAATACGTTCACAAGATGGTGATCCACTGTATCGGAGCATGCCTTCAATGTTATGGCCCGAGTTGTAGCCAGAGTCTCTTGGAGGGAGAGCATGAGTTTGCGTATAGATATATATTGGATTGACTATCCTACACCTTGCTGCTAGCTACAGCCGGACCTGCAGGTCTGCGGGTTCCAAACGTCATACCTTTTTACGACCTACATTTGTCGTTGATATCTTAATATAAATCCGGTTTAAGGTAGTTATTACAGCAGTAGTTCCTATAATACAACACTACAGTACTACAAAAATTTACCCTTTACATACATTTAGTGATCATTTCACTTAAACATTAATGTAGAAACTATATTTTGTTAATGATAGTTACACTTGGGAAAATTACACACTTTTATGATAAACGAACATACAAAACAGTTACGCCTTGGTAGAAGGCTACTTTTAATAGGAAATATAGGTTTTTCTGAGAGATTCAAACTTTTACAAACACTTACAAACATTCACATACTTTTACCACCAACGTTTACAAACTCATGCTTAAAACCACATTCAAACGTTTTGATATAAACACCAACACTAAAATACTTATGAACTCACCAGCTTAATGCTGATAAACTCTTTCAAAATAACTTGTATTATCAGGTCATCAGTAGACAGGTACCGAGGACAGGTTTTGAGAACATGGAGCGTATTTGAGACTCATCTCATTATTTTGATTTACTTTTTGGTGTCTATAACTGTACAGCACACGCTTGTATTAAAATTATATATTCAATGCAATGGATGATGTTGTTTGCTTATTTACTGTTATACTGTGTTGTGATACTTACATGACGTTCTCCGCCTCAGAATGATTCCGCCGTTCTTGGTTTTGGGTGTGACAGATTGGTATCAGAGCATTGTTTATAGTGAATTAAGTATATCAACACATAAAAGATATACTAACTATAAACCCATTTGGGATTTAAAACACTCTGACCAAGAGTCTATACTCTAAATACTAAAATATTTAATTAAGTATACAAGTCTGCATTCATACTAAAATCAGTGTCACAATGACAAGAACAAAAGTATTACAATTGTTAAATATCACAAGTGACCTCGGGGATGTATGGTCAGTCCTGGGAATGGCATAGCCTGATCAACTATGCTGGTCCGAGGAGTGATTAGCATATGCCTTAGAATGGTTGTGATATGTTTATACATTAGATTCTTATACCTCTCTTCTCCCATAGATTTAAATGGCCGGATTCCATCATGGCGACCCGTACTTCCCAAATGAAGGAAATGTTGGGTGGATCGAAGAAGAGCCTGAAGATGACCAACCAATCCCTTTGGATGATCACCTCGCAGAAGGCTTTTCTAGTGGATCAGACTCTGAGCCTGAAGTCAACAACCTACCGCCAGTAGGTCAAGCCCCAAACAACAACCCTCGACCAGCTTTCCCAGGTCCTACACCCTTGTGGGCAACCAACTTGAATCGCTGGAGCGATGAACAGGGTCAACCCTTACCTTACTTTGGGGACCGAAGCTTTTACAACCTCAGCGAAGGTGGCTCTGCGGATCGAGCTCTACCCGTCATTATCCGTAGGATACTTCGTAATGGTGAACAAGGTCGAGCAGCCATCGACCGAGTCATGGAGATTGATGCTAACTCTGGTGTCAACACAGTCCACATCCGCCATCTTGAAGAGGAAATGCAAAGGACCAGGAGAACCAATGAGACCCTGCAGCAACAGCTGGCTGCCTCCCGAGCCGAAGTCATAGAACTTCGAGTTCGTCAAAGGGCTCATGAACGACACCTTCAAGTGGTGCACTACTAGAAAAACAGCCTTTTACGACGCTCATTGCGCGTCGTAAAATGCTCAGACGATGCGCAAATGCGCGTCAAGGAAGGCCCTGTCATAAAGAGAGACGACGCGCTTTTGTGCATCGTCTATAGACGACACGTATTTACGACGCGCATTTATGACGCGCATTTACGACGCGCGGTTAGGATACGCAATGCGTATCAAGGAAGGCCCTGTCATAAAGGAGGACGACATGCATTTGTGTGTCGTAACCTTACGACGCGTGTGTTTATGACACGCAATGCGTATCAAGGAAGCCCCTATCAAGAAAGGCCATGTCATAAATAAAGACGACACACATTTTTGCGTATCGTAATTTTAATTTTTTTTTTTAAAAAATATTTATAGATTTACTGGTTTTCAAATTAAATTTGCATTTCATGTCTCATAATAGAAAATAAAATACGATATACAAAAAATACAATACATTGCACAAAAGTTAATGTCATACAAATAATTATTCCAATATTAGACAAATGTAACATTTTAGCATTTTTTATATAATTAACTAAATTTTTAGCCAAATTTCCTAAAATACCAACATACTTTTCTATGAAGAGCATTAGCACTAATCTTTTCCATCAAAAACTTCAAAACCTGCATAATTAAATTAATGTGTAATCAGCTACAGGTCAATAAGGTAGGTTTAAGCAAAAGAGTTTCATAATAGTAGGATTTTACTTACCACTGTGGTTAATGACATTGAAAGAAGCAGCCAAGATTTTACTTAACACTGTTGTTAATGACATTGAAAGAAGTAGCCCAACAAACACCCCCTCAGAAGGATTACTACCACATAACTGTTGATATTTGATACTTTAGGAATTATAGAGGCTGTAATTCCTAATATTAATAAATGACATTAATTGAAGCACCTGCAGATTTACCATTTTGTCCCTGTGAGACTCACTACTGAACACATTCTACAGTTTGTAACTATAATATATATATATATATATATATATATATATATATATATATATATATATATATATATATATATATACCTAAGCGATTTCTGCGGTGCTTCATAAATTAAAACACATAGTCATCAAGAAGTTATGAGCATGACATAACATAGTAATACAACATAATCATAGGACAAGAGAACAACTGAATACCTTGTCATCATCAAAATCGTACAATTCAGCAGCTGCATATGTAATCCATTAGAAGTTAGAATACAATAAATAAAGTAAAAATGAGGGATCTACAACCTGTTACTAGATAAAATATTTAAATACAGTTAGGAGGATAAAAAGGGAAATATAGAAAAAAGATTAAAACTATTCTTTTCCGGTATTTAAGGTTAAGCTAACCTTGCAACTAGAACATATAATAATTGGATTCAAAACTGTTTCCTCCCGTCCACAAACGTCACAAACCCTAGAATGCCCTTTGTAATCTAAACCTGATGGTGAAGAATCAATGATGATTTCCGGTGGGGTCCATATTACAGACAATTTTGGGTGTGTTTCTTTTGGGAAATGCATGGTAAAGTGTCTTCCTTGTCAGCATTGATCTTGGACAAAACTTGATTTTGCAGGAGTATAAGTGGATAGACATAAGAATCATGTAAAGCTTCTGTTCTACTGCATTACCAGATATCTAGATATTGGTACAAGTCATACAAAATAAATAAAGTACACTAAAACATCCAACCTTCTTATTTTGATTGCAATGATTAAATTTCCAGACTTACATGGTATCAGGGATGTCATTCATAGGACTTAAACAATCATGGTTCCCAAGATTGGAATTCACCCTGGTATCACACTTAGATTCTATAGCCTCAGTTTGACCACTGTCAGAATTATTGACCAACAGATCAGAAGCATGACAGGATTCTGCTCATACCTGCAAGAAAAAAAAGTTTATTGTTAGATTCTCAAAGCCAGCAACATTCTATAATCATCAGTATACAATCACAAAGTTGATTATGTGACAACCTTTTCCATAGAATCAGGAGAAGACTCCTCAAGTCCACCATTTTTATCCCCATCCATAACAACCCCATCATCTCCAGAACTCCTTTTCAGAGACAATATAAGACTGTTATCCTTCAAAACCGTAATATTTCCTTTAGTTCTCCTCCAACATGGTGCTGACTTAACAGGAGAATTCCCCACATTGTTTTCTAATGCTACAAATTCTTTCTCAACCTTGGATATGCATGGAGAGATAAGTTTAAGCTTCAAGTTTTTCTGCAATCCACCAACTGACCCTGGTAAGGGACTTGTGACAGCCAATGAGCCACGCTGAAGCCAAATAACAACTACAAATTTTGAAATTAGATTGCTTTGTCCTTTTCCATTTACCATACATTGTCTCAAACTCTTGTGACTTGATCACAGCCTTTTTAAGAACAGCATCAGGAAGCCCTAAAAAAACAACATGTGACACTTATCGGTCATTACTATTATAGTATTATTAGATTAGAGTTACAATAAAAGTGGGAGAGAGGGAGGGAGGGAGGGAACTTTCCTGCTAGGCGTGCAATATTGACACCATAGCTTTTGGGGCATGCACCAAGTGTCAATTTGTAGAGAAATGTTACATTGTCTACACCTCCATCTCCATCTCTAACTTAGCATGCCATGTAACACGGGGAAACCTACATACAACACACACTAAAGGTCAAAGATCTAAGATAAGATTGCCATCAAAATAGTAACAGTATAGTTATAGCTCCAAAAAACAAGGAAAGGAATAATATGGTACCTTGTTAGTCTGCTGATACTCCAAAGCTAAGTGATGATAGTTAGTAGAAAACAGACCCTGAAACTGGACCTTGTTGACAAGGTGTTCAAGAACTGATGCACTGCAACCAAACCAAACCAAATAATGTGTTTTGATGAAAGATAACAACTACAACAACAACACATGAAAGTGAAAGTGAAAGCGTACGCTATGGCTTGTCCATTTGATGTTGTTGTCCCTTGTACAAGTTCATCTAATGCCACAACTGATCTACATGCTGCTGATGACTGCACAACATATCCAATTTCATATCACTCACAAACCCAACACACACAGAGAGACCAGCATAGATGCGTTTTGCAGCAGCTCGGTTAGAAATGTACTATGGCCTGCCATAATATGGTCTTTTGCACCTATCCTCACAAAGATGCGATAAACTAGAAACATCTTAAAGCTTTGCGCAGGCACATCTGCCCCCACCTGGAACTTCCATCCATAACTAACCAAGGTTAACTACTAAAGAGAGAGAGAGAGAGAGATAGAGGGAGAGAGAGAGAGAGAGAGAGAGAGAGAAACACATATTACATATATCTCTACCTGTGCCAAAATCAGTGCTAAATAAACTTGACGCAGAAGAGTTGACTTTCCACCCATGTTAAGACCAGTAAGCACAATAAATTTGGAATGATCCACCCCACCAATACAAACATCATTTGGGTCAAAAGTATCCCCTATAAGTGGACTTTTAGCATCAATAACTTTTGTGTAGTTGATATAAATATAAATACTTACAACTGCATATTCAAGTCTATAGTTAGATCAGCAAATTGGATCATCAGGGGCATAATCAAAAGCCATTTTCAAATTTCGGTTCTTGTAGTACCTGTGTAATTGAATAATTTATTATGCAAACTTGTCAAAATGTCAAAAACTAAATAAATAAAAATGAACTAATATACAAATTGTAAACAAAACAAATGAGTTGAGAAAACAACTTGCATAGTTGAAGCCAAATAACAACTGCACGGAATAACATTATAAAAAAACAAGACATATGAAAAATTAATGAACTTTATAAAAAAATCATATCAAGGAACAAAAAATTACCTATTTCCAAAATTCACTAGCCCTGTCTATCCAAGTCCATAAATCGGTTCAACTTCTTATCCACTTTCTTAAATCTGATTCCAGTCAATACCAAATGCATTTATCAAAACATTCATCATAATAAGGTTTGGTTTGATTCGTTCACGTTCCATCAACTGGAGAACTTTAACTATTTTCTCACATAAACCTTGTGTGTGTAAGAAGGAAGATTACAAAGCAAACAAATCAAAGTCAAGAATATTAAACCAATCGAAAAATTTACTAATAGAATAATAACTTGCATGTTGGAATTTACTTATGTACCTTTCATTAATCATATCATCTAAATACCCTTGCCCATTATCACCATTATAGGGTGGCAGTGGCTCATCTATAATCCCACCAAGCAACTGATCACCATGCATTTGCTGAAAATTACCAAACCTGCCACCATTCATTTGATTAGGATTATACCCCAGTGTTAATGCAGATAAAGAAGCACTTGAAAAATGGGAAAAACATGTCGATATGTCCGAACTCAACAATAACTGATTTGGGAAATTAAAAAAAAAAAAAAAAAAAAAAAAAAGAAGAAGGGAATTAGGACTTGCCTGAACTCAACAATATGTCCAAAAATGTCGGATAGCTCTATCCTCCTACCCTTACCCAATTTCAACTCTTCAAGAAAAGCATAAGGTTTCAGATCATCAATAACCTGATTCCCAAAATTACCCTTCCACCCCGATACATCCCTTCATTCCTCCAAAAATTTTTGATAGCTCTAACCCCCAACCCTTATACAAAGAGGAATTCTTGTTGCTTCTTGACAGGGATTTTCCAACAGTCAGATACAGGCTCACCTAAAAAGCGATTTTTAACAAACCTAACACAAACATGTGAATTTGCGTTTGGAATCAACTGAAAGATAAAACTCATAAAAGATTAACCTCAAAATTCAGAAATTTAGTCATTATAAAACATCAATCTAGCATATCTGAAGCCAACATATACTAATGTTTAAAAACAAAGCAACATAAAACATAAACACTAATCTGAGGGATATGGAGAAAGTAAAAAAGACTTATGTTTTTGCATCCTCAATTTGATCTGCATACGAAGTCTCTAAAAGGTGGGGTTGATGGTTTCCACAAATCCAAATCCAACAACGAAGAGTCTAATTCTCTGGGAGAAGATGTATATGGACTAATTGTGCGTTCTTTACACTAAATCGTGTTCATCTAACCTTCAGGTGACAAATTCTACATCACAAAAAAAACATAAATTAATCACAATAATTTCTTCATAAATTAACCCACCAAATATTTGGTATAATCATCATCTGAGTGGGGAAGTTTGATTTGGCTAAATTACCAAAAAAAAATCAATCAGATATGGTAATATTCAACAATTCTAATATTTTATAGAACCTCATAACCTCAAATCAAAGAAAAACTAAAAGAAAGAAAGAGATAAAGATGGAGCATAAAACCCAAAGAGGATAAGTTGAAGTAGAGCAATCCAATACAACCCTAAAAAGACTCCTTTAAGTCAATTGGGTAGTATCAAAACCTCAACCCCTAAATAAATTCAACTAGTTATGTCCTGAAGCGAAAATCTATTGAATTATACTGAGTAGAAGAGAAAACTGAGAGAAAAAGGTAAAGGGTCATACCTAGTTTGCATAGAAGACTTGAAGAATCTTTGATGAAATTAAAGATGTCGATTAGTAAATTGATATTCAGATGGAATCGGACAAATAAAATGAGAGGGGAATGAGAAAAACAATGACCAATAAGAGAGTACTGATGATATTACCGGTGAAATAACCCACTAAATTGCATAATTCTATCAACTCACATGAAAGGAAGCTCAAGTTTATTCACTGTTACAATTGAAGATAATAATTGCTCAAAGATTCCAAACTTGATCAAGATTAACCAAAAAATGCCCTAAGTTCTCATATTTCTCGGAAATGGAAGGAGACGGCGAGTTAGGGCTGCAGACGGAAAAGGCGGGGAGAGAAGGAGGCGATTGAGGAGCCGCAAAATCATCAATCGTCGGCTTTGTGAGCAAGAGGACATGACCTAATTTTGTGAGGTGAACAAGGAAGAGGATAACACAAGGCGAGGTTTTTATAGAGAGAATGGAGTGAGAAAATGAAGGTCTTTGTCAGCTGGTAGATCTGATTGATGAAGAGATCTCATTCATCATGGCGTGGTGGAGAGGGGAGAAGCGGATCGGAGAAGAGGAAGAAGGAGGGAGAGGGGAGAATCGATTGGGAAGATGAAAGATAGAAAAAAGGTAGAAAAGCAGGTTTTCAAAATATTGGGGATTTCATTTTTCCTCGTATTGCTAAACGCGCCTTTCATTAATATTATAAAGCGGCGCTTATAGAGGACGCGCATTTAACATACAGCGCCCTCCGTGTTTTTAATTTTTTTTCTTATGATACTAGTTTAAGGGCACGCAATAATGCGCGATCTAAATTCTTAAATTTTTTGAAGAGATGACACTTTTTTAATGTCACTCTCTTTTGCGTAACATAAATCAATGAGTGTCATGGTTTGCGCGTCGTAAAAGGGTCTTTTTCTTGTAGTGGTGGTCCGTTAAGTGGCAGACCTCAGGGTTCACCCGAGGAATTCCCATCACCGTTAGAAGATGTCTAGTACATCTTTGCCTTTTGGTTAAGGAATAGCCTTTAGTATCTGTGCTCTAAGTAGCACTTGTCTGTAAAATATTCCTAACTTTCAGTACTCTAATTAGGAATTTAGGAACTGTCAAACTTTTTCGTATGGTATGATGTAAGATCTACTGTTAGGTCGATTTTCCCTGAACTTATTACATCAGTAATACTTGTATTATTGACAACTACCTTATCTGTGGGAAAAATCTGTACATTGGTGTTTTCCTACTAATCTTCTATGTTGTGATCTCAAACACTCATTCAACTGTTGGGCTATGGTTAGTTAGTCCATGTGTCACTCTCACCCCACTTACAATTGATTCTTACCATTTTGTTTATCTTTATAAACTTATAGCTGAAAGATGCCTCCTCGCAAATCTCCCAGGAATAACCCTGCACCTCCACCTCCTCCTCCTCAGGTCATCGATACTGCAGCCCTGAATGCTGCCATAGCTGCAACAGTGGCAACTGCTATGGCTCAGTATCACTCTACTGATGCCAGCAGAGGTGGAACCCTATTGACTCTATTCCTGTTGAAATCCCTGTGCGCTCGAGAGAGTGCTCCTATAAGGATTTCACCAACTGCAAGCCGAAGTCCTTCCAGGGCACCGGCAGAGTCATTTCCCTCTCGCAATGGTTCGAGAAAACTGAATCAGTCTTCGAAATCTGTTCATGCCCTGCTGTGAGCAAAGTCAAATATGCCGCATGCACCATTGAAGGAAAAGCCCTGACGTGGTGGAACGACCACGTTAAAGCGCTAACTCTCGTAGTGGCGAATGATATGGGTTGGGAAACCATGAAGGACCTCATGATTGAGGAATACTGCCCTAGGGGCGAGATCCAGAAATTGGAACTCGAGCTGTGGAGCCTAACCATGAAGGGCACCAACATAGTCGCATATACCGCCAGATTCAGCGAACTGGTGGCCCTCTGCCCCAATATGGCTCCCACTGAGGGGAAAAAGATCGAGAGGTACATATGGGGGCTAGTGTCTCCGTATCAGGGGAATGTCCTATCATCAAACCCTGCTACCTTCGACAATGCCAAGCGACTGGCACAGCGAATCATTCACCATGGAGTCAAAGCACCATCGGCAACAACAACCCTAGCCATCTCGGAACCCTCCAAACCCAATGACACTAAGCGGAAGTTCTGGGAGGAGAAGAAGAAACAGTGAGCTGTCAAAAAGCAGCAAATTGTGGCAGTGCATGCCGCAATAACCCCTACTGCTGCTACTGCCCCTGCCCCGGTAGGGTAGTATGCTGGGAGTTTGCCTAACTGCAACAAATGCAACTACCACCACAACGGCCCCTGTCGTGAAATGCAGTGCTCTAACTGCAACAAGAAAGGACACACAATCTGTTTCTGTAAATCTCCGGCGAGGCCAATCACCCAAGTCCCCGGCTCTGGCATGAGCCAGACCTGCTATGGATGTGGCGAGGCGGGCCACTATAAGAGGGACTGCCCCAAAGCAAAGAATGCTGGCGGGGCAAGGAGAGTACTAGCGATAGGCCATGGGGAAGCAATTGCTGACCCAACGGTAGTGACTGATACGTTCCTCCTCGATAACTCCTATGCATGCATTCTGTTCTATAGTGGAGCGGAGCGAAGCTTCGTGAACCATAAATTTGCTTGCATGCTTAAACAACAACCACACACACTTAAGGAACTATTCACAGTAGAAATGGCTAATGGAAAAATAGAAAGTACAAATAGCATATACTTAGGATGTACCCTAACTCTAGATAACCATTCATTTCCAATCGACCTTATGCCGGTCTCAATTAAAAGCTTCGACGTTATCATCGGCATAGAATTGTTGAGTCTTCATCGCGCCGACGTCATGTGCTACGAGAAAGCAGTCCATCTAAACCTCCCGTCTAACGAAACTCTTATCGTCTATGGCGACAAACCCGGTGTGAGTCTTCGTATTATATCAAGTATTCAAGCACAGAAGTATCTACGTAAAGAATACCATGCATTCCTTGCTCACGTCGTCGATACGAGCCTCGAAATGAAAGAAGTAAAGAACATTCCAGTAGTGAGCGACTTTCCTGACATCTTCCCAAAAGAGCTACCAGGATTACCTCCGCAACGACAGGTTGAGTTCAGAATCGACTTAGTCCCAGGAGCTACCCCAGTAGCCAAGTCGCCTTACCGATTAACACCACCAGAGATGCAGGAACTATCTGGTCAACTTAACGAACTGCTCAACAAGGGCTTTATAAGACCAAGTTTCTCGCCCTGGGGAGCACCGGTCTTGTTCGTTAAGAAGAAAGACGGATCCTTCCGTATGTGTATCGACTACAGAGAACTCAACAAACTAACGGTCAACAATCGTTACCCTCTGCCTCGCATAAACGATTTATTTGACCAACTACAAGGGGCGAACTACTTTTCCAAAATTGATCTAAGATCCGGATATCACCAGTTACGAGTGCTAGAGGAGGATGTCCCAAAGACAGCCTTCTAAAATCGTTACGGACACTACGAGTTCGTGGTGATGCCGTTCGAATTGACCAATGCGCCCGCAGTTTTCATGGATCTGATGAATAGAGTATGTCGACCTTACTTGGATCAGTTCGTCATTGTCTTCATAGATGACATCTTGATCTACTTCCGAAGTAAGGAAGAGCATGGCGATCACCTGCGACAAGTTCTAGGAACTTTATGAACAGAGAAGCTCTATGCGAAGTTCTCTAAACATGAATTTTGGATCCGAAGAATCGAATTCTTAGGACATGACTGGGAGGAGAAACAGGAGAAAGTGTTCCAAACGCTTAAACGAGCCTTGTGCACCGCACCAGTACTATCCCTCCCCGAAGGAATAGAAGACTTCGTAGTCTATTGTGATGCATCGAATCAAGGGCTCGGGTGTGTTCTGATGTAGAGAGGTAAGGTCATCGTCTACGCCTCGAGACAGTTGAAGACACACGAAGTTAACTACACGACCCACGATCTCGAGCTAGGAGCAGTTGTGTTTGCTCTGAAGATCTGGAGACATTACTTCTACGGAACGAAAAGCACTATCTTTACCGACCACAAGAGTTTACAACACATATTCGATCAGAAGGAGCTCAACATGAGACAACGACGGTGGGTCGAGCTACTCAGTGACTACGAATGTGAAATTCGTTATCATCCGAGTAAAGCCAACGTAGTAGCAGACGCCCTAAGTCGGAAGGAATATTCTAGTCGAAGAGTCAAGTCATTGACAATGACTATCCATTCACACTTGTCTAAGAAAATTCAGGCGGCCCATCATGAAGCCATGAAACCTGAAAACGTGACGAGTGAATCCCTTAGACGAATGGATAAAAATTTAGAAGCCAAGGGTGGCGGAGCCTTATATTTCATGAACCAGATCTGGACACCGAAGTACGGTGGATTCAGAGACTTAGTCATGACCGAGGCGCAAAACACTCGGTATTCCGTCCACCCAGGTTCAGATAAGATGTATCTGGATCTCAAAAAGTTATACTGGTGGTCTAATATGAAAGCAGAGATTGCTACCTTCGTAAGTAAATGCCTTACTTGCGCAAAGGTTAAGGTCGAGTACCAGAAGCCCTCCGGTTTACTACAACAACTAGAAATTCCAGAATGGAAGTGGGAGCGGATCACTATGGACTTCATAACCAAGCTGCCCAAGACAACGGGTGGACTTGATACCATATGGGTCATCGTCGACCAATTGACCAAGTTTGCACACTTCCAGCCTATCAAAGAGATTGACAACATGGAGAAACTTACAAGAACTTACATTAGGGAGATTGTAAGACTACACGGTGTTCCCTTATCTATTATCTCGGATAGAGATAGTAGATTCACTTCGAGGTTCTGGCAGTCGTTACAAAGCTCCCTAGGAACTACGCTGGACATGAGTACGGCCTACCATCCACAGATCGATGGGCAAAGTGAGAGGACCATCCAAACACTGGAAGATATGTTGAGAGCCTGTGTGATTGACTTTGGAAAGGCATGGGATACTCATTTACCCCTTGTCGAATTTTCCTACAATAACAGTTATCACACGAGCATCAAGGCTGCTCCATTTGGAGCCCTCTATGGCCGAAAGTGCAGATCCCCTCTGTGCTGGGCTGAGGTGGGTGATACCCAATTAGCTAGAGGGCAAGTTTCTGACAGTACTCTCACAGGCCCGAAAATCATTCAGGAAACGACAGAGAAGATCGTTCAGATCCGTGAACGATTGAAAGCCTCTAGAGACCGACAGAAAAATTACGATGATAAACGAAGGAAACCTTTGGAATTCCAGGTGGGAGACCGAGTCCTTCTCAAAGTCTCACCTTGGAAGGGCTTAATACACTTCAGTAAGTGTGGGAAGCTTAATCCGAGATATATAGGGCCTTTCGAGATTCTCGCAAGAATCGGCCCTATAGCATACACACTCAATCTACCCGACGAACTTCGTAACGTACATTCTACATTCCACGTATCTAACTTGAGAAAGTGTATGTCCAACGAGACTCTTGTAATCCCACTTGACGATATCGAGATCAACGAGAGCCTCAACTTCGTGGAAGAACCAGTAGAGGTCATGGACCGAGAAGTCAAACAGACGAAGCAAAGCCGTATCCCGATTGTGAAGGTTCGCTGGAACGCCAAGCGAGGACCGGAATTCACTTGGGAGCGTGAGGATCAGATGAAACTGAAATATCCTCATCTTTTTGCTTAGTTATTTGTAACTACTTAGTTTAGACTTTAATTTCGGGACGAAATTCCCTTTAACAGGGGGATGATGTGACAACCCGAAATTTCCATTTGGTCAAACCCTAAAAGTCAACCCCTTCTTATCATAAGTTAATGTAATTATTTCTTATTTTTAAGAAATTTAAAGTTCATTTGACTATTTTATTATTATTTTTAAGCAAACGGGTGAAAGAAAGTCCCGTCTAGGGTTTAGATTTTTAGAAACCGCAAAAACCTCGCGTCTTAAAAGTTCACGACCAAACTATTTGGTTTGGGTCAAAAAATCACCCAAAAACCGTGAGCTCATACCTATGTATGAGTTTACTCCCTAAGAATAAGCCATTTATGTTTACTCCCCATTTTCACAAAAGAGTAAACTCCAAAAAAAAGGCTTTCAAGTATCATCCTAAATTTTATTCCAACTCTTCAAACTTGTAAGTGTTCTAACCATTTCAAGTTAGTAAAACACTTAATCTAGTGTTTGTACATCTATTCATCCAATCATTTATGTATTTTTTTTCTAGAATTCCCAAACACCAAGAACACACACTAAGTGTTCTTGGCCTATTAGTGCAAATCAAGCCTCCTAATAGTAAGTACTTCCATCCTTGAGTGTTATTAAGCTAGTATTACATTTAAGCATCAAGAAAATATGTCAAGAACACAAGGTTAGAGGTGTTCACGGTCCAAGAATGTTCTTGGGCTGTAAACACCATAAATGGCACCAAAGTGTGCCTAAGTCCCTTTTTTAGCCCTAGTTTGATGTTTAAGACTTACCTTGACATGTTTAAACCTTTCATGGATGTGTTTAAGCCTTGAAAAACACCAAAGACCAACATTTATAGGTGTTTATGGTTTTGGGATCTCCCAAAACCGTATACACCCTAAAGTGTGTTTAAGTTGGTCATTTTCCTTCCTTAGGCCTAGAAACTAGCTTATACACTTACCTAATTGTGTTAAGCACTTAAAAACATGGCAATACCCTTTTCCATGAGGGTTTACGGTAGTAAACCCAAATGGAAATGTCCATGAGGCCGTAAACTCTTCTAAGGAATGTTTTTTTGATGACCTAGTCCCTTCCAAAGGCCATATCACTTAGTAGAAATGCTTCAATAGGCTTGTTAAAACACAAAACAACACTTGGTCAATAGGAGTAGAGTTTACGACCGTAAACTCCCTAGGTTATGACCATCAAAACCGTAAACTCCAAGGGAGTTTACCCTTGAACTCCAAACACACTAGCTTTGCCCTACCAACACTCGGATGCAATCCTTGTGATATTTAACACTTGAAACAAAGTGTTTTCATGTTATAGCGTGTCCCAGGTTAATTTATTAGTTATAAATTGGCAAATTAGTTATATATATGTTCATTATATGATAACTAGGCTCGTGCGTGTGTACAAGTCTTCATTTTTCACCTAGCACCGTACCCGACACTTCAATTCAATCCACTCACCACAAGTGAGTTCATACCCCTTTAACTAACCTTTGAAATACTTTTAAATGTTTTAAATGCTTTTATGGGGGGATACAAGTTGAATACTTTTAGTTATTACATCAATCACATGTGATTAATAACTATAAAACCAATGATTTTACTACTGTTCAAACTATTTATCAAACTGTTTTACTCCAAACTATTTTACTCCAAACTGTTTCACTTCAAACTATTTTACAAACTCTTGTGCTTATCAATTACTTTTACTTAAACTCTTTTATACTTATTATAAATTGCATGCCCATATATGTATAGTTATATAAGCAATGTTTAAAAGGCTTAGGAAGGCCGGCCGCCCTATTTCCTTTTCGCGCTTGAGATATGGTCTGGTGGGATATCGGGTAGCCGTCCGAAGGTCGTTTCAATATTAATTATATATCATATGTACATATATAGTCATAAAAGTTCTTCCAGATTCATTCGTACCAGTTACTTCATTATTGTGTTACCATATGGGTAGCACGGGATAATACTTATACAATTGCTAGATCAATGAGATGTTCAATGAGTCAGTTCATTCATGAGTCAGTACTTATTACTATGAGAACATATACAACTATACTAGAAGAAGAACATATACAACTATACTAGAAGGAGAACATATACAACTATACTAGAAAGAGAACATATACAACAATACTAGAACGAGTAACAATACATTACATTTACATGAATACGTTGACAAGATGGTGATCCACTGTATCGGAGCATGCCTTCAATTTCATGGCCTGAGTTGTAGCCAGAGTCTCTTGGAGGGAGAGCGTGAGTTTGCATATAGATCTATATTGGATTGACTATCCTACACCTTGCTGCTAGCTACAGCCGGACCTACAGGTTTGTAGGTGCCAAACGTCATACCTTTTTATGACCTACATTTGTTGTTGTTACCGAGTCAATAGTATGGTACAATTAATCACATGATACCTTAATATAAATCCGGTTTAAGGTAGGTAGTACAGCAGTAGTTCCTATAATACAACACTATAGTACTACAATAATTTACCCTTTACATACATTAGTGATCATTTTACTTAAACATTAATGTACAAACTATATTTTGTTAATGATAGTTACACTTGGGAAAATTACACACTTTTACGATAAACGAACATACAAAACAGTTACGCCTTGGTAGAAGGCTACTTTTAATAGAAAATATAGGTTTTTCTGAGAGATTCAAACTTTTACAAACACTTACAAACATTCACATACTTTTACCACCAACATTTACAAACTCATGCGTAAAACCACGTTCAAACATTTTGATACAAACACCGACACTAAAATACTTATGAACTCACCAGCTTAATGCTGATAAACTCTTTCAAAATAACTTGTATTCTCAGGTCATCAGTAGACAGGTACCGAGGCCATCTTTTGAGAAGATGGAGCGCATTTGAGACTCATCTCATTATTTTGATTTACATTTTGGTGTCTAAAACTGTACTACACACGCTTGTATTAAAATTATATATTTAATGCAATGGATGATGTTGTTTGCTTATTTACTGTTATACTGTGTTGTGATACTTTACATGACGTCCTCCGCCCCAGAACGTTTCCGCCGTTCTTGGTTTTGGGGTGTGACATACCCCTTGTCGAGTTTCCTACAACAATAGTTATCACACAAGCATAAAGGCTGCTCCATTCGAATCCCTCTATGGCCGGAAGTGCAGATCCCCTCTGTGCTGAGCTGAGGTGGGTGACACACAATTAGCTAAGGGACGAGTTCCTGAAAGCACTCTCATAGGTCCGAAGATCATTCGGGAAACGACTAAGAAGATCGTTCAGATTCGTGAACGATTGAAAGCCTCTAGAGACCGATAGAAAAGCTACGCTGACAAGAGAAGGAAACCTTTGGAATTCCAGGTGGGAGACCGCATTCTTTTGAAAGTCTCACCCTGGAAGGCCTTGATATGCTTCGGTAAACGTGGAAAGCTAACTCCAAGACACATAGGGCCTTTCGAGATTCTCGCTAGAATCGGCCCGGTAGCTTACAAATTCAACCTACCTCGCGAACTTGGTAATGTACATTCTACTTTCCAAGTATCGAACTTGAAAAAGTGTCTATCCGACGAGACTCTTGTAATCCCACTCGACGAGATCGAGATCAACGAGAGCCTCAACTTCGTGGAAGAACCTGTAGAGATCATCGACCGAGAGGTCAAGCAAACGAAATAAAGTCGCATCCTGATAGTGAAGGTTTGCTGCAATGCCAAGCGAGGAACTGAATTCACTTGGGAGCGCGAGGATCAAATGAAATTGAAATATCCTCATCTTTTCGCTTAGCCATTTGTAAACCACTTATTTGGTTAAACTCTATTTTCGAGACAAATTCTCTCTAACGGGGGGGTGATGTGACAACCCGAAATTTCTATCTTGTTTAGTTATACAAATCAATAAAGTTCAGACTCGTGTTCGCTATCTTCTAGCATTGTTTAGAGTCAATTAGAGTGTTCTAAGCCTTGTACCTTCAAAGTTAGGGCTTAGAAATGAGTTCCACAACTTCACAACTTCACAAAATGGCCAAACACTCCAACTTGAGGAGTGTACGGCTGTACACATGGGTGTACGGCTATACACCCCCCTCTGTCCGTACACTCTGGGCTATAAAGGTGGGACTCAGCCTTCATTCAATCCTTTTCACACTCCTAAGCCAAGAACTCGTTTTCTATCAACTATCATCCGATTTTTCATCAAGTTCTTCAAGATTGTAAGTGTTTCTTTCCATGAAATGTTGATTCCTCTCACTATCTTCTATGGATCGTTGATTTCCCCAGGAACTCGCCGCATTTTGGTAGATCTTCAAGTGGTCTTCAGTTTCACTAAGAACACTAAGAACACCTACTAAGTTCTCGGACCTCAAACACCCCTAAAGGCCTCTATATCGTATGTACTACTTCCAATGCTTGTTACAAACTAGATATACCCCTTAGAAATCTTCTAGAACATGATCATCAAGGAGTGTACGACCGTAGACATCCCATGTGGCCATACACCCCTTTGTTTAGTGCTTATTGGCCTCAAACTCATATTCTATGCTAGCACATGATCAAGAACACTTAGAGGATGCAAGATATAACCTTGAAAAAAGATTTTTGACCATTCCTTCATGGAGTGTACGACCGTACACTCCCTGGCCGTACACCAAAGTAGTCGTACACCTGGTGGTCGTACACATAGTTGTGTGGCCATACACCCATTTGATGCAACCTTTGGCCCTTCTAACACTTCAATATAGGTGTTTCCTAAGTCCTAAGGTGCTTTACTTTCATGATTAGTTGTATAAGCACTAATTATATATACATATATGTGTCATTATATGCTAAATAGGATCCGTGTGTGTGCTCAAGTTTTCACTTGACACCTAGCATCCTATACCGCTCTTCCATCTGAACCACTCACTACAGGTGAGTTCATACCCCTTAATATACCTTTTTAAATGATTTTAAAATGCTTTTATGGGGGGGGGGTACAAGTTGAACTTTATAGTTATTGAATCAATCACATGTGATTAATAACTATCAATCATATGGATTTCATATACTTCAAAATGTTTATCAAACAAATCTATTTCAAAACATTTAATCAAACTCTTGTACATACTAAACTCTTTATCAAACTTGTTTTATATGCTAATCCTTTCCTGTAAACTCTTTTAAAACTTCTATATTCTTAAAACTATGTCTATACAGATATAGTTATATAAATTAGGTTGGAAGGACTTATGACTGATAACACACTTTATTTCATGTTCCTTGTTTGGTTGTGGACTTAGAGTACCCTGTTGTTTGTCCGAGTGTCATTTGACCCTTAGTTATATATTATTTATATATGTATAGATATAAAAGTTTTTACCTCAGTTACAACACCTTTGGGTAGCAAAGGTGTATAAACATACTCATTCATTTAAACAACATTACTATTAAACTATAATAGGTATTGTTTAGGAGATTACTATTCACTACTTCTAGTATAATGAAACATACATGAGTCAGTGTATACATGAGTCAATATAAATACACTAGTATGAGAAACTAAGAGTGCATACTATACATTATACAAAGAGAACATATTACACTATACAGAGAGAACATGCTACACTATACAGACAGAGCATACTATACATATACGAGAACACTATAACATAAATGTGAGAAACTACTTCAGGGCACGACATCACTACTGTGGCTCGTTTTGTAACCAGAGTCTTCTGGAGGGAGAGGTTGAATTTGTGTATAGATCTACACTGGACTGACCATCCTACACTAGTCAATTAGTATGGTTACAACATATCACATTTTACCTTAATTAATAATTGATTTAAGGTAGTTAGTACAACAGTAGTCACTATATACAATACTATAGTACTATAGCATTTTCCCTATTGCATTTACTTTGCGATCTTCTCACATAAACGATAATGTAAACTATATTTTGATAATGATAGCTATAACAGGAAAGACTCGTACTTTTACATAAGAACAACATTTAGAACAGTTGGGTCTTGGTTGAAGACAACATTTTAGTAGAAAATATAGGATTTTCTAGGAAGTACAAACATTTACAAACATTTATGTTAGACTGTTACAAAAATTTGCTTCAGACTTATACAAACAAATGACACTAAATACTTATGAACTCACCAGCTATAATGCTGATAAACTCTTTCAAAATAACTTGTATTATGAGGTCATCAGTAGACAGGTACCAATGCCAGGTTTTGAGAAGACGGAACTTTCAGACTTGCCTTTATTTTGATTATTCATTTTCGGTGTCTTATAAACTATATATAGAACACACTTGTATTAAATTATATTATTAATGCAATGGATGATGTTGTTGCTTCTTTACTATTATGCTTTGTTGTGATACTGTACATGACGTCCTCCGCCCCAGAACGTTTCTGCCGTTCCAGTTTTGGGGTGTGACAGTTTAGCTAATCCGTAAGTTTGGTGGAGTGTGGTGGGGTTGTGAAGGGTGATCTCAGATTAGATATCGGATTGCAAGCCAGTAATGAAATAATTTTCGATGGCTTCAGGGGAGAGACCTTCAACTAAGTTGCTAATCTTTTCGAATTTTGATTGATAAGCAGATACGGTGGTGGATTGGCGGAGTTTAAAAATTGCGGCTTGATAGTTTTTCTAGGTAGATGGTCCAAAACGGATTTACAGGGATCGAGTGAAATCAGTCCAGGTACCAAGAAGACGGTTGTTGGACAAATGCTTGTACCAGATAAGGGTGTCGCAAGTGAAGTAGAACATAGTGAGGGCAACACATTGTGTGTCGGGAATGAAATAATATGTGAAGTAGTTATCAGCTCGGAAGAGGCAATCTAATTGTTTGGTTCCGTCAAATAGGGGAAGCGAGATCTTAGGTGGTCGGTGGTTGTTCTATGGTAGTGGAGGTGGTGGTGGTTGTGGGTGTGGTTGCTTTTCTAGTTTGGTGAGGAGTGTGGTGCGTTTGGTAATGGCTTCCATTTGGTGGGACATGGTGGTGGATTCAGTGATGATGTGGCTAATGAGGTTAGTGGTTAACTAGATGAGAGTTTGGATGTCGCTAGGTGGTGGTGGCTCATCGAAAGTGGAGTCTTTCCGGGGAGGCATAGTAACATCGATGAAAGCACCAAATGATATAACCTTCTTTGAGATGGTTAGTCTCCCAAGAAGCACGAGTAAAAAGCACTTATTGGAGAAAATTTTCTTAATATCCTTAATAACAAATTACAATCCTATAAATACTAATGCAACAATACTTCAATCCTAATTCTACTGAATACGGAAATGTGCAGGTTATTCAAGGAACATGGGTAGTTCCTTGTATCATGGAGAAATGCACGCAAACTTACAAGGGAAATGGTGCCAGTGGTCAGTGATGGACCAATTCTTCAATATTGGAATCGAATGGGCCTTCTGATAATTCTCATGGGTCGATTCCGTTCTTGGGCTACTGTCAGTTACACTTCCTTAATGGGCTGGATCGCATCAATCAACAACGTAGACTTCATTATGTGTTGGTTTGACAAAACTAAAGGAGCGATGGTTTTTTGCAATCAAGGTTATATAATCGAAAAGGTTGTTGGTGTATATCAACATTCTAAAAATCGATCAAACAACCGGCGTCCGGTGATTCGACAAATTTGTTAGTGAAGCTTCAAAGTTTATTCACTCATAAAACATGAAAACAAGTTATAGGACTGATTCGACAAATTCAAAATACATTGTTGAACCAATGTATCATTTCCCCTATATTATATTAGTAGTTTTTTTTTTGAAAAGGCAAATTATCCTACTCCTAATCTAAACCTAAACACCACCTATGTCTCCTACTGAGACTTGAACCCATGACCTCTAATTTAAGAGACTCACTCCTTACCACTAGGCCAAAGGCCCTTCGGTTTATATTATATATAACATTAACTGTGGGGAGCCTTAGGCACACTACTCTTTGGATTTACGAATTTGACCACAAAACTTTTTGCCTTTTAAATTTTGACCACATAAGTTTTGGTGGTTATATTTTTCCCCTTTCCTTTGCTTATATTCTTCCACCGCCATTCTTCTCCATCAACAACTCAGTCTAGTCAGTCCGTATGCTTCTCAAAGCTTTTCTTAACCACCGACTCAAATACTTCCCCACATTTAGATAATCTCCATTAACGCCCGTTATTTGACCTCCACCTACTCCGGCGTCACTGCACCTCAAAGATCGTCGGTTATGTGCTTCCTAAGATGGAAGAAGAAATTCTGGCATTGTTCAGTCCACTGACTACTTCCACCTTCCCCTTATTATGACCGTCGTCGATTTCAACCACCAGAACTATAAAAGGTAACATATATCTTTGAACCGCCTTTCAGTACAAAAGTATATGTTTGAAAGAAACACATATTTTATGTATCTCTCTCACCCTAAATCAACATACCGACGACCATGATTTTCTCCCATCTCTAACATCGGCTAGGGTTCGACACCGCCACTCACCACCCCCACCATGTCCGGCACCATACGAAGAGGCAGGCGATAAGCAAACTACATAAGGTAGTAGCGGATCACTTCCCTGCTATCAATTTGGCCCGTCCACCACCTTTTTCATCCGATCACCTATTACACAAAAGAAATATTTCGATTTGGTTTTTGGTGATATGGAAGTTGTTTCTTTGATTTCTACACCAAAGTATCTAGAAAAGCAGTTACATAGTATTATAGTACTAACATATTCATTTCTTACTTTATTTGTTTCATTCTCTATATTAATATTAGCAGAAATGCCAAAGTTTCTTGAACATGCCGTATAATTAGGGTTTTAACTGATTCATTCACTGAGCATACATATCAAGGTGATTATTGTTGACTTTGGTTACCTTTTGAAGTCTTCATTGATTAAGAAAGTGGAGGACACCGAAGTTGATACAACATTGTTAAGTCCTATCAAGACATGCACACAACAACATGTCCAGTTGAAGTGGTAAATCTTGCTCCAAGCAGGGATGTAGCAGTCCTTGATTTCTCATATATGTTTCGCACCAACTTTGTATATTTTTTGTGCTTCTTCATTCTACAATAACATATCAGATTAGTCATTGTTTCACTTTTTTTTGTTACATAGGTTGAAAATAAGCTCAGGCTTCCTGCATTAATAAACAAAATTTTCTGGCCTATGCCGCTAATGTATCCACCAAGGAATAAACAAGGGGGATTTTGTCAATCTCAACAATCTTTGGGTGGAGGATCCACATCTACTACTACTACATTTTCAAATTGAAAGGTTGTATCAAATTAACCATTGATCTTATCATAATGTGTATATTAATATAATTACAAAAAGACACAACATTGTTGTAATTAGGATATACTGAAGAAATATAATTTCCTTTTTGATGTTTTGCAGGGAATCTTCGCTTAAGGTAGATGGGTTTTGATATTGATCCAAAAATGAAAGTAGAGAGTGTGAACGTGCGCTTCATACTTGATGGTATGTATTTCATTTTATCTTTTGAATTACTCCAAATTTACAAGACAAAATGAAAATAATTATTTCCAAGGTTAGTTCAATTTCGTTTCGTTTTGAAGATCTATTAGCACATATTTTGTTTTTTATTTTAGTTTGATATCAAATTCGACTATAAAGTTTCTGAACAGTTACAAATTGGCCTCGAGTATGTTATCCCACTGTCGATTCTCTTTTCACCCTCTTTTTGTCTTTATGGTTAATTTTCGGACCTGGTTCCTAAGCCGAAAAGGGTTTGAGTGTTATTGTATTCGGACTGGCAGTGTACAGCTTGATGTGAGTTTATCTTTTTTGGCTATTCTTTTTATGCACTAATTTTTGGCTGCCACTAATTCCTTTCTACTTGTGGTGATTTGATGTGATTTCCGTAGAATAAAATCTAGGGTTTCATACACCGTTGTGTCTTCCTTCACAGCTTCTGGAATGGGTCCAAGGTACTATCTAAATCCTAGTTTCCCTCTCGATTAGGTTTCTTAACTATTTTTTTTTAATATCTTTATGTTTCAAAGAAGCTATCAAATAATGAAACATTGGATTTCTGTTTTTCAATCCCACCTACGTTTGTTTCTTCATTGTTTTTTGGACACCAGCGCATTAAACAAACTGATAAAGGAGTAAGTATAAGTTTAGTTATTTTTTTTATTTTGTCTCCTTTTATTAACTAACAACTATCTTTATTCTTTGATTGTTGATTCCAAGTTGATTCTTTATCAATAATGATATCCCTTAAAATTATGTTTCTCTGTTCGTACTCTTTACTTCCTTATTTTACCATGTTCTCAATTCACTAAATACTTAATAGAACCATAAATAGCAATCATAAAGAAACATGGAAAGGTGATGGTGAATACAGTATTGTACTCTAAGAACTAGATGATTTTATTAAATCTGAAAAATTGACATTATTTACATTGCAAATGATCAAATATTCAAATAAACTCATGACAAATGTAACACTCTAAATTTTCAAATAAATTGTTCATTGTTAAAATCACATAAACTCGATATAACATTTTCCAAAAACAAAAAATGTATAAGTTTTCAAAACACAAGTCAACAATGTTTGATAAAATCCCAGAATCCTCAAATCATGATCTCTAATTGGTGCGTGCAGTAAAGTCGACACCTTCCCGCGATCCTGAGAAGTACCGAAAACAAACATCACACAACACGGTAAGCAAGAAGCTTAGTGAGTTCCCCAAAATACCACATACACAAATAATAAGCCTCTCACGGCTATAGCTCGACATGTGTCACACCCTAAAACCGGAACGGCGGAAATGTTCTGAGGTGGATGACGTCATGTCAAGTATCACAACATATGCAGTATAGTGATCAAAGTACAACAACCATTGCATTAATAGTAATACTTTTACGTAGTTTACATTGCATAGAAACATCAAAGTAATACAGAAACTAATATAGTTGCAGCTTGGTACTAAGCTGTCTTCAGCAAAAGCTCCTGTGATGTGCCTGTCTATTGCTGACCTGAGAATAAAAGTTATTTTGAAAGCGAGTATCAGCATTTTTATGAATGTTGGTGAGTTCATAAGTATTTAGTGTCATTTATGTAAGTAAATATTTTATTGAAAATAACTTTATGAAAAGTAGTATTTTAGAATCTATAATGTATTAACGTCCTTTCCATAAAATCCTATATTTTCTTAAATAAAAGCAGTCTTCTACCAAGACTCGACAGAGTTATGTTGTAAAGAGTAATTTTCCCTTAAACACTATTAGTACCAAAATACAATATTTGACTTTAAAAAGAGTAGGAGAATATCACTAGTAGAATACTAGGGGAAAATAACATATGCCTCAGCAGAAATACTGCTGACTAAGGCAAAAGAAATTATAGACTCCAGGAGAGTATCGAATGAATGATACGCTTGGCTCAGTCTAACAAAAGGAAACACAGACCCCAGACGGTATGAAATGAACGATGCAGCTAGCAAGGTCTAAAACAAAGAAACACAGACCCCAGACAGTATCAAATGAACGATACAACTAGCAAGGTCTAAAACAAAGAAACACAGACCCCAAACAGTATCAAATGAACGATACAGCTAGCAATGTCTAAAACAAAGAGTAATCCTAAGAGTGTTGTATTAAGAATACAGTGTTAATTCTCGTTACCTTAAGGCCATGAATTATAAGGTAAACATGGAGATACTCGTAACCATACTGATGGACACTAGAGTACTTGTCGCCCTGCAAGCGTCGGAATAAATATGACATTTGTCACCCCTTGGCTTGGTAGGCCATGGAATGTAGCTATCAGTCAGGGCGCGGGAGTTTCAGTCTCGTATAGATCTATACACACAATGCCCGCTCTCCCTACAGGAGACTCTAGTTACCAACTCGACGACGGGGAGATTCGTGTCTTGAAGATGCATCTCGTATTCTGAATTCTATTAGAGGCACTGGAGAAATGATATAGACTCGCATATGAACTGACACCTGTGGAATTCTCGTCCTAGAAAGAGTGAATAGAACCTCCTAACTATTCCTATAATAGTTACTAGTGTCTCTAATCTATGAATGATGAATGGAAGGATGCCCTTGCTACCCAAGGGAAAAGAACTAGCCAATGTAAACCTTTATGTCTATACGTGTATACATGATATATAATTAATTTTTAAACGACCTTCGGATGGATATCCGATACCCACCAGACCACATCCCAACGAGGAAAAGGAAATAGGGCGAACTAGCCTTCCTAAGTCTTTTAAACATTATTTATATAACTATACAAGTACAGCCATGCATTTAACGAAACAAAAGTATAGAAGTATAGAAGTATAAAAGAAAACTTTGGTAAAACCTTTTGGAAAACCTTTAAAAATAAGAATTTACAACTTGATATAGTTATGTAAAACAAGCTTTGAAAACCGTTCATAAACACGTGTATAATTTGATAACACAATATAAGTAAAGAAAACATTTGTTTAAAACACTGTTGTAACTGATTTAGAAGTAAAACATACAGCACGATACAAAATTTGAGAAAAGACTTAAACAAGTAAAAACATTTTGGAAAAACCATCTACAGTATTATACTTGGTAAAACAACTGAAAGTGTGATAAATCTTTGTGCATGTGGGTTATTAATCACATATGATTGATATGATAACTGGTATATTTTAACTTGTATTCCCCCCCCCCCATAAAAGCATGTAAAAACATTTAAAAGGTTAATTCAGGGGTATGAACTCACCTGTTGTAAGTGGATCGAACGAAAGTGTCGGTTGGGTGGTCGGTGTCAAGTAAAGACTTGAACACACTTAGTGACCTATTAACATATGATGACATATGTTTACATACAATTAGTAAATATAATACTAATTAAACACGTATACGCATCCTAAAGTGCAGAAAACACATTGGTTAAGTGTTAGGGATGTCACAGGTAGTATCTAAGGGTGTGTATGGCCTAGTTAGGGAGTTTACTCTTCAAGAGTAAAATCTTTATAGATTTTACGGCCCTAAGACCATATCCCCATGAGTTTACGGCTGTAAACTCATGGGTGGTGTATTCTAGCATGCTTCAAGGTCTTATATCACTCATAGAATTAGGCTAGGTCCAAATATAAGGCATATGAAGGGGTTTAAGGCTCTAAATGGACCATTTGAGGAGTTTATGGCCCTAAACAAGGAGTTTACGGCCATAAGCTCCTATATGCTCATTCCTTTGGTGTATTAAGGTCTTAAATGGTAGAGAATAAAGTTCTATGCATTTTTCCAAGCCATATAGGGAGTTAGGGCACCATTTGGGCTATTTAGGGGAGTTTACGGACCATGGACGAATTCTTGGGGGGTTTACAGTCGTAAAATCCTTTGTCCATAGTTTCTTTAATGTTTAAAGCCCCTACTTCAATTGTGGTTGATTCTAGACATTTTCCCAGGCCATAGGAGGTGTTTAAGGGCAATTCTAACACCTTAAAGGGTGTTCACGGCCTATGAAGAGGGGTTTACGGTCCAAGAGTGTTCTTGGGCCGTAAACTCATGTTTACTCTCCAAAATGCAAGGTTTTGGTGTTCTAAGCTCAAAGGTGTAAGTCCACAAGTCATATCTAAGCCCTAGGAGTCATTTGGAAGGGTTTTGGGGCTTCAAAACCCCACTTAAGGGTGTTCACGGTCCAAGAGTGTTCTTGGGCCGTAAACACATAATTTGGCCCCTATTTGATGTCTTATACACGAATTTGCATGTTATCTAAGCTACACAACAAGTTAGGATAGATTACTTACTAGTTTGGGGCTCGAAACGGGCGTTTTGGATCGGAAGCAAGTTGTAAAGAGAGAGAGAGAGTAGAGAGAGGGTGGAAAGGTTTCTATGGAGTCCACTCCCCCTTATATAGGGGTCGAGCTTGTGGCTCAGTGTAAATCTACCCAATATTGACGTTAAACGGGGCTTTTGGTCGCACCCGATTAAATGGTCGTATTTTGACTTGGTTGAAACTAAAACTTTTCAAGGGAATATTGAGGTGCTTCTAATTTGGTCCAACCCTTATGAAGTCATAATAAAAGTCCCAAATTAATTAACCAGTCCAAAAGGTTAACGGACAGTTTAATAAAACGAGGCTTATTAACGGAAGGAGGGTTTAAAAATGACGGAATAGATTTCGGGTTGTCACATCATCCCCCCGTTAGAGGGAATTTCATCCCGAAATTTAGGTTTAGGCAAGGAAGTAATCATGAACAATCGGGTAGAGGTATGAGGGCACTTCCTATTCGGCTGGTCCTCGCACCCCCTAGTGAACTCTGGCCTATGCTTGGCGTTCTAACAACCTTCACTTACGGGATGCGGATTCTGATTTGATCAGTTAGTGATTCCTACAGGTGTGTCTACGAAGTTAGGTTTCTCAATGGTTTCTTATCAGGATGAGTGGGATACAAAGAGTGACGTCGGCCAAACATTTATCAAGTCTAAGAAGTGGATTGATTTGGGGTGAAACTTGTGGAATTTCGGAAAGTAGTAGTGGTCTGACGAGGGTTGGACCAATCTTTGTAAAGAATCTCGGATGGTCCTAAGCTCTCGGGAGGGTAGGGCTTTTCGGTACTTAGAACATAGTGTACTTCTATGGCGAAATCATCACCGGCGTGATCGCCATTTTAAAGTTCCAAACATTCTCTCCTACTGGGAGTGTAGTCCTTCAGGTTGGTTCTTAGAAAGCTCGAGTTATCCTTGGATTCGTGTTTCCTACTGATTGTTTTTTAGAGGTTTTCTGGACCGTCGGATGAATTGGATGTCTATGGGTATCAGTTTGCTGCTGGGGCCTATCTCAACCTAGTGCGAAATGAACCTGCACTTTTGGTTCTTGAGATGTTTCTAACAGAAACTCTCAGGGTCGGGGAGATAGGGTTTCACCAGACGAGTGCTTAGAAAGTTTTTAAACTTTACATTATCATCTAGTTGACGCTTTCACAACATGATTCCTAATGGGAAAGAATCATGCTCTTACTTCCCTTGCTGTTTCATGAATAGCAGGCTCTGCTCAGGGTTAACTCAATCCTTAGAGGTTTTCTGAAGTGTTGGACTATCTCGGGAGGTGGTTCTACTATTTCTGCGCGAGATAGTATTCGTGGAACACCTAGTAGTCCAATGAATCTCTAAAACATGTCCTATTCTCTAAGGCGTTGGTTTATTTCAGTTGCAGAAAGCGCGTGTTCTTGTATAACCCATCGACTAACACCTAGACTGGTGTCAAGTCTATAATCTCTTCGGGATCTGGGTTATAAGGCTTAACGAAACTACTTTTGCACTTTAATCAAGTATTCTTGGCTGCGGAGGTTATCCTGTGGTTCTTGGCATTCTAGTGTTCACTTCGGAGAATGCAGCCTATCGTCTATAGGGCGACGGTGACTTCTTCCACGTAAGGGGGCGGAGTGTCCTAGGCACTACTCGTCGGTAACGAGGTGGACGAAGTGCCTGAGTAGTGCGGACATCTTCTGCAACTACTCTTCCGGTGGTTCTGAGTTTTCTTGATTTAGGTTAAGTCTAGAAGTATAGGGTTTCGTCACTCGGAACTTTTAATCTCTTCATCCATTCTTCTCAAGAGTTAACGTATCGCAGCTTCTGGATTTCCGAGATATCCGCTGAGATGCTTAATTTGGGGGATTAAGCGTGAATGGATGGTCGTAATCAATGTCCTTGACTCTTACGACTCAGCTTTCTTTACCAACTGAGGGTGTTAGCTACTATGTTGGCTTAACCGGGATGACAACAATTTCGGATTTGTGGTCATTATAGTAGCTCAACCCGCAGTGGTTCTCTTGACTCTAGCTCCTATTCTATGGGGTAGGATGAAGGGTTTTACTATGAGTTTCGGGGTAGAGCTCATACTCGGCTTAACCACTAATACTTGGCGTATGCAAGTCGTATATAATTGAGGTCGGTAGGAAGTTCAGTTGTGCGACTCCACCCCAGACCCACAACCCAACGAGGAACAGGGAGTAGGGAGGAAGCACACATCTTAAATCTTTTGATCTCAATTATATACCACTCTTATGCATACACTCCGTTAACAGTAGTCAATCCCATGAGTTCTTTCCTCTAGCTTTACGAACCTGATTGCGAAGTGCGAATGGTCTTTCTGGGAGATCTGCGGAGTATGCTTCGGGTGGTTATCGTCTTCTGGAATGCCTGCAGTGTCTTTCGCTTCGGTTTCTATCTGTCTAAGAAGGGTTGCTTAACAGCGCGTGGTACCCTTCTCCTGGGTACTTCGGAAGGTTTGAGATAAGAAGGACGACTGACGGATCGCATTAGGTTTTATTATTATTTTTTTTAGGTTCGGAAGAACCTTTATTTGCCGAAATGGCTATGGTGAAAGTTCTTTTTACACAGCACTAGCGATTTACACATGGTTGCACTAAGTCAAAACATGATTGATAGAGGCGTCGAAGTTGGCATACATCGACATGATATATAATGAGGTCCGATATGGCCATGTGCTGAACGGGCACACAAGTTCTAGGCGTCTTGGGTTTCGTCCCGTGTATCACTGTCGCGGATATTTGGACCGATAGAGTTGACGCGGAAGTGTAGAGGGTCCTGAGTGTTTCTGAATAGGGTACCTTTCATGTATGGATTCTCACGAGGCCTTTCTATAATCGCCTAACATATACTATTCATGTATAATTAAGGTGGGGAGGACTGTTGACTGAGCAACTCCGCTCTAAATCCACAACCAAACAAGGAACATGAAATGAGGCGGCATTCACTCACTCTAGGTCTATCCATATCAATTATACATGGCCGTAACATATATATCTAGCCATTATAGTTTTATCTGATGAAATTTTAAATTTTATCACTGTGCTACGACATTCGCCTTAACGGGGAGTATTTACATTTAGAATTAGCCTTTTAATGTTTTTGATTAGTTATCTGAGATTGAGAGACGTTCCAAAAATCTACCGGGTTCCTTGATGCTTCTCCCCAAGTGTTAGAGTTAGACTCCTCCTGTGTCCTTGTCTTTTCTTTCCGTTGGACAGTCCTTCTTGAAGTGTCCCATCTCACCACATAGATGACAAACTATATTGGTCGCCACATTGGTAGTTGATGCAATAAACTCAACCGGGGTTCTGCAGACGCGAGCAGTATGCCCCTGCATGTTGCACCTAGCACAAAAGAGTTCTCGGCATATACCATGATGATGGTAGCTACACTTGCTGCAGTGGGGAAGGTTTCCTAGCTATGGTCTTCTTGAAGTCGGGATGGAAAGGCTGGCAGGGGTATTAACTGTGTCAGCTCGTTGCCCTTCGAAAGGTCCTTGAGCCGAGGTACTTCCCTCCTCGATCTTGAACTTTCTCTTCAATGGATTTGGTTGAGGTTCTTGGGTGGCTGGGTACATAGAGGTTGGTTGCTGTTGTCCATTACTTGGATCAGAATTCCCGATAGGGCTCTTGCGAACATTGGCGTTGTTAGAATTCAGTTGAGCCATGACAGCTACTACGGCTGCCGAGACTACAACTTGGAACTTAGCTTCATCGAGTAGGAGAGTCGGTTTCTTGCCAGTGGATTGGTTACGCTTCTTTGGAGGCATGGTTTTCCTACACGGAAAGGAACACAGCTGGTGAGAGACGATGGTTAACCCTTAGACGTATCTATCCTTACTATATTAGGCATAAATTTTTCCCGTGCCTCGGATATTGGTTGTCTGAGTGTCGACCTACACCCCTATGATGTAGTCTGGGTATTCAAGGTAGGAGTGTGAGTATCGGAAAAGCCATAAGATGGGAGTCGTTCCTACTAAGTTACCTTTATACTGGGAAAGGTTCACTCTCCGGCTTGGAAAGATCTAAGAACAGTTCGGAACGAAGACCGCGGGAAGAAAGACTCATGAAGACTTATGGCTAAACACTCTCAATAGAGGTGTGGGGATCCGCTCTAATCGTATTACTTGCAACGGGAAAAGGCGATTTACCTAACACATAGCATGAGTAGCGTAATCACTAACTCACTAAATTGTATTATTTTATGGGTGTATTAGCGTGACGAACACGAGGAAAAGACACTTCTCGGGTTCCATGCACTGGCTCCCACTGTCTACCTCGTATCTTTGACTGGGACCGGCGTTGGTTTCCTTCGGGTAGTTACCTAGGGTTCTCTTCTCCTATAGACGTATTGAATTTCTACTCCGTCTTACTTCCGATTCTGACTCTGGGTGTCATCACTTCATGATGGATGACTGGAGATCTCGGAAGTTTAGGCGAAGTTCCCACCATGTCCCTAAAAAAAAGTATAGGCACTTGGTGATTTCAATAGTCTCGATCTAGTTCATTTATTTCCGACTGGAAATCTTCTCAATGAACCTCTTATGGGTTTGAATCAACTCTTCTGCCGAGTACTAAAGTGGATAGGGTTTTCTACAAGGTTCGTGTGAGAATGGAAATGTCTAAAGAATCCTAAGCGATTATTAACATTTCACTGGGTGATCCATATCGAGTCCTGCTACGATTACATAAGGTACATAAATCATATATAGCTTAGATCCGATAGGCCTTCGAATATGTGATACTACTTTATATCCACATCCCAACGAGGAAAATGAAGTAGAGCGAAACCACACATTCTTATTCTATGGGATCCTTATTATATATAACCTTGGGAGTATACCCTCTGTAATTGTAGGTATATCAATAAGGATCTTTTTAGTTCTTCACACAAGGTTATCTATGGATCCTAAAATACCCCTATGATATTTTAATTTTCTTATTTGTTTCTTATCTTTGGAATATGATTCTGGGATTAATGTGAGTTTTTTAGTATTCCAAAATACTCCCATAGTATTTTAAACTTTATGTTTGGCTCTAGCATTCCTAGTTGGTAAGTTTCAGACTCGTTGCAACACCACCATCACTCCCAAGCACACGTTCATCGCATCACGAATAAATGTAGTTGATCAGGTTACATTTATTCCAGCTTACGATTACATAACTGCCCAGGTTTGATGGTAGTGCTCAACATCCGAAGACTTTTATTCTTGTACTTCTTGTGATACTTGTGTTCGTGTGTTTAGGTTCTAGATGTTCTTATACATTGGTAAAATATGGTTATATTTGAAATTATAATTTTTGGTCAGAGTGTCTTATCCCTATGTATTTATAGGCTGTATATCTTTTATGAATTAATATGCTGAGCTCACTATAAACAATTCTCTAATACCAATCTGTCACACCCCAAAACCGGAACGGCGGAAACGTTCTGGGGTGGATGACGTCATGTCAAGTATCACAACATATGCAGTATAGTAATCAAAGTACAACAACCATTGCATTAATAGTAATACTTTTACGTAGTTTACATTGCATAGAAACATCAAAGTAATACAGAAACTAATATAGTTGCAGCTTGGTACTAAGCTGTCTTCAACAAAAGCTCCTGTGATGTGCCTGTCTATTGCTGACCTGAGAATACAAGTTATTTTGAAAGCGAGTATCAGCATTTTTATGAATGTTGGTGAGTTCATAAGTATTTAGTGTCATTTATGTAAGTAAATATTTTATTGAAAATAACTTTATGAAAAGTAGTAGTTTAGAATCTATAATGTATTAACGTCCTTTCCATAAAATCCTATATTTTCTTAAATAAAAACAGTCTTCTACCAAGACTCGATAGAGTTATGTTGTAAAGAGTAATTTTCCCTTAAACACTATCATTACCAAAATACAATATTTGACTTTAAAAAGAGTAGGAGAATATCACTAGTAGAATACTAGGGGAAAATAACATATGCCTCAGCAGAAATACTGCTGACTAAGGCAAAATAAATTATAGACTCCAGGAGATTATCGAATGAATGATACGCCTGGCTCAGTCTAACAAAAGGAAACAAAGACCCCAGACGGTATCAAATGAACGATGCAGCTAGCAAGGTCTAAAACAAACAAACACAGACCCTAGACAGTATCAAATGAACGATACAGCTAGCAAGGTCTAAAACAAAGAAACACAGACCCCAGACAGTATCAAATGAACGATACAGCTAGCAAGGTCTAAAACAAAGAGTAATGCTAAGAGTGTTGTTTTAAGAATACAGTGTTAATTCTCGTTACCTTAAGGCCATGAATAATAAGGTAAACATGGAGATACTCGTAACCATACTGATTGACACTAGAGTACTTGACGCCCTGCAAGCGTCGGAATAAATATGACATTTGTCACCCCTTGGCTTGGTAGGCCGTGGACTGTAGCTAGCAGTCAGGGTGCGGGAGTGTCAGTCCCGTATAGATCTATACACACAATGCCCGCTCTCCCTACAGGAGACTCTGGTTACCAACTCGACGATGGGGAGATCCGGGTCTTGAGGATGCATCTCGTATTTTGAATTCTGTTAGAGGCGCTGGAGAAATGATATAGACTCGCATATGAACTGACTCCTGTGGAATTCTCGTACTAGTACGAGTGAATAGAACCTCTTAAATATTCCTATAATAGTTACTAGTGTCTTTGATCTATGAATGATGAATCGAAGGATGCCCTTGCTACCCAAGGGAAAAGAACTGGCCGATGTAAACCTTTATGTCTATACGTGTATACATGATATATAATTAATGTTTAAACGACCTTCAGACGGATATCCGATACCCACCAGACCACATCCCAACGAGGAAAAGGAAATAGGGCGAACTAGCCTTCCTAAGTCTTTTAAACATTATTTACATAACTATACAAGTACAGGCATGCATTTAATGAAACAAAAGTATGGAAGTATATAAGTATAGAAGAAAACTTTGGTAAAACCTTTTGGAAAACCTTTAAAAATAAGAATTTACGACTTGATATAGTTATGTAAAACAAGCTTTGAAAATCGTTCATAAACACGTGTATAATTTGATAACACAATATAAGTAAAGAAAACCTTTGTTTAAAACATTGTGGTAACTGATTTAGAAGTAAAACATACAACACGAGAGATAATTTGAGAAAAGATTTAAACAAGTAAAAACGTTTTGGAAAAACCATCTACAGTATTATACTTGGTAAAACAACTGAAAGTGTGATAAATCCTTGTGCATGCGGGTTATTAATCACATATGATTGATATGATAACTGGCATGTTTTAACTTGTATTCCACCCCCCCATAACAGCATGTAAAAACATTTAAAAGGTTAATTCAGGGGTATGAACTCACCTGTTGTAATGGATCGAAAGAAAGTGTCGATTGGGTGCTCGGTGTCAAGTAAAGACTTGAACACACTTAGTGACCTATTAACATATGATGGCATATGTTTACATACAATTAGTAAATATAATACTAATTAAACACGTATATGCATCCTAAAGTGCGGAAAACACTTTGGTTAACTGCTAGGGGTGTCCCAGGTAGTATCTAAGGGTGTGTGTGGCCTAGTTAGGGAGTTTACTCTTCAAGAGTAAACTCTTTATAGAGTTTACGGCCCTAAGACCATATCCCCATGATTTTACGGCCGTAAAATCATGGGTGGTGTGTTCTAGGATGCTTCAAGGTCTTATATCACTCATAGAATTAGGCTAGGTCCAAATATAAGGAATATGAAGGGGTTTAAGGCTCTAAATGGACCATTTGAGGAGTTTACGGCCCTAACCAAGGAGTTTACAGTCGTAAGCTCCTATATGCTCATTCCTTTGGTGTATTAAGGTCTTAAATGGTAGAGAATAAAGTTCTATGCATTTTTCAAAGCCATATAGGGAGTTAGGGCACCATTTGGCCTATTTAGGTGAGTTTACGGCCCATGGACCAATTCTTGGGGGGTTTACGGCCCTAAACTCCTTTGTCCATAGTTTCTTTAATGTTTAAAGCCCCTACTTCAATTGTGGTTGATTCTAGACATTTTCCCAGACCATAGGAGGTGTTTAAAGGTAATTCTAACACCTTAAAGGGTGTTCATGGCCTATGAAGAGGGGTTTACGGTCCAAGAGTGTTCTTGGGCCGTAATCTTATGTTTACTCTCCAAAATTCAAGGTTTTGGTGTTCTAAGCTCGAAGGTGTAAGTCCACAAGTCATATCTAAGCCCTAGGAGTGATTTGGAAGGGTTTTGGGGCTTCAAAACCCAACTTAAGGGTGTTCACGGTCCAAGAGTGTTCTTGGACCGAAACACATAATTTGACCCCTATTTGATGTCTTAAACACGAATTTGCATGTTATCTAAGCTACACCACAAGTTAGGATAGATTACTTACTAGTTTGGGGCTCGAAACGGGGGTTTTGGATCGGAAGCAAGTTGTAGAGATAGAGAGAGTAGAGAGAGGGTGGAAAGGTTTCTATGGAGTCCACTCCCCCTTATATAGGGGTTGAGCTTGTGGCTCAGTGCTAATCTACCCAATACTGACGTTAAATGGGGCTTTTGGTCGCACCCGATTAAATGGTCGTATTTTTGACTTAGTTGAAACTAAAACTTTTCAAGGGAATAATGAGGTGTTTCTAATTTGTTCCAACCCTTATGAAGTCATAATAAAAGTCCTAAATTAATTAACCAATCTAAAAGGTTAACAGACAGTTTAATAAAACGAGGCTTATTAACGGAAGGAGGGGTTAAAAATGACGGAATAAATTTCGGGTTGTCACAACATGGACCCTCCGGTCATGCGTCTCGGTGAGGACCCTCCGGTCTAACGGCTCGGTATGGACCCTCTGGTCGTGTGTCTCAATAAAGACCCTACGATCTCAAAGCTCGGGTTGGACCCTCCAGTCCTATATCTCTGTGAAGACCCTCCGTTCTCACAAGTCGGTTTGGATCCTCCAGCCCTAACTCAGTAAGGCACAAAATAGTATACCATTAATCACAAAGACATAATGCATAATATCATATAACTCAGTGTAAGAAGATAGGACCCTCAGTCAATAACTCAAATAAGACCCATCGGTCACACAGTATTTCCACTCAGGTAAGTATAATTAGAAGACTCACCTCGTAGGTTGAACAAGAATATCTCGTACGCAACGGGATGACTAGACTCCGCCAACATGTATCACAATCATCTCTAATTCAAAATTTTGTAGTAACCGCTCTTAGATGTTAAGCTAGTTCCTCTATCATATCTTAAAAGGGTGAAAAGACCATTTTACCCCTCTATGGTCTCCAAAGTCAACAATTTCCCAAACCCTAATAGTCAACAAATGTCAACACTCAAGTCAACAATCCATGTTGACTAAACTCGTCGAGTTCTCTAGCCATTTCTAATGTCAATCAATTTCAATGCTCTAAACTCCAGATCTAACCTCCTAGCATGGAGTTACCTTGTAAAGTTGCTAACTTTACGTGCATGCAAGGCCTCACAAGGCTAGAACACTAAAAACTATACTCAAGAAGGGGTTTAGGCCAAGAAGAAGGATCAAGCTCCATAAAGCTTAAAACTTTAGGTATAAAAGGGTCTAGAGGAGTCTAGATCTGCAACCACATCCTCTATACATGCTTAACTCGAGAATGGTCCTCGTTTTTGCACCAAAATGTCTATAACTCACATAAGAAAAGTTCTAAGAAATTGTGAGGCAAGGTAAGGACTTTTTACCTCCAAATAGATGCTACAACCGTATGAATGTTGGATTTAAAGACTCCTTCCTCTTCCAAGTTCTTCACTCTTCAAGCTTCTTTAAGGAAATGCACACTTTTGGCTTTACACACTCAAAATATGGGTTAACTCACTAGGGTTTCTCTCTACAAATGATAAAGTGATAAGCGAGGCGGAAATGAAGGATTAAGGTCCTTTAAATAGGGCACAAACCCTGAAATTTAGGGTTTTCACACGCAGCTCCTACCCGTCGAGTTGGGGTCCTCCAACTTGTCGAGTAGACTTCAAAAGTCACACGGCCATTTAGCACTCTACTCATCGAGTTGGGTCCTCCAATTCATCAAGTCGCTCTTGAAACATGAATATAAATTAATTAAATATAACACCTAGGAGTCGGGATGTTACAATTCTCCCCCATTAGAATCAGACTTCTCCCTTGAAGTCAACCAACAGAAACAACTCTAGGTATTGCTCCCGCATCTCGGACTCTGGCTCCCAAGTCTACTTGGATCCCTTCCGATGCTGCCACTAAACCTGGACCAAGGGCACCTCTTTATTCCTCAAGACCTTCACCTTCCTGTCCAAGATCACTATTGGCTTCTCTAGGTAATTCTGGCATTCTTCAACCTGAATGGTCTCTAAATGGACCACTGATTTCTCATCGGCCACACGCTTCCTTAGCTGGGACACATGGAAGGTGTTATGAATTTGGCTCAACTTTGCAGCCAGCTCTAACCGATACGCTACTTAGCCCACTCGCGCGACCACTCGGAATTGGGCAATGTATCTATGACCCAGATTTACCCGCTTCCTTAATCAGTTCACCCTTTTCCATGGGGATACCTTCAGGAGGACAAAATCCCCGACCTAAAACTCGAGCTCTGAACAGCTCCGGTCGGTGTAACTCTTCTGACGACACTGAGCAGTCAATAACCTTTTTCTGACCTGTTGGATCTACTTTGTCGTCTTTAGCACTATCTCAGTGCCCATATCACTCTCTGCCCTACCTCTCCCCAACAGATGGGAGTTCGGCACCTCTTTCCATATAAAGGCTCAAAGGGAGGCATATCGATACTAGAATGATGGCGGTTGTTGTATGAAAACTCATCCAAGGGTAAGTAAGTGTCCCAACATCCACCGAAGTCCATAACACATGCGTGTAGTATGTCCTCGAGCGTCTGAATCATCCGCTCGCTCTACCTGTCGGTCTGTGGGTGATATCAGGTATTGAAATGCAATCGGGTACCCAACTCCTCATGGAATTTCTTCCAGAAACTGGAAGTAAAACACACAAGACGATCTGACACTATCGATGTTGGCATCCTATGCCGTGCCACCACCTCTCGAGCATATATCTCGGACAATTTCTCTGTGAAAGAGATTTCACTTATAGCGAGAAAGTGAGCACTCTTCGTCAACCGATCTACAATCACCCATATCGCATCAACACCTCACGCGGTCCTCGATAATTTGGTAATAAAATCCATAGAAATATGATCCCACTTCCACAAGGGAATCTCTAAAGGTTGCAACTGGCCATGAGGACGTTGGTGCTCCGCCTTAACCTGACAACAAGTCAAGCATCTCTCGACTACCCATGCCACATCTCTCTTCATACAGGGCTACCAATAATCCTTTTTCAAGTCCAAATACATTTTGGTGGCCCCCAGATGGATCGAGAATCTCGACCTATGGGCCTCCTCCATCAAAATACATCGAGCTCCACCTGTATATGGCACCCATATCCGCCCGCAGAAAGTCATAAGCATCCGACTATCCATCTCAAACTCAAAAACCTACCCAATTACCCGCTCTCTCTTACAGTTCTCTAGTCTCACGGCCACTACTTAGGCCTCCTGGATGATATCCAAGACTGGAGCCATCACCTTCATCCTCATGCATACGTCTCGGATCAGAGCACTCACTAATCTACGAATCATGGCATCGACTACCACATTAGCCTTGCTAGGGTGATATAAGATCTCACAGTCATAGTCTTTCACTGCATCCCACAACCTCCTCTACTTATATTCAGGCTGGGCTGATCCATAAGGTTCTTCAGGCTCTTATGGTCCGTGTATATGGTACACCAGACACCGTAAAGATAGTGGCACCAAACCTTCAGGGTGAACACCACCGCCCCCAACTCCAAATCATGGGTGGGATACCTCGTCTCATGAGGCTTCAACTGCCTCGATGCATATGCTATCAGGTAGACCTGGCAATTTGATACACAAAACGATTAACACTACATGAACACCATATGAGTTTTTCGTGTATGTGTTTTAGAAATTCATGTTTTGTGTTTATTCATGTCTGACACGTATTTTAAATTCGTGTTTTGTGTCTTACACGTGTCAAACAAGAATTTACCTGTTTAGACACATATAAGACACTATACAAATTCGTGTTGACATGTGACACATACAAACACATATAAAAACACATATACACATATATACTTTACGGTTAAATTTTATATTTATAATATATTATAGACCATTTGCATAAAAGTCAATATATAGTATAAAGCCCTAGCTTAAAAAAAGCCATTAAAAATGTGATTATTCGTGTTTTTTCGTGTTTACGTTTAACATGGATAAAAAATGTGTCTATTCGTGTTGTGTCACGTGTCACACGATTTTTTTACATGTCGTGTTCGTTTTTGATACACCAAACACGTTTTATAATTCGTGTTGGGTTTGTGTTTAATAAATTTGTGTCATGTAAATCCGTGTCTAACACGAATACACAACACGCAAACACGGAATGCCAGGTCTACTATCAGGTGTCCCCTCTGCATCAACACAGCGCCCATCCCTGATATAGATGCATCACAGGAGACTAAGAAGTCATCCACTCCCTCAAGAAGGTCTAACATTGGAGCTTCGCACAATCTCTGGCGAAGAATCTCGAATGGGGCATGCCTCTTTGGTCCCCAAACGAAAGTAACACCCTTCCTGGTCAATCTGGTGATTGAGACGACAATCTTGGAGAAATATCTGATACACCTCCGGTAATATCCGGTCAGGCTCAAAAACTCCTGATCTAGGATGGGGATCTAGGCACCTCCCATCACATAACAGCCTCAATCTTGGCCGGGTCGACCAAAATCCCACTCTGCTTAATGAGGTGTCCTAAGAACTGGACCTCTCGTAACCAGAAATCACACTTGGAGAATTTGGCATAAAGCCTCACCATCCTCAATACTACAAGAATCTCCTGAAGATGCTCCTCGTGGTTTTCCCTAGACCTCGAGAATACCAAAACTTCGTCGATGAACACGTTCACCGACCTGTCCAACATAGCCCTGCCACCCGGTTCATGAGGTCCATGAATGTTGTTGGTGCATTGGTGAGTCCGAAAGGCATCACCACAAAGTCATAGTGCCCATAACGGGTCCTAAAGGCCATCTTCTGGATATCCTCCTCGCAAACTCTCATCTGATGATACTAATATCTCAAATCAATCTTAGAAAACCAAGACGGCCCCTGCAACTGATCGAATAAATCATTGGTTCTCAGTAGTGGAGAACGGTTTTTGACTGTTAGCTTGTTCAACTCTCAGTAGTCGATGCACATCTGGTGTGAAGCATCCTTTTTCTTGACAAAAAAGAATCGGGGCTCCCCACGGTGAGCTACTCGGCCTAATAAAACCCTTCCCCAGCAGCTCTTGGAGCTGCGAGGATAACTCTTGCATCTCAGGCGATGCAAGAGGATAAGGTGCCTTGGTAATTGGCGCCGCACCCGGAACCAAGTCAATTCGGAACTCCACCTGCCTCTTGGGAGGCACACTTGGCAATTCCTTAGGGAAAACATCCAGGAACTCACACACTACCAGAAAATTGGTGATAGAACTCGGCCTCCCAATGGCAACTCTAGTATCCATCACATATGCTAAGAAGCCCATGCACCCTTGCTGTAGACACTACCTCGCCCTGGTCGCAGAGCAGAAAGCTGATCCATATATGGTCCCCTCACCATACACAGTAAGTACTCCCCCACTAGGGTCTCATATGGTCAACATCTGATGCACACAATCAATCACAACTCCAAACCGACTCAACCAATCCATGCCCACTATGACACAGACATCACCTATCGCTATCGACACCAGATCTATTGGAAACTCAACACCGAAAATATCTAATACACATCCATAGAATACATCAGTGGCAAAGATTGCATGCTCCTCGGCTATAGAAACCCTCAGTGGTCGACTTAAAGGCTCATGTCTGACACTAATGTGACGACTAAAGGATAAGGACATGAAAGATCGACTCGCACCCAAGTCAAATAACACAAAAGTAGGTACATAACTCACAAGAAAAGTACCTATATACAACACAAAATAAGCATAAATAAGTCTCAAAATAACATAAATAAGGAGATACGTACCAGCAACAACATCAGGCGTTTGCACAGACCTCCTCCGCAGTCAATTGGAATGATCTCCCACAATCTCTCGGAGGCTCGGCCTTCCCCGGCCGGCCATCAGTAACACGTAAAGCAACAGGAGCAGTAGCCTGTGTTGATCCCTAAGTGAGCTGGGGACACTTAGCCTTCAGATGGTCCATCTGGTTGCAGTGAGAGCAAACCGGAAATCCGTTGGGGCTGTCCCTCACCATATTCCCCTCCTTGCCATATTTGTAGAAAATCCCCACTCGGCAAGACCCCTCGTGAATCCTACCACACTTGCCACAAGTGCAGCCCTTCTGGCCTCCATCTCTTGAATCAGCGGGCATAACCATCACCAACTATGACTGTGCTAGCCTCTTATCTCTCCCCTGCTGCTCTCCCTCCTCTCTGGTTTGAATCTCCAGCTCAATCTCCCTCCGCCTGGCATTGGTCTGCAGCTAAGCCAACGTCCGATAAGACGAGTTCACCACGAACTCCTTAATATCCCTCCTCAAGATGCTCAAATACCAGCTCACACGCACCTGCTCACTAGACACGTGTTAAAGGTAGAACAACGCCCTCTCATGAAATAACCTCGTAATCTCTATCATCGATTTCGTCTTCTACTTGAGAGACAGAAACTCTAGTAACAAATGTTCCCTCTCCACCTGGGGAACATACTCATCTCTAAATAACTTGGTGAACCTCTTCCAAGTCACTGCAACATAATCTGCAGGGGTTAAATCGGTCATCAAAAACTTCCACCAGTCCTTCGCTCCCAAGCGAAGCAAGTTCAGCGCAAACCAAACTCTCAGATGCTCTGGGCATGAACACGTATACAAACACCCCTCAATGCAAGAGATCCTTCTCATGGAAGTAATCGTATACTGCATCCCATCAAACTTTGGTGGCTTCGTGTTGCTAAACTCACAGAACAACAACGAGTCACCTTCCTAGGGCCTGGCTGCAACTATAGTCATGGTGGCTGCAATAACAGCAGCATCCATGACAGCAGCATATCGCTCATAGAATGTCTCAATCAATGTAGTTTTAATAAACCCGGACATCTCTGGTATGGCCTCTCTTATAGTCATGGCCACCACCTCATGAATGATCCTGTGCATCTCTTCTTCACTAGTACCACTGCTCCCAGGTTTATTACAAGTAAACATCATAGTGTCTCTGAAACATAAACACAAAATCATCAGAGACAAGACCAACCACACACACACACGGTTACCCACCCCTACACGCTCCTTAGCATCCTAAGATGGTTACTTGGATTGCATATAGATCCTATGCTTTCAGTAGTACGGGCCCAATACTACCTTCCAAACCAACCAGTAGTTGTCCCAAGTCCTCCACCTAGGATCCTAATTCACAAGTACTCTATCCCTCATGGATATCAAACTACTCTCTCAGTAGATTCCTCAATTCTCATCTAGGTATCTCTCCTAGATTACTCAAAACTCTCTAAAAGATTTTTGCTATGTTTCCCTACTCAGTACATACACTGAGAAAATATCAGATAAGATCAATCAATAGCATACCCTAGGCTAAGACATCATGAATCAGGCAACTCTAGCTCTAAATTCTGAAATACCTAGTCTATCCTCTAGCATGCAACTCTAATATGTAATAAATATCTCATAACATAAACAAGTCATGGTATTTTCGGAAATCACCGATCATGCTCTGGCTAATTGTACACACTGCTCCATCTCGATACCTCTTAAAAGTTGTTACTCGTTTTAGAAAATCATTTCTTTTTAGAAAACTTTCTCAAATCCTCAATTTTAATCCATACATACTCGAGAGTACACCCGAATCCCTCAAACCAAGGCTTTGATACCAACTTGTAACACTCTAAAATTTCAAATAAATTTATCATTTTTAAAATAACATAAACTCGATATCAAATTTCCCAAATACCACAAAATGTATAAGTTATCAAAACCCAAGCCAACAAATGTTTGATAAAAGCCCAGAATCCTCAGATCATGATCTCTAACTGGTGTGTACAATCAAGTCGGTACCTTCCTGCGATCCTGAAATGTACCTGAAACACATATCACACAACACAGTAAGCACGGAGCTTAGTGAGTTCCCCAAAATACCACATACACAAATAATAAGCTTCCCATGGCTATAGCTCGGCGTGGACCCTCCAGTCATGCGTCTCGATGAGGAACCTCGGGTCTCACGGCTCGGTATGGATACTTTGTTCATGTGTCTCAGTGAAGACCCTCCGATCTCACATCTTAGGTTGGACCCTGCAGTCCTATATCTCAGTGAAGACCCTCCGGTCTGAAGATATCCCAAAGACAAAATGCATAATATCACATAACTTAGCATAAGCACGTAGGACCCTCCGTTCGATAACTCAAATAAGACCCTCGGTTCACAGAGTATTAACGCTCAGGTAAGTATAGTGAGAAGACTCACCTCGTAAATAAGCAAGTAGCTCTCGTACTCCTCAAACGTCTAGACTCCACATACATATCATAATCATCTCTAAGTAACACTTATAACCATAACCATAAAAAGTTTGACTAACCCCTTCTCTAACTCTAGTAAAGGGTGAAAGACCATTTTACCCCTCCATGGTCTTCATATTTTATGTCTTGACCAAACCCTAAAAGTCAACAGAAGTCAACGCTCGAGTCAACAGTCTATGTTGACCCAACTCGTCGAGTACACCTATACGACTCATCGAGTCCTTCATGTTCTTGAAAAATCGGGAAACTCCAACTTAACTCGCTGAGTTGTCTCATCTACTCATCGAGTTTGCACGTATCCAGACTATAGGGGGAAACCCTGACCGACTCATCGATTTGGCTCATCCACTTGTTGAGTCCATTAAGTATATTTCTCATTCAGAAGATTTTAAGCAGAACTAAAGTCCCATACTCTAGATCTAGTCTCCCAAGGCTGATATACCACATTAAGTTGTAAGCTTTATGTACATGCATGCCACCTAGGGCTCAAAATGCGAAAACAAAGCTCTATGGAGGGTTTAATGCATAAACTTGGCCAATAGCTTGATAAAGCTTGAATCTTTTGGTCCAAGGGACCTCATGCTGCCCAGATCTGAAGTTTCAACTTCATGACATGTTCAAACAACTCAAAGGCTAAAAAGGAAGATGGAAATGGACACAAACTCCCTAAAGAAGAGATCTAACAAAACAATGATCAAGGTGATAGCTTTTTACCTCCAACTAACAACTAGCACTGGAAGAACACTGGATCCAAGGGCTTCTTCTCGTTCCAAGCCTTAGACTCTTCTATATCCTTCCATGAATGCACCAAATCACACACTTTTAGCCTCTCTTTATCTCTCTCTCTCTCTCTCTTACATAGGTGATACCAGCTCGTTTAGGGTATCTCTCAAGGTGTTAAAGTGATAAGGGAGGCAGAAATGAAGGCTTAAGGTACTTTAAATAGGACACAAACCCTAAAAATTAAAGTTTTCACACTCAGCTCCTACTCGTCGAGTTGAGGTCCTCTAACTCATCGAGTAGACTCTAAAAGTCACGCGGACGATTAGCACTCTACTCGTTGAGTTGGGGCCTACAACTCGTCGATTCTCTCTGACAACATGAATATAAATTAATTAAATATAAAACTTTGGAGCCGGGATATTACAAATACTACCTTCCACACCAACTTGTAATATTCCCAAGTCCTTCTCCTGAGATCCTAACTCACAAGTACTCTATCCCTCACGGATATCAACTACTATCTCGATAGATTCCTCAATGCTAATCTAGGTATCTCTCCTAGATTACTTAAAACTCTCTCTAAAGGATTTCTGCTATGTTTCCCTACTCAGTAAACATACAGAGCAAATAGCAGATAATATCAATCAATAGCATAGCCTAGGCTAAGGCATCATGAATCAAGCAATTCTAGCCCTACATTCTAAAATACCTAGCCTATCCTCTAGCATGTAGCTCTAATATCTCATAAATATCTCATAATATAAACAAGTAATGGTATTTTGGGAAATCACTGTTCGGACACTGGCTGATTGTACACATTGCTCCGTCTTGTTATCTCTTAAAGCTCTTACTTGTTTTAGAAAATCATTTATTTTCAAAAATCATTCTCAAATCCTCAGTTTGAGTGCAGACATACTCAAGAGTACATCCGAATCCCTCAAACCAATGCTCTGGTACCAACTTGTAACACTCTAAATTTTCAAATAAAATTTTCATTTTTAAAATGATATAAACTCGATATCACATTTTCCAGAAACACAAAATGTATAAGTTGTCAAAACATAATTCAACAAATATTTAATAAAATCCCAGAATCCTCAAATCATGACCTCTAACTGGTGTGTACAATCAAGTCGGTGCCTTCCTGCGATCCTGAGAAGTACCTGAAAGACATATCACACAACACGGTAAGCATGAAGTTTAGTGAGTTCCCAAAAATACCACATACACAAATAATAAGCCTCTCATGGCTATAGCTCAGCATGGACCCTCCGGTCATGTGTCTCGGTGAGGACCCTCGGGTCTCACGGCTCGGTATGGACCCTCCGGTCATATGTCTCATTGAAGACCCTTCGGTCTCACAACTAGGTTTCGACCCTCCGGTCTTAACTCAGTAAGGCACGGAATAGTATAGCATTAACACAAAGACAAAATGCATAATATCACATAACTTAGTGTAAGCACATAGGACCCTCTGGTCAATAACTCTAATAAGACCCTCCGGTCACACAATAATACCACTCAGGTAAGTATAGTGAGAAGACTCACCTTGTTGGTAGAACAAGAATATCTCGTTCGCAACGGTATTACTAGACCCTGCCTACATGTATCACAATCATCTCTAATTAATAATTTTTAGTAACTGCTCTGAGATGTTAAGCTAATTCCTATGCCAAATATCTAAAGGGTGAAAAGACCATTTTACCCCTCTATGGTCTCCAAAGTCCACAATTGTCCAAACCCTATAATTCAACGAAAGTCAACACTCAAGTCAACAGTTCATGTTGACTAAACCCCTTGAGTTTTCTAGCCATTTCTCAGGTCAGTCGATTTCAATGCTCCAAACTCCAGATCTAACCTCCTAGCATGGAGTTACCATGTAAAGTTGCTAGCTTTACATACATGCAAGGCCTCACAAGGCTAGAACACTCAAAACTATACCCAAAAAGGGGTTTAGGCCAAGAAGAAGGTTGAAGCTCCATAAATCTTGAGACTTTATGCATAAAAGGGTCTAGAGGAGTCCAAATCTGCAACCACATCCTCTACACATGCTTAACCTAAGAATGGTCCTTATTTTTGCACCAAAATATCCATAACTCACATAAGAAAAGATCTAATAAATGGTGAGTCAAGGTAAGGACATTTTACCTCCAAATAGATGCTACAACTGTATGAAAGCTGGATCTAAAGGCTCTTTCCTGTTCCAAGTTCTTCACTCTTCAAGCTTTTTCAAGGAAATAAGCACTTTTGGCTTTACACACTCAAAATATGGGTTAACTCACTAGGGCTTCTGTCTGGACGTGATAAGCTGATGAGGGAGGAAATAATGAAGGCTTAAGGTCCTTTAAATAGGGCACAAACCCTAAAATTTAGGGTTTTTACACTCGGCTCCTACTCGTCGAGTAGAATTCAAAAGTCACACGGTCATTTAGCACTCTACTCATCGAGTTGGGGCCTCCAACTCGTCGAGTCACTATGACAACATGAATATAAATTAATTAAGTATATTATCTGAGAGTCGGAATGTTACAAAAAAAATTTGTTCCTTGACAGATGGGAGAAGGATGTGGTTGGTTTGATTGCTAAGGAGCAAGAGAAGAGGCGGATTGCAATTTCTTTTGACTGTGAAACACTTAAAGCGGTTTAAGCAGCAGAAGGGCATATTAGGCAGTTCATGCCCGAATTAATTGGATTGGATGTTGTTGGTAAGCATATCTTCAAACTCAATGCAGTTAATATTGGGAAAATGAGTATCATAGGTTTGGACTTCAAAGCAGAAGTGGGACGTTTGGAGCCAAATTCCTAAACTTATGATCCAAACAACATTTTTGATCCAAGTAGAATTCTACCCTTTGTTAAAATTTGTTTATATAAAATCTCTCAATGTTAGTATTAATGAATCGTTTGATGATAAACATGTTTAATGAATCTAACTACGACAACAATGGTCCCTAAATTATATGGAAGTACAAAAGTAGATATAAATATGCTAACAATCAAATTTTATGATTTATTATAGGGAAAAGGCAGTCAAATATTACAAAAGTTGTCATTACAAATACTATTTACATTTCAAAGTTTGTCATTAGAAAAAAGTAATAAATTATTTAAAAATGAGTAAATGGAACATTTCTTTCATTACTTATCCAAGTTCATGATTATTTGGTTTTTATTTTTTTGACTGTGAATTTACAGGGCATCGATGTTATCTAGAGTATCATGGACGTCAAAATGACGGGTGAAATCTAAAGCTTTGCTCGGAAAATCGGTCAAACCCAAGTTCCATAGAAATATTTATTGTGTTGTTGTTTACAAATCCACCTAGGTATGGGACAGGGGCAATTCTGTCTTTTTTTGTCTATAAATTAGTTTGTGTTTATATACTGCTATGGCTAGTGAAACTTCTGTATAGCTTCCTGAGTCTGTATGGAAGGAGACTTACAGCAAACTACAATGTCAAAGGGAGATGGATAGGTAGTTTCTTGCAACATTTATCTAAATTTCTTTTGGCCTCAACCTTAGAAAGACACATCAGCTTTTGGAATTAGAGGATGAGGATGATGTAAGTCTCAAACCTTCTTTTTATTGTTGCATAAACAAGAATATTTTTCTACCGATTTTATCATTCATGTCGATAAACTGATGAACAGTCGCAGATTATATTATATAAATATGTTTGTGTTTTTAAATAAATAATCCAATTTGTGTTTGAAATGTATGTTGTCTAATAAACAATCCAATTAAAAACCCAAAATTTTTGATCCATGCGTAGCATCGGTGCCTCTTTCCTAGTTAGTAATTACAAGTACATAAAATATATACTGTAATTGATTCGTTAAAAACCGGCTTCAAATCAATACTCAAAATATTTGCTTTACAGAAAAATACCCGGAGTTACATTATTTTCCAGATAACTAAATCACTAATTAACTTGCAACTCTTTTATATTTGTCGATTATATTGAATTTCATTACATGATGATGACGTAGCAGTATAGCGCAAATGTTTTAAAACAAATTATTTTAAAGTTGGATACTGTAAAACTAGAAGTTGTGTTTTCCAATGAAAGTATTTATTAAATATATAATTCTCACATTTTAGCAGAATTTTTGACTCTCACTTCTTATTTGCGAAATCTTAATTTTCCTTTTTTCTATAATAATTTTTATGGCAAATTTAATGAATTCTACAAATATTTCACTTTTTCAGGAGAAGGTATATACCAAAGTAAATCTCAATTTTCATAGCCAATGTATGAAATACGTAGTCATTTTGTTTATGTTTTGAAAAACATCGTTATCTTGTGTTCCATTTATTTGGTAATTTTTGTGTGAAATTCTTTTTGAAAATAAGTACGATTTTGATTATCAGCTTATTCCTTGATCAGGCATCAATTTAGTAACGCAAATTGATGATTGTACACGAGAAAAAAAAAAGTTTTTTCGGTGCTCGTATGTGGAAATGACCAGTGTAACAAATGCAATGCAGCCAAAGTAATTATTTAGCTCATTTAATGAGATGCCATTGCTGTTCTTACAATTGGTAAGGGTTTTTAGGAGCTCCACTTTACATACTTATTGGCTCTCCTCTATTACTACCTGTTAACGAACCTATTGTATTTGTCTAGTTATGTATTGTATTTCTAGTTTATATGGCCCATTGTATTGTGGCCATTTTCCTTTTATCTTCTTCTTCCATCCTAATAAATAAGTATTCTTTTGCCACCGGACAATTGCTAGGCCCCTCCCAAACGTTAATTTTTCGGCTCAAAATTACCAAGTGAAGTTCCGATAATGCCCTTTGTGCTTCTTAGTACCCCATCCGCCTTCATTCTCGCTCTTGGGTTGGATATAATTAAGAGTTTCCAACTTCTGTGCAATGAATCAACTCCCAAATTTAATCAGCCCTTTCTTTTATTTTTCAGCCGGAGGAGTGGTAAAATGTGAAAGTTTATAAGGGAAAAAAAAGCTGCACTATTCCATATAAATTCATATTTGAGGTTTGAATTCTAATTGTCTGAGTGGGTAGACGGATTTATGGGGGAGTATGAGGAAAGATTGTTTTGTTGTGATGCACTTCATATGAGGTAACCATTATATTGTGCTCCTTCTTTTTACTAATTTCAAATGGAGTATGAAAGGAGATTTGGTGTTTTTATGCTCTTGTATATGTACCTAATTTTGGATGAAGCTCACTGTTTTTCATCAATTATGATCTACCAATAAGTTAAATCGAACGCTATGTTGAAGAAAACTGGTAGTTTTTATGGTTTTATTTATTTATTCTATACATTTGCTAGAGGTTTCAAATGGTTAGATGTATATTTATGAAGAAAACTGGTAGTTGTTATGGTTTTATTTATTTATTCTATATATTTGCTAGAGGTTTCGCATGGTTAGATGTATTGGACTTTTCTTCGGTAATTATGGTTTTGTATTCTTGGTTTCACATAAATAACCTTTGTTTCAAATTTAGTTTTCTTTTCATTATTATTTCTATGTCAGAATGAATCATATAATTTGATCCGTTCATATGTTTATATCATATTTGCAAAATTCTTGTGACTAAATGTGTATATACAGGGTAATTTGCTTGGATTAGGTGATAGAACTAAGCTGGAATTGTAAAGAGGAAATGGGTTCAGAAGGTCGAGAGATAATAATTGTTGATTCTACTTGTATCAGATATAGTTGTAAGCCCATTTTCACCCCCTTACACTCTCAATGCTCTATCTTACTCACTCTTTCATTTTTTTAAGAATCTACCAGTTGCATCATTCTACACCAAAAGACTCCATTATCTAGGGTGTACCTTATTTCTACTATCTTCCCTCTTTGACTCCACAATGAATATCTACCACTGCCAATGAAGAAACACATAGGATTGCAACCTAAATGCGGTCTAATTAGTAAACTAAGTTATCAAGTCGATACCTAAATCGTAGTTTTTTTATAACAAATTTAACCAGCCCTTCAAAAACTTTAAGCTAAAGTTTAGGTTTTATTAGATATTTATGGTTTATAATTAGAAATTTAATCAACTTGTTAAAAGCTAAACTTCACTTTTTATTTGAAGTTTAATTGACCCAATAAATATCTAAAGCTAAATTTAAGTTCAAATTTTCATTAAAACGAACAAGTTCAAGATTTGAAGCTAACGTTTTAACCATCAAATGTTTTAATTCAAAGTTTAGCCTTTTCATTTGAAGTTTAGTCAACCATGAAATGTAATTTCTAAAAACAATTTAGATCAAATATAGGGATGTAATCTGTATATAATTCTTTTATTAAAGAGAAAACTCATCATATGACCAAAAGAAGGGGGTGTTTGTAGCAACTGACCATGAAAAACAAAACTTTATTAAATGGTCACGACTTCGCAGAGAGGGACTCTGTGAAAGTCCTTACGATCTAAGGAATCGGAGACGTGGGGAAAAAGACAAAAAATAATGTGTTTTTACACAGTTCTGTCGAGAGGGGCTCTAAAATCAATACCCCTCTATGGAACACATGTATACCTCTGAGGAAATGGTAGCTGAAAGCATTAAATTTTTTCTGACATTTCCTCATAGGTGTACATGCGTTCTGCAGAGGTGTACTCATTTCTGCAGAGCCCTTCTCTATGGAACTGTATGAAAGCATTTTTTGTCTTTTTTCCCGTGTGTTCAATTTCTCAAAGCGATTTCTTATTCCTCAGAGCGTAAGGACTTCCACAAAGCCCTCTCTGCGGAAGTCGTAGTTATTTAATAAAGTTGTGTTTTGTATGGTCATTTGATAGAATTTTCTTTTTATTAAGAGGTGAAAAAGAATAATAGTTTAATCACTAAAAGAAATAGCAAAGTGACAAAATCAATAAAATAGAGAAAATATATTGTGCTTTCTCTATATTTTTCCCTTTTCAAAACCTGAAAAAGTTATTTTCTTAAACCATAAAAAAGTATGTAATGGTTTAATTAGTTGAGTCTTTTAATAATAAGACATCCAAAATATTAAAACATAGAAAATATATTGTGCTTTCTCTATATGATATAACCTCTTATTATATATAAAGTTATATCATATGTACTAAGTTTTAATGGTTTGGATGTCTTGTTTTTTTTTTGTGCGTAGTTTGAATTTTCTAATTGTATTTTTTATATGTCAATGTCGAGGTCATAGATTGAAGACAAACATATGAAATAAAAAAGAAAGCATTAGGGAAAGAAGGTAATTTGATAATTTTTGGGCTAAGAATCTCGGAGTGTATTTTCTTTTGTTTTGCTAACTGTTTGTGCTTTTGATAGGTTAAAGTGGTTAGAAGAAGGTTCAAGTAAAGTTCGTGGTTTTGTGTCAGATTTTCTCTATGTTTGTGATCTATAAACTATTTTAAATTTTCTACTTTAGTATTGTACTTTCAATTCTATCTTATTCAAAACTTATATTTTGAAGATTCCTCCTAATTATAGTTTTGAACATTTGCTTTGTATTTGGATGACACTTATATTGTTTTTTTAGTAAAGTTGTATTAGTTGGAAGAATTGAAAGAATTAATCGGAAGAATTGAAAGAACTGAAATAACGTTGCTATTTATTGTATTTATCCCAAAAACAAATTGTAGTACATTATTTAATTCTTGTATTGAAAAAGAATATATTTTATCATTATGAAATCAGTAGATAACCTTCTCTTAGATAGTAATATGAAGAAAAGTGCTAACGATTTCAAGAATATTTAATATTTCTTGTAATTGACTCGTGTATCTAACATAGATCATGTAGTGCACAGATGGATTTGAAATCAATAGTCATGATCATGACTATTGATAATTTATTAATCCAATCACAAACATTTCATGCATTGTAGATGTTTCATGCGAATTTGGAAATGCTTTGTACATTATTCTAAAACTCATAAAAATATTACCTTTTTAACTTAATTATAGAAATATTGATACATTGTTTATCTTCTTGTGGTCAAAAATATCTAATTTCCATGCTCATCTCCAAATGTCACTACTTTAGGGAAATACCATTTTAGAAATCCTTATTGTTTACATATTTGTGTGTATTTTTTTTTATCAACCCGCATGATATACGGGTGTAAACCTAGTTTTGTATATATACATTCCTCATTAATAAGATACGAGATATGGGAAAATACAAGTTTACAAAGGAAAAGGGCCACAATACCATGAGCCAAGTAAACTAGAAATACAATACATAACTAGACAAATACAACCTTCATCCACACCTTCTTTCTACCTATTGGGTTGAAGCTATTCACATGGCAAGTCATCTTTTAAACATTCTTCCCACCATTACTCTAAAATAATGATACTCCATTTCATAAACTCTTTAAACAGACACCTTTTTATACTTATTTACAGGTGTTCTATTGTCTTTGCTTTTCCAATATTATTGCTCCTCACAAACTCTCCCCCTACTCCACTCCGTGTCTTTTTCATGGATACCCTATCAATTACATAGGCTATCGTCGCCTCAATCTTCACACATAGAAATCATAATCTCTCTTCATGTCATGTTTGGTGAAATGTTTTTTCCATACGGATCCATGACACCAAATTCATCTCCTTCATATTCGTTTCTTGAACACGTTCCTTCGCCAGCACCTAGTCCTGCTTTATCCTATCTCACTTCAACTGAATACCTTTCCTCTACCGAGGATAGCCACCATGTGCCCACTCCATCTTTTACGGATACTAATTCCACTAACTTCTCTCCTAATGGCCCGTCTTCCGATAATGTCTCATCTTCTGATACTCTTCCTGTTCCTCCTATTCAATCTCATCATCCTATACTTACTCAGGAAAAACGTGGCATTGTAAAACCGATTCACAAACTTAATCTTCATGTTGATTCTCCTCCCTTGTTCCTAAAAATTACTTACATGCATTTAAAGATCCTAATTAGCTAAATGCAATAAGAGAAGGATATTAAGCTCTTATTTCCAACAGGACTTGGGTGCTTGGAATAGTGTCTAAGGCTGCAACTATATTAAGCAAGTAATTCACCCGGTTGTGCATGGTCCTTTTGGGTTGCCTTCACCATAGCAACTTGATAGGATGATTTATTAAGAGAGAGTAAATATTATTAGTATATTATGAGAATAATATAAAGAATAATATATTGTTATTTGATTAATATAAGTCATAGAATTAATTGGAATTAATTTGGTGACTTAAAGAGATTAATTAAATAAGAGGGTATAAACTGTCAATTGTTTGATAGTTAAACTTTAGACTGTAAATCCATATAGATATGGATTGGACGGATTCTAGAAGCTAAAGGATAGCTTGAATCGTCCATTGCTTATCTAAGGAATGGATTTGGATAGCCTTAAGAGAAGATTATCCAATTATGGTTTAGGTTGTAACCCTTAAGGAGTCTACAAGTATAAATAGACCCTATGGCAAAGGGAAATCGGCACTTCATCTAAAGTAAGAGAACCCTGGCCGATTTCCTCCCCTCTCCTCTCTCCCAAATCATCCTCCTTGCTATTTGGTGTTTGTAAGCCATTAGAGGAGTGACAATTGTGACTCTATAAGCTCAAAGACAACAAGATCAACAAGGAATTGAAAGGTATGATTCTAGATCTGTTTCAGTATTGTTATTACACCTAAATAGTCATTAGAAGCCTTGGATTCAAAGCATGTTTAATTAGAAAGCCTAGATCCAAGCATTAGGGTTTTGCATGCGCACATAAGAAAGTTCTTATGGCTAAAACCCATCAGTGGTATCAGAGCCTAGCTTGGTTTTCATTAAATTGTTGCTTAATTTTCTGAAACTAAACTGCAAAATTCGATTTTTGTGTTTCTGAGTCATGGACTCGGCGAGTTCCATAGTGGACTCGGCGAGTTGGCCTGACTCGGCGAGTCCCTTGGTGCACTCGGCGAGTCCAAGCGTCAGGAATGGCCAGATTCGGGATTTCTTCATGATTATCTTATGGAAACTTACCTTAATCATATTAGATCAACCCTAATCCGATTTTTTGATATATACGACTATTATCTTGATCTAATTAAAGATATTTATCAACTAATAAAATATCTAATTTCCTTATATGATAATTAATTAATTATTTTGATTATTTTGGTAATTATCTTGCAAGAAATCTTGAATAAATCAAATATAGATAATTAGGAAATTAATGTTAATTGAAATTATTTGTTATTTGATCCTCCATGTTTTAAATGTTTAAAACTTGTCCTCAAGTTTTGAAATTTATATTTTGTAATTAAAAGTTTTAATTTAGACAATTTAAATTTCAAACCCTAGATTTTAAAATGTTTAAAATACAACCTTATACTAATATAATATTACAAGATTAATATATATATATATATATATATATATATATATATAAGTAAAATGCTAGTCTTACCGTTAGTAGGCCTCATTCACGAAGCCGATCTATAAGGTGGGTATAAGGTTGCGGCCTATAAAATGGTGCTTAATGGGTGTACACTCACACCCACCGCTTGCTTGATCGGTGGAGGGTCGTTAGCCGAACGGGTAGGATAGGGCAACCTCATCCTCTCATTAAAAGTATAATAGGAAATACAAAGTAACTACACATATTTTAAAATTTCCCAATCTTAGTTACTTTAGGAAAAGTGAATTGATGCAATCCCATAAAATTACACTTTGCACCCTTGCTAAGAAGTTAGTGGAGCGTGTGTGGTTTACCGGCACACTAATTGGTTCTAAGCAAAGGTGGCAAAGGGTGATTCATTGTTTATCATAGTTCGATGGAGCGTGTGTGGTTTACCGACACATCGAACAGGTGATCGTTACAATGAAGGCACCATGTGAATTTGCATGGTAATTCACACCCGCTTTGTGATCCTCGGTATCCCAGTCACAAACTAGAGGGGCATATCGAGATTTAATCATGCCATTGAATAGTTTCAATGAATCTCATCCGAACCTAGGAATTCTCAATACATTTAGAACTAATAGTTAGGTTTTATGGTGGAGAATTAGTGAATCGTCATTCACTTACCTTCAATTTATTTGCATGTTAGATTACGGCATCCCTTTTCTCATATGTAAATGTTATTGTTGGATCCTAGCCCTAATTTTTCTTATTGGGTGATAATTAGGGATTCATATTCTAATCTATCTTTGTCCTTTCTATTTGTAGATGTCGAACGCAAACAACGCTGCTGCTAGTTCTTTCACGTTGATGAGCCTTTGCCAAAAGGTCACCTTCGATGGAACGAACTTTAGCGAATGGATAAGATACATTCGCACCATTGCTCGCTATGAGGACAAGGAGTATGTCCTCGATGAGAAGCTCGAGAAGATCAACCCTGAAATCGCTACTCCTGCTGAAATTACCGCTTTTGAAACTCATGAGTGAGATGCAACGAAGGTACATTGCATCATGATAGCCACCATGAACTCCGAATTCCAAAAGTCCTACGAGGACATGTACCCGTACGAGATGCATCAAGACTTATTGGAGAGATACCACCAAAACGCGAGACAAGAGCGTTATGAGATTTTCACTAACATGATTTCCGCTAAGATGGGTCATGGAGAATCTCTTACCGTGCACCTGCAAAAGATGCAAAGGTATGTCGACCGCCTTCGCAAGTTAAATGTTAACTTTGGGGAAGACTTGGCGATCGACATGGTGCTTCAGTCTTTGCCTCCGATGTACAATCAATTTAGGATGACCTACGACATGAACAAGGAGGAGGTCACTCTAAGCAAACTCCAAGGTCTCTTGAGGGTCGCTGAGAGCAACTTCAAAGACAAGTCTGTTGCTGTCACAACTGGAAATTTTGTGTCATGAAATCTATACACTCAAGCTAATGTGAATCAAAAACTTAAGAACATGTGTAACACCTATGATTATGACATCAAAAACATCAATCAAAAACATCATACAAGTACTACAAATAGTCATCAAACAATTGGAAACTCTAGAAGATCTTGTTTAAGTCCATTTTGGACTAGGACCTCCTTATTGGATCCAAATGGACCAATAAGCTTCCAATTAGACTATCATGGGCTTAGAACCCTAATTGGGCTCTAATTGGACCCACATTAATTTATTTCAAAAATTTTGGGCCATATTGGGCCTAGAATGAAATGAATTAAAGCTTTGATCCATGAATACCCTAAACTAGTCCAACAAGAAAATGGAAAAAAAAATCATACTATATTCTTTTATGTTAAAACTCACCCAAACTAACTCTAATATTGGGCTTAGGAGCAAAAAGCCCAAATTTTCCTTTTTCCTTCCATGTTTTCGGCCCAAATCAAGCCCAAGAGAAAGGTTTGACTTTCTCATGCCACCTCATTATTAACCAAAAGATATCCATGTATGAACTCATATTTCCAAGCACCTATCTCATCAAAGATCACTTCTCTTCTCTTCTCTCTCTCACTCTCGGCCATACTCAAACACACACACATTCACAAAAATCTCTCAACTCTCTCAAGAACACTCCTCCCTCTCCACTCAAAGATCTCAAAATTTAGGAAGCATTCAAGAGGAAATTTCCACAAATTCTTCATCTAAGGTAAGATTATGTTTGGATCTATGACTTAGATTCTTTTTGTCATCAAAATCTTTTCCTAATCCATTCCAAAATTGTGATCATGCACCTTAGAAGTCACCAAACTCAAGATCTACCAAGGAAAGGTGCTAAGGCCGAAAATCACTTCATTTTTCTTCCATCTTTTCTTCAAAAACCGAAATCACACCCCAAGGTGAGCTTCATACCCCCTATTTTCTGTTTTTATGAGTTTTGTGGGGGGAGGGGGGGAATACAAGTGAAAGTGTAGATCTATATGTGTTTTGTATGCCTTGTATGATTTCCATGCTTATATGTGTGTTGTTGTGTGTTATAATGTTGGATCTAGCCATAAAACCCCTCAAAACCGAGATATACCTTGTGTTAAATGATATTAGCCTCAAGTATATTTCTACATACAAAGTGTTCCAAGAAAAATAGCTAAATGGCTTAGTAACATTTTCTTTGGGCTAAAAAAACTCAATTTTTGGACATAAAATGCTAAAAATATAAAGTTAAAGGGCCCAAATTGAAATATTTCGAAATCTGATGGGGGAGATGAGTCAAAACAGTTTCCATAATGTATTTTCTGAAAATATACTTGTTGGAGGGTTAAAAACATAAATTTCAAGCTTAATGGGCTAAAATGACATTTTCGGCCCAATAGGGCCCATTATGCGAAATTTTCTGTTTTGGAGGGCCAAAACTGTGGTTTTCTGTAAAACAGTGGACTATTAGTGTTCCAAGTACTTTTCAAAGGTTTAAAATGCTTTTTAAATTTAAAAAGGACCAAAGTTGCAAAAAATTTCCAATTTGGGCCAAAATTGTCAAAGTTGCGAAAAAGAGGGGTTATAACCGAGAAAACTGCATTTTCAGGGACTTAAACTGTTTTCAATGAAAAATATGCTGAAAAATATTACTTTAAATAATTTTTGGTGTTAAAATGTCAAGAAAAATGATTTAAGGACCAAACCGGAAAGTTATTAAATTGAAGGGTTGAAAAATGTAAATTTTACAAACAATGAGGGGCTGAAAACAGAAAACTTCCAAGGCTAATTCAATACACGCAATTTGATCAAATAATGGCACTGCGACTATCGACGAAATACAATACACAACAATACCAAAAATCGTTGTTAAACGAATTGATTCGGTCTCGAATCAATAACAATCCGAAAATACTAACACGACGATAACTCGATTCATACACGAAAACATTTGGTAATTCAATATACATGCGAGTGTGCACAGACGTCTACGCACCATCTTTGGGCCCCAAAAGTGTAAAATCTTGTTTGTTGGGCCTAGCTAGCCCAATGACCTGATCTTAAGGCCCGAAGACCTCTATCTTACGAAGTGTTGGGTTTTACCGATCTAACACAACGTAAAAGGACTTTCAATGGCTTGTATACTATTGGTCCCCAAGGGTCCTTTGGTATTGCTAGTAAAGTCGACATTTCATGCGAGGCGGGTCTGGGACCCCTCGTACATTTTTTTTATCCCCAACCGGTTAATGGAGTCATCGAGGCCTTCGTGTCCTCTTTCTCTTCGGATGTGGGACTACACGTAGTCAGGGCGGTTGGATAACGTGATTAGTACGGACGACGCCTACGGGATCGTTAGTATAGCTATAAACTGGTCGTTTGTGTAATGCGTGTTTGTAGCAATTAATCATGCTCAAAAATAATCCAACGTCGCCTGGGAATGACACTACACGTTTTGCAATGGTTTCAACGTAACTTCATGGAATTCAAAGAATTAGGAAAACATCGGGTTTTCCTAGGGTTTTTCAATACATACGGACTCAAAATGTATACAACTTTAATGAACAATTTTTACAAGTATAGAAACAAACAGGCATACCTATGGATCTTCACAAACGTTTTCAAAAGCTTTCTTTTCAGAAAATATCGGATTTTCTGGTGGTTTTCAAACGATACGAAACATGGTCTTTCAAATACCGCTTATGAACTCACCAACATTTCACATGTTGACGTTTTTCAAAATACTTGTATTCTCAGGTAACCAGTGAATCAAAGGAAGAAGTGTAAGCAATGATGTTTTGCTGTGTGTTAACTAGTATCGAACAATCTACTTTTGTGAATGTAATGTTTTGAGACAATGTAATGGATGTAAACACTATCAGTTGTAATATTCAAATGTTGGTGATGAATGATGTTATGTTTCACATATGTTCATTGTGATGGTATTCAATTGAGTCACAACAGCCCCCGGATGTTTCCGCCGTCTGGTTCGGGGGTGTGACAGTTGCACCAACTCCCAATCCACCCGCTGCTCCTGTCTTGGCTATTGGTCAAGGAAAGGGAAAGAAGAGGAAGGCTTCGTCTAAGAACTATCACAAGGTTAAAGCCCGAGATGGTGCCTCTTCTAGTGGGACCAAAGTTGATCCCGCTAAGCCCTGCCCTAACCCGAAGGAGGCAGAGTGCCACCACTGTCACAAGATAGGAAATTGGAAGAGAAGCTGCCTGGAATACCTGCAAGCCATCAAGGAAGGAAAGATCAAGCCATCTTTTGCAGGTATATATACAATCAAATCTAACGATTCTAATCATGCTATTTCTTGGGTTCTTGATATCGGCTGTGGTTATCACATTTGTTCTAATATGCAGTGACTAAGAAGAAGTAGGGATATGGAGCAAGGAAGAATCAATCTAATCATGGGGAACATAAGATCGTCGCCTGTGACCAAGATTGGAGTGTATTCTTTAGTGCTTAGAAATAATTTATGTTTAGATTTGAACAATTGTTGCTATTCGCCAGAAATGGCTAGAAACATCATTTCATTTCATGGTTTCTATAGACAAGGTTTTAGATTTTCTTTTAATTATGAGAATGGTTCTATTTTGGCTTATCTAAATGGTGTCTTTTACTTTGAATCTATACCATGTAATGGAATTTATGAAACTATTATGATTGTTGATAACTTAGGAAATGATGTTTTGAATATAGATTCTTCCACTAGTATGGATAAAGCATCCTTGTGGCATTGTTGTTTTGGACATGTCAACAAGAAACGCATAGCCCAACTCCAAAAGGATGGAGTGTTGGAGTCATTCGACCTTAGGGAAGATGACACGTGCGAGTCTTGTTTACTTGGAAAGATGACTAAATCACCCTTCACGAGTACGTGTGAAAGGGGTGAGGGTCTATTGGACTTAATACATACCGATGTATGTGGACCGTTTAGATCAACCACGAAGGATAGGAACCGCTTCTACGTGACTTTTACTGATGATTATAGTAGATATGGGTATATCTATTTAATCAAGCAAAAGTCAGAAACTTTTGAAAAGTTCAAAGAGTTCAAGAATGAAGTGGAGAATCAATTGGGCAGGAAAATCAAGATGCTTCGATCCGATCGAGGAGGAGAGTACCTAAGTCTTGAATTCCACGATTATCTCAAGGAGTGTGGAATAGTTTCGCAATTGACGCCTCCTAGGACACCGCAGTTGAATGGTGTGGCAGAAAGGCGAAATCGAACCTTATTGGATATGGTTCGCTCTATGATGAGTCGTGCTTCACTACCTATCTCTTTTTGGGGGTATGCCTTAGAGACTGCCGCCCATATCCTTAACCGAGTCCCTACTAAGAAGGTTGCCAAAACACCTAACGAGATGTGGACAGGGAAAGCTCCCTCGTTGGCACATATCAAGGTTTGGGGTTGCGAGGCTTTCGTAAGACCAGATACTCACGACAAGCTCGAACCCCGAAGTGAGCGATGTATTTTCATCGGCTACCCGCAGACATCCTTTGGATATCTCTTCTATAGACCGAAGGACAATGTTGTCTTTGTTGCGAGGAGAGGAGTTTTCCGAGAGCGAGAACTCATAGGCCAAGGAGACAGTGGGAGGCAAATCGAGCTTGAAGAGATTCAAGAGTCGATAGATGAAGGAACCTCTACCGCTGGCACTAAACCCGAGGAGGAAACTCCGGTTGAACCGATTGACGAATCCTTACCTCTTAGACGTTCCGATAGAGTTAGAGTTCTACCCCAGTTTTATGGTTTTCATATTACTACCAAAGGGGACACGTATATTAGTGATGGTACACTAATAAATCTTGATGAACCTAATAGCTATAAGGAAGCCATGGCAGGCCCGGAGTCTGCGAAATGGAAAGAGGCAATGGATAGCGAGATCCAATCCATGTATGATAACCAAGTTTGGAATTTGGTTGATTATGTGCCCGGACGTAAGACCGTTGGGTGCAAATGGATCTTCAAGAAGAAGACCGATGTGTATGGAAACGTACACACATATAAGGCGCGATTGGTTGTGAAGGGCTTTACTCAAACTCCCGGAGTTGACTATGATGAGACCTTCTCACCAGTTGCGAAGATAAAATCTATTAGAGTGATGCTAGCGATTGCCGCATTTCATGATTATGAGATTTGGCAAATGGATGTCAAGACCAATTTCCTTAACGGAAAGTTGGCTGAGGATGTTTACATGGCTCAGCCAGAGGGGTTTGTGGATCCGAAGCATCCGAATAGAGTGTGTAAACTTGAGAAGTCCATTTATGGACTTAAGCAAGCGTCTCGCAGATGGAATCTTTGCTTCGATGAGAAAGTCAAAGAGTTTGGATTTGTACGAAGCGAAGATGAGTCTTGTGTATATGTCAAAGCCAGTGGGAGTATAGTAAGCTTCCTTGTTCTATATGTCGATGACATATTACTCATAGGAAACGACATCCCGACTCTGCAGGAGGTTAAGTCCTGGCTCGGGAAGTGCTTCGCTATGAAGGACCTCGGAGAGGCTTCTTACATTTTGGGAATAAGAATAGTAAGAGAAAGAAGTAAGAGACTAATTGGACTTAGTCAGAACACTTACTTGGAGAAGGTAATAAAACATTTTAGTATGGAAAACTCAAAGAAGGGAGAATTACCGATACAAAGTAATGCCAAGTTGAGTAAGACTCAAAGTCCGAGTACCGAAGCTGAGATAGCAGAAATGAGCCAAGTTCCATACGCTTCCGCAGTTGGCTCAATCATGTACGCTATGACTTGTACTCGCCCTGATGTAGCCTTTGCTTTGAGCATGGTTAGCAGATATCAAGGGAATCCTGGCAGAGCACATTGGGTTGCGGTGAAGAATATCCTTAAGTACCTTCGGAGGACAAAGGAATGATTCTTAGTCCTCGGAGGGAGTGACGACTAGAAGGTGCGAGGGTATAGTGACGCCAGCTTTCAAACCGACAGGGACAACTACCGTTCGCAGTCGGGCTGGGTCTTTACCGTGAATGGAGGAGCAGTGACATGGAAAAGTTCCAAGCAGGAAACCGTAGCTGATTCAATGTGCGAATCAGAGTACATTGCAGCGAGCGAAGCGTCGAAGGAGGCAATATGGCTGAAGAACTTCATCGGTGATCTTGGAGTTGTACCTGCCATAAAGGAGCCCATGGAGATTTTCTGTGATAACGAAGGAGCGGTTGCCTTGACCAAGGAACCGAGGGATCATGGTAGATCACGACATATCGACAGAAAATATCACTTCATTATACATCGTGTAGAAGAAGGGCAACTCGTAGTGAAGAGGATATCATCAGAAGATAACCCAACAGATCCGCTTACGAAGGGACTGAGTAGGGTTAAGCACTTGCAGCATGCTAGGAGTATTGGGCTGAAGGGTGATATTAGCATAGATTAGATAGTATTAGAAACGTGTAATAGATAAATGTAATTAACATTTGATGATTAAATAAAGGAGTTTTATTTATGAGTAATGTTACTATCTTATGTTAATTGTTTAGCTATTGTTTCACTTTGCATGTTTTGACTTCCAGAATAATTGAGTTTATTAGGAATAATCGAATTGTTCAAATTGTCCACAATCGTTCATATGTTGGAAGTAGATATGAATGAAGATTGTCATGAATCAGTGCGTAGATTGTCTAAATGGTATTAGACATAGCAAATGGTTGTTGTGACATTCATGAGTGCTTATGAACTGGTTTTGAGCATTGGAACAAACCCACGCTTGCTGGAATCACCTTATGGAATATGATATAAAAGGGTGATCGCGAGACGATAATATCATATAGTCTTAAAACCTAGATATATGGTTTGTTATTTGCTAATTGATTGTACATTGATAATGCAAAAACGCATTGGTAACTCAATGTTATAAAACGCATTGTTGTGTATAGTTGATTATTAAATAAGTAAATGCATATAAGTCGAAGTTTATCTGTAACTTTTATCTAAGAAGGTAAAAGCGATATCTCGACCGCTCGATGATTTGATTTAACTTATGTGCCGGGCCCGGTCAGAACTGAATTGATGTGTTCGATTAAGTTCTATGTCGAATAAATCAGAGATCGAGAAACCTAAATGCTTGACTAACCATTCCATAGGATTGTCAGCATGATATCTAACAGAGGACTGTACGATCCCTTATCTAAAGGACAAGATTGATTAGATCAGAGTTTGACAGCGTCTTTGAGAGCTAATATTGCAAACCGAATTGTACTTGTGCATATAGTTACTAGACTTATCCAACTAGGAGACTGTTGGAATAGTGTCTAAGGCTGCAACTATATTAGGCAAGTAATTGACCCGGTTGTGCATGGTCCTTTTGGGTTGCCTTAACCATAGCAACTTGATAGGATGATTTATTAAGAGAGAGTAAATATTATTAGTATATTATGAGAATAATATAAAGAATAATATATTGTTATTTGATTAATATAAGTCATAGAATTAATTGGAATTAATTTGGTGACTTAAAGAGATTAATTAAATAAGAGGGTATAAACTGTCAATTGTTTGATAGTTAAACTTTAGACTGTAAATCCATATAGATATGCATTGGACGGATTCTAGAAGCTAAAGGATAGCTTGAATCGTCCATTGCTTATCTAAGGAATGGATTTGGATAGCCTTAAGAGAAGATTATCCAATTAGGGTTTAGGTTGTAACCCTTAAGGAGTCTACAAGTATAAATAGACCATATGGCAAAGGGAAATCGGCACTTCATCTAAAGTAAGAGAACCCTGGCCGATTTCCTCCCCTCTCCTCTCTCCCAAATCATCCTCCTTGCTATTTGGTGTTTGTAAGCCATTAGAGGAGTGACAATTGTGACTCTAGAAGCTCCAAGACAACAAGATCAACAAGGAATTCAAAGTTATGATTCTAGATCTGTTTCAGTATTGTTATTACACCTAAATAGTCATTAGAAGTCTTGGATTCAAAGCATGTTTAATTAGAAAGCCTAGATCCAAGCATTAGGGTTTTGCATGCGCACATATGAAAGTTCTTATGGCTAAAACCCATCAGATGGATCCCTAGCTTTTTTAAAAGAAAATGAATAGTACTTGGCTTTTTAAAAAGAAAATGAATGCAGATGGATCCCTATCTTGCTACAAAGCGCGCGTTGTTGCAAACAGTCGAAGTGAACGTCCTGGTGTTGATTGTGATGATACTTTTAGCCCTGTGGTTAAACCAGCCACCATTCGTATTGTTCTCATCATTTCAGTCACTCATAACAAAGGCATATTCGACAACTTGATGTCAAGAATGCTTTTCTTCACGGGCATCTTCTGGAGACTGTTTACATGCATCAAGTATCGGGTTTTCGAGACTCTTCCAGACCGAATCTTGTCTGTTTATTACATAAATCTTTATATGGGCTCAAACAGGCACCACACGCTTGGTTTCATTGCTTTGCTTCGTTTATCTCCCAACTTGGTTTTGTTCACAGCAAGAGCGACTCATCTCTGTGTATTTATAGACAAGGCTCTAATCTTTCCTATCTCTTTTTATATGTAGATGATATCATTCTTACAGGATCTTGATCTCAGTTACTTACTCACATCATATCCACTCTCAATACCGAGTTTTCCATGACTGATTTGGGTGATTTGCATTATTTTTTAGGCATCTCTGCTACTCGATCTGCTGATGGCTGATTTTTGTTTCAACACAAATGTGCCACTGATATTCTTGAACATCCATCCATGCTGTAACGCCCGTAGATCCGGGTTAGTCAATTAGAGGCAATAGGAGTCGAAAACGACTTTTCGACAAAAGATTATCTAGAATAAATAATCTTAACCAAGTTGTAGAATATGTCACAAGGTTTCTGTACATATAAAGAACGCCGAAATCCAAGTTATAACGAAGAAGTTATGACTCGACGAAGTTTCGCGACGGAACCGGCACGACACCGAGAAGCGTAAATAGTGAATTTACGATAGAGCGATATTTAGCCTTAGCGCTCTAAACAAAAGTCGTAGAATATGTTAAACTAAGAACATCTATAAAAAGAACGCCCAAATCTGACTTCGTATGAAGAAGTTATGATTTTTAGAAGTTTCGGATTACCAGTGTACAGCCCGAAATTCGAATTTTAGATTGAGTGATTTTTAGCCGACACGACCTAAACGAGAATTGAAGATCTCGATAAGAGTAGCGTAACGAGAAAAAGATGGGCGAAAACGGATGTCAGATGAAGAAATTATGAGAATTTAACGTACCAATCATGTCCCGGCCTGTTAATAATATAAAATTTAAAATTGAGTCAAAATTAGCCGACGGAGTCTAAACGAAAATTGTAGAGTACGTTCCCACCTTCGCGTGGATATAAAAAACGTCAAAAACGGATCTCGTATGCGAGAGTTATGATTTTTAGAAGTCGGAGTAGAAAATCACGAATCTGGTGCGAAGTTGATGACGTGGCGGCATCTGGACCGTCGCTTGCTGATCATGCCTCGCTTCGGATTTGTGACACGTCGCCCTTCGCTACGCCCGCGTCCGAGATTAGTACGCTCAGCATACCTTCGCTTCTATCGACCGGTGTGCGAGACAGCTGGAACGGAGGTGGCATGCTTATCCGAGCACTACGCCCAGCGTAGCCAAGGACTACGCCCAGCGTAATCCGATGCCTCGCTGGGTATAAAAGGAGGACGAGGGTTCCGCATTTTCCACACCTTTCTTCACACTCTCTCTAACTTCTTTCTCTCTCTAAGTGTTCTAAACACTCCTAAACCCTAGGGAACCTCCATGTTTTGAAAACCGGACCGGACCGGCCGGTTCGACCGGTTCAACCGGGAACTGGTCACAGATCCGGTTCTTTAATGCTAAAAAACCGGTATTCATGTGAATCGGTGAAAACCGGTAAAAACCGGTTGAACCTGTAAAAACCGGTCTTGTTGAACTGGTAAAACCGGTCAAAACCGGAAATTTTAAAAAATAATTTTTTTTTCATTTTTTGTATTTTTTATATAATTAAATATAATTGTGACATCATCCGGTTTTTCCGGTTTTTGAGACCGGTCCGACCGGTTGGACCACCTGAACCATCGAACCGGTAAGACGACCGGTTCGGTCTCCGGGCCAGTTTTCAAAACCTTGCTAGCACCCGAGGGAAGCCCCGAGGCTCCCGGAGTCCCGAGAAAAAGGGTCTTTCGGTTTCGAAACGCTGCTCCAATTAAGTTCCGGTTTTCGATAAAATTCGCTGTAAGTGTGCTACGCTTACGAAAATTTTAATATAGCTTTCAAATAATTATAGGAATGTTATTAGGACCTTAAAATAATTATTTGGGCTATTATTATGAGTTATATTGAGTGTTATTAACGCTTAATAATAGTCAGACTAATTAATTTGTCGCGGTTATCGTTAGACTAAACCCTAGTGGTATTGGTACTAGGTTTTATCGAAGGAAAACCGTTTTGAGAGTATCGAAGCGCTGTCCGAGTGCTGAGTCATCACCTTTCAAGTGAGTGCATAGTTACTTTCATCTTACACATAGATATGAAGTATTTTATATAAACTACATGCTATGTGTGCATATTATCTGAATACTGGTTGTCTATGCTAGATGAACGTTTTATACATGTTTTAAATGATTTAAACTGTATATGTATTTTATATATACGAATATGTTGGGTATGACATGGGTAGATGAATGATGAGAGATATAAGATGATGAGAGTATACATTGGCAGCTATAGACTTAGTGCCTATTGGACAAACACTGGTAGCTATGGACTTAGTACCCGTTAGGAATTAGTAGCTATGGACTTAGTACCTATTAGTTAGACGCTGGTAGCTATGGATTTAGTACCTGTTAGGAATTGGTAGCTATGGATTTAGTACATGTTAGGAAATGGTAGCTATGGACTTAGTACCTATTAGATGAACACTGGTAGCTATGGATTTAGTACCCGATGAGTAGACTATAGCAGCTATGGAATTAGTGTTTTACGAACGAACATTGGCAGCTATGGATTTAGTGTCAGTCCTATGACCCTAGAAGTAAGGGACTTCGGAATAAACAAATGCAGGATAGATGACTCTTAGGATAAAACCTTAAGAGTAAAGAAGAAAATGAGGATGGGTAATTGGGCTGATTGTTTGATTGTTTAAACATAATAATTATATTATAGTGGGTTGAAAACCCTATGTACTCACCATGTTTCTCAACCTGACCCACTCGGTTTATTTATATCACAGGTGTTGATACGAAGTCACATTACACTGAGAGATTAAAGAGATGTAGATCACTAGTGTAAATAAATGTAAGTTCCGTTTATGCTTATGTTCCTGTATTGACAATGACATCCCAAAAGTTTTAAAATGAATAAAATACATTTCTTCGAAAATGTTTTGATAACGTATTTATCGTATTTTTCTGGGAACAAATTCCGCAACATTTTTAAAAGTACTCTGGTTTTTATAAAGCATAAACAAAAATCGGTCTTTTCTGGCCATGATTTTGGGGATGTCACACATGCTTAATTGCAAACCTACACGTACTCCTACTAATCTTTCCACGAAACTTGATGGCTCGGGTTCACCAGTTGATGATCCGACTTTATATCGTAGCCTTACTGGTGCTCTTCGATATGTTACTTTTACCCGACCTAATCTTTCTTATGTCGTTCAACAGATCTGTTAATATATGCATGACCTTAGAGTGCCTCACTTCACTGCTATCAAGTGCATTTTACACTATGTACGGGGTACTGCTACTCATGGATTACAGTTTTATATCTCTTCCTCTCGTGAGCTTATTGCCTATTCTGATGAGGATTGGGGTTGTTTGTGGGATCCGAAATCTTCTTTTAGAGTTGCACTACTCACTTGATCGAGCCCGTATTGTTTATCGTGATAATGTTAGTGTTGATTTCATGTTATCTAATACGGTTCAACATCAACAAACTAAGCATATTGAGATTGATCTTCATTTTGTTCGTGACAAGGTTGCTATTGGGCACATTTGGGTTCTTCGTGTGCCTTCTTCATCTCAATATGTTGACATTTTTACCAAGACTCTCCCATCTCCAATGTTTCTTGATTTTCAGTCTAGCTTAAACACTACAGATAATCCTCTCGTTTCAACTATGGGGGCTGTTAACGGACCTATTGTGTTTATCTAGTTATGTATTGTACTTCTAGTTTATTTGGCCCATTCTATTGTGACCCTTTTCCTTTGTGTTTTGTATATATAAACATTCCTCATTAATAAGATACGAGATATGGGAAAGTACAAGTTTACACAACCTACCTCATTTATCAATTAAATTGTATTTCAAAAACATCATCTTCGACTATGGATTACATCACATACGTAATAAGAACCCACTACATATAAGAGACATTTCTTACTGTCAAATATTGTATTTGAAATATATGGATTTAATGTTTGTCTAATATCCGAACTTTTTACGTTACATTTAATGGTTTTAAAGTATGGAGTTGATGTATATTTAAGCTTTCTCTAGTTTTGAATATATAAATATTTTTGGATTTCTTATGAAATGTAAAAATTAGATTTTATACCAGAAAAATCCACCGGAAACCCGTTGTTGTATATATTTCTTGGGTAATCCATCACAAGATATTTCGTCGGTAATCTGTTTATATTTACCGATGATAAAATTTGTGGCTAAAATTTGTCGTTACGTCTGAAAAGCATCTCAAACAATTACAGAAAAGAAAGAAAATAAAGAGGCATTTAGCTTACTTGAAATTCCATTGGTAAAACCCATAAATTATAATATATGTAAAGGATCTTCCCCAAAATCATCACTTTTGTAAATCCATATAACAAATTTACCATTTTTTTAACATGTCATAATAATCACCTACTTTTAAATTCTACAAGTGTCGAACTATGATAGGAGTTCGAGACCTACACTGTTGCGGGTTTACTTATTTTCATATCTCATGCTCAATTTCAAAAGGTTTCTCTACATGCATTTCGAAACTATGCCCCATACACTGGAGACCATATTCATTCCATGGGAAAATTTCATACACGTCCTTATAAAAATTTTATATTATGTATATATCCTTCAAAAGTTCATAATTAGATATATATCCTTTTTAACCTATTAAACTCACATTTATATCCTATCTTATAATTTTTGTGATATAAATCAATATATATATATATATATATATATATATATATATATATATATATATATATATATATATATATATATATATATACACACTAAAATACTCTTTATAAATTATATCCCAAATTAAATACTATTACTTTTGCTAAAAATTGTTAATGAAGTGCAAAATTAAGTCTCGAACCAAACTACACTATATGCTGCGTGAATAGATTTCTTCTTTGGCCTCAAACATGCGATTTCATTACCGGCAATGAATAGTACGTGTTGTATATGAGAATTCGATATGTCAAAAATACTTTCTGATATATAACCAATTTAAATATAAAATCCTATTAAAGTTTCGAAGTTGCCGATTATTTATGTATTTATCGCAAAGCTATTGAAGTAGGTATATTAATTAATGTGCATCACGGTTATTTGTAAAGTTTCAGTTGTTTTAATGAGGCTTAAATTGCATATTGTAACTAATGATTATTTGGATTTTGACGTGTTCGAGATCTTGACGGTTTTTTGTATCCTATCTTGATTTGGATTAAGTCTCGAACCAAACTCACATTTAGTAAAAGGTAATAGTATTTAATTTGGGATATAATTTGGTTTGAGACTTAATTTTGCTCACATTTAAATACTTATTTGGATTTAGTCTCAAACCAAACTCACATTTATATCCTATCTTATAATTTTGGTGTTGGAGTCGATTTTGAGGATTTGTGTAGCCGGGCAGTCTCATTGGGTTGCGCTCCATCTTCTCTTCCGGTCACTTACCTTGGAGTCCCAGTCGGTGAGAATATGAACATGATAAAAGCATGGAAGTCGATAATTGACAAAACCCGCTCCAAACTTTCCATGTGGAAGGCTAGGACATTGAGTTTTAGTGGGAGGGCGACTTTGGTGAAATCTGTTCTTGGAAACCTTCCAACTTTCTACTTCTCATTATTTCCAGCCCCCATTGGAATCATTGATGAGCTTGAAAAAAAATTCAAAGACAGTTTCTATGGAGGAGTGGCTCGGAAAAGGCAACAGTACATTGGGTTACATGTGATAAACTAAAAGCTCCAAAGGACGTAGGTGGGGCAGGTTTGGGTTCTCTCAGACACCTAAATCTGGCCCTGCTTGTCAAATGGTGGTGGAAGTTCAAAACAGAACCTCACTCTCTATGGGCCCAAATTATAAGTGGTTTTCACAAACATCAAAACCGGCCTTGGTACTGTTTTGCAAAACATAATATGGGTGGGGTTTGGTCAAGTATCGACAAAGCTAAGAATGGATTTTGGAGGCTGAATATAGACGTGACAGAGATAATGAACACGATCGATGGTGGTTTAACGTGGAGATCGGATTTTGTGGTGGATGGAAATTTTAACGTGGCGAGGCTGCGAAGTAGACTCGATAGAGCATCACATCCGATCAGCGATGGTGATTTTTGGTGGCTAAATTCGGTTCCAAAAAAGGTGGCGAGTTTTATCTGGCGAGCAAAACAAGGCAGGATCCCATCAGTAGTGGAGTTGGCTAAGAGAAACATTCCTATTACATCACCAAGATGTGGGTTATGTGCAAACACAGAAGAATCAGCTAGCTGATGGGTTTTGGCTATAAGAACATCTAATGTGCTCATACGAACCCTAATGCTTGGATCTAGGTTTCTCTATTGTACATGAAATTTATCCAAGACTATAAACCCTAGATCTAGCATATGATAAACAAGATAACATATAAATTAGGGTTTAGATCATACCTTGATTGTTATGTAGCAATAACAATCTCAAATCCTCCTTGTAATGGCTTTAGAAAGCTTAGAGTCACAAATGTCACTCTTCTAATGGTTCACAAAAACCAAGAGCAAAAGGATGAAGAAGAGAAGAGAATGAGGTTGCCCAAAACGTGTGGAAACCCTAGAAGGAAGCTTGTTCACGTTTTTGGGGCATAAGGGCTCTATATATAGTGAGGCTGTTAGGGTTATCTAACAAGGAAACCCTAATTTGGAGTCATTAGAGGGATCTTTCCTATCAAAATTGTTTGTTCTTGGATATACCTACGCCTATCGTTTTTCCAAATTAGTCTCGATGCTTAAGCCCTAAGCAACCCATGGACTCCTTTCCTTAAAGGCCTTGGACGATTTCTAATGGGTTTCCCCATAGAATTCGTCCAACCTTATAATATAAGGCAATCCATGGCCCAATTGCAATTATCTTATACTTACAATTCCAGTCCCTTAAGTTTAATTAATCTCTTTTAGTCACAAACTTAATTCTTATCAATTCTTGACTAATATTAATTAAACAATATGATTTCTCCTTTAATATATTATTCTCATAATATATTAATAAATCATATTTAATCCTTTATCTCCATAATTCATCCTATCAAGTTGTTTTGGTGAAGGCAACCCAAAAGGACCATGCACCATCGGGTCAAGTACATACCAAAATAGTTATGGACTTAGACACTAATCCAACAGTCTCCCACTTGGATAACTCTAATAACCATTATGCGTATGACTTCAGATCCTGATCTGCAATCGTAGCTTTCCAAAGCCGTTGTCAACTCTGATCATATCAGATACGCATGTCCTTTAGATAAGGGATCATATATTCCTCCATTATAGATATCGTATGAGACATGATTTCTAATCATTCTCTCTGTACTATTTCTCGACTTCCGATTTATGACGACTGACTAATTGAACAAATCAAATTAGCCCTAGCCCGGCCGAGCATTTACGTTTGTCATCACAAAATCATCGAGGGGCCCAAAGATATCGCTTTTATCCTTCTTTGGATAAAAGGAACGGATAAACTTTGATTCAATGCTCACTTGCACTTACTCACTGAATCACACACAACAATATGTTTTATAACACCAAGTTACTGGTGCGTTTACATATTATCAATGTGAAACCAATTTGCAAGATACAACTCACACATCTCGGTTTCAAGAATATAAGATGTTATCGTCTCACCAATCACTCGTGATAAAATCCATGGAGTGATCCAAGTGAGCGTGGGTTTAATCCAATGCTCAAATCATATTCATAAGCACTCATGAACGTTGCAGCAAACATTTGCTTATGTCTAATACTCTTCAGACAATCCACACACCAATTCACAACAGTCTTTATTCATACCTACTTCCAACATATGAACGACTGTGGCCCGTTTGAATAATTTGACTGTTCTAAACCAATAAATTATTCAGGAAGTCAAAATATGCAAAGTGAAACACAAGGATAATACTAATCCCATATGGCCTCAAACCTTTGAGTATAAATAAAACACCTTTTATTTATCACCATATCGATTACTCATTATTTGTTGTTTCGGGTAATCAACTTCTTACTTGAATTATTACTACACTTGTCCCATGCTCCTAGCATGCACACAATGTTAACCTATGGTTCTTACTTTGTGAAATAGATCAAATGAACACATTTCCAATCATACTCATTTCACAACTCCAAATCCTTTTTCACAAGTGAAAAATATCAAATTCTTTCCACTTATGGAATATGCTAGATTCTAACATTTTATGCAATGATCCTTTCGTAATGTCATAGCACAAAATTCACATTGATTATTGCTAATGAAATTACAAAGTCCTCTATCGGAGATTGTTTCAAGACAATTCCATAGATGTGATGTCTCTTACTCAAAGTACATTCCTTTGAACATCATTTTGCATAAAAGTTTCTAATCTAGACATAGATTTTCAATATCCAACTCCTAATATGGAAACGTTTCCATATTTTCCATATGAAAACTCATTCTTAATAGAATCTTATCTATTCATAATAATTTCGATATGGTCCATCCAATATCATGCTTCCAACTACTCACAAGCGACCAATCCTCGACGAACTTTGGATTGTCCTTTGATAGTTGTTTAATTATCTTAGTCAAAACCAATTCTTGTCCTTTTCCCTCAAAATGCGCTAGAGATTTGGAAAATTTTAGAATGTTCAAATATTATAGCATTTGCAATCGATCCTAAACCCGAAGCACATGGGACACGATGCATAATGTCTTACATAAAGATTTGATACTTTATCAATCTTCTGCCATAATATTTTATGTGCTATGTTCTCAAAATTCGAACTATGAAGAGGAATGCCGTCATCATAATCGAAATTTGTGAACACACTATGTTTCCTTGACTAAATTATTAACATTCCACAACCTAAGCCTTTAGATTTGAAATGAAGCATAACATTCTCTCCCTTAATTATAGCAAAACAACTATTCGACCTTTACAACTTTGCAAAGTATGACTTTTGTTTTTCTATAATTAATATTGCTAACTTGCAATACTTTCCATAATAATCATGCAATCATAACATTTATGCTCCCACTATCATGATAATTATTATAAACATGACACTTATGCTCCCACTAGCTTTGATATGTATTCAGAAACAACTTAACTTTCAGAAAAACAATACGAATTGAATTTCTTAAGTTCATGTTTCTAATACCTAATGCTTTGATAATCCTTTATCTAAGCTTATACACCTTTCCCTTAGATAGCTCATATGTGTGTCTAATCAATTCAGACTAATTGCCAAATCTCACAATTCGAATCATCGAAAGGGATACCGTAACCATAATCGAATTCGAGAATCCAATTTTCACAGTCACTATCCTTTTAAAATCTCTCTTAGTGAAAGCATTTCCTCACAGTCATTTTCATGAAGGAGGGAATCTTATGACACTTAGATTTTAATGGTGTATGTGTTCCTATCCATGTGAATTTGTCAAAACCAAAGTTTACGACAAATTCAAACTCATATGGACCGAACTTTCTTAATCTTGACTTCTTGCCTTATGGTAACACAGCTGCCCACCATGTCTTCCAAGTAGTTAAGCAGCTCACCCTTTCCTATCAATGTACCTTTCATTGATCAAGGTCCTTGCCTTTTTATGCATTCAAATGAGAACTCATAGGGCTCACATGCATAATTAACTCAATTGGAATGGCACAGAAACAATATAGTGTCAACACGATAAGTTGTAAACCTCAACTCGTGTGCTAGTGATGATCGATAAGGTCTATTTTGATTTGTTCTTGAAACCTTTCAAGACCATTAAGACTCCCACTGACTCCTTGACATATAAGATTCTCTTGTTAATAAACATTTCTTGACAAACAAATATTCAAGAGTTAGTGCAGTTTTTATCAAAACACTTCATAATTGGTCCTAGTTGATCTTTGTCTTATCCAAGACATCACAACTTTCCACATTTGATGAATGTTATAAACCTTCTTAATACTTATCACTCAATGTCACAATCTTAACTCTAAGACTTGTTTTGGAACGAAGTATGATTGACTTCTTGATTTAACCATTTCTTCAATTCTTGATTCCTCTTCTTAGACATACAATTGTACTAAGACTCACTTAGAGGATCAATTGAGATATGGTTCATAATCATTAAGACCTATCATAAAGCATAAAAGGTACTCTCCCTTCTTCTTACAATGGAGAAACTTTTATCTTTCTGCCTACTTGATTCTTCTTATTCGTTCTGCTATTGATTTAAACTTTTTCAATCAATTTAGAATTACACTTAATCTTATAAGTATAATCATATTTACTAAACCTTTAGTAAATCATGACGAATATCTTTGTTACTCTTATGGTGGACTTGATCAACACACAACTTTGTGTAGTCGATCTCCTAGTCCTTCACTTGACACTTTGTCAATGAATTAGTCTAATTTCCAAATATGAAATTTCTCATTCATCGTGCAACCAAGTTGCATGATTCCAAGTTTCTGTCCAATTGAAACTTGGGCGATGAGAAACTCTCCTTATTTGGTAAATTTTCGACATTTCCATAATTAAGAATCGAACCCATTATTGCTAATAATAGAAACATTCAAACATCAATTTTTCATACATGCCATTGCAAGGATAAATAAATAATATAAAATCAAAATTTATTTTACTGCGGAAAAATTTGTCCTTACAACGCAATTCATTGAAAAACTATGCTAATACATATTTCTTAGCAATCTAATTCTAACTCTAAGTAGCAGCTCAAGAATCTAATCTTCAAGTAAGGCGATCGAAATCCACTTCATCACGGTTAGATTTTGCTCACTTCTTCCCTTAAGCTTCCTTTCTTTTCTTTGATCCTACAAAACATCAATTGTAATCTTATTACATTATGTATTAAGAATCTAGAATAGGAGCTTAAAAGAGTTAGTCAATGGATTTTACCTAAAGCAGAGCCATACGTTTTGACTCTCCCATCTCTTATATCTCTTAGGTCAATAGGGCAGCTTCGTCTCTAATGCCCCTTCTCTTGGCAATAAAAGCAAATCGACTCTTTTCGAACAGCACATGGAACTACTTCAGATATTGCCTTTCTCTTATGATCAAACTCTTCGATCATGGCATGTCTTTTGTTGCCATTGCCTATATCAATAGAGGTCTTGAAGGCAGATTCACCAATCAACTTTGCTTTTCTATTGCGCCAAACCATTGTTGATTCCGCAGCAATAAGCATATAGGTGAGATCTATAAGGGTCACGTCGCAGTTCATCATATAGTACTCTCTTACGAACTCACTATATGAGTTAGGAAGTGACTCAAGAACCCAGTCAACAGCCATCTCCTCACAGACAACGGATCCCAACATTCTAAACCTATCAATGTGTGAATTCATCCCTAGGACATGCGCACACACGAACTTTCCTTCTTTATGTTTACTTGCCAAAAGGGCTTGAGTGAGCTTGAACTTTTCAAGCCTTCGAACTTGTGGGTTAGGGAGAATAATTGGAGGAGGTGGAGGAAGAGAAGTATGATTTCTTGTTCCTCGATCGAATCGTGGAATATCATCTTCATGTGGAATGCTTGTTCCACGGGATTTGGGAAGACCATAGTTGTCACACTTTGACATCTACAAAATGGGAGAAACGAATTCGAGTTAGTTGATTGATTGAGTCCTTAGTAAATCAACCAAATGAGATAATAAGGCTAGGACCCAACACAATACGCTACAACCTAAAAAGGGGATGTCGTAATCTAGTTGTAGAATATTTGAAGGTAAGTGATTGACGATTCACTAATTTCCACCATGAAAAATGAAAAAGAAATTTAAGTTTTAAATCTATGAAAACTCCTAGATCCATTGAGATTCATTGAACTTTTCAATGGCATGTTTAAATCTCGATATGCCCCTCTAGTTTGTGACTAGGATGCCGAGGATCACAAAGCGGGTGTGAATAACCATGCAAACTTACATGGTGCCCTCACATGTTACAGTCACCTATTCGATGTGCCGGTAAACCACACACGCTCAACCGAACTATGACAAACATTGAGTCACCCTTTGCTACCTTTGCTTAGAACCATTTAGTGTGCTGGTAAACCACACACGCTCCACTAACGTCTTCGCAAGGGCACAAAGTGTAATTTCATGGAATTGCATTAATTCACTTTTGCCTGAGTAACTAAGATTGGGAAATTGTAAAACATTTAGTTACTTATGTACTTCATTATACTTATAATTGAAGGTTTTGTCCTATCCTACCCGTTCGGCTAACGACCCTCCACTAGTCAAGAGTGCGGTGGGTAAGAGTGGATACCCATTCAATCGCCATTTTATAGGCAATTTCCTTAAACACCCCTTATAGTTCAGCTTCGTGAATGAGGCCTACTAACGGTAAGACTGACTTCTACTCATACATATTTATAATGTTAGACTTTTAATGTTATATATAGTATAGGGTGTATTTCACACTTTTAAAATACTAGGTGGTCAAATTTAACAATTATACTTTTAATTTAATTAAATTGTAAACCAAAACTTTTATGGATTTATTAAAACTCTTTTAATTATACACCTTAATTAATTAATAAAACCATAAGGGTGTGATATGAACTTTTCAAAACAATATTAGGGTTTTAGAATTTAACATTCCTAGATTAAACTTTTAATCAACTTTTAAATTCCAAAACTTAAGGGCAAGTTTTGAAACATTTCAAAACATTAGGTTTAGAATTTAAATATACATCAAAATTAAACTTTTAATCAAAAATTTAAATTCCAAAACTTGAGGGCAAGTTTTGAAACCTTTTTCAAAACATTAGGGTTTCAACTATTTAAATTTCCAAACTAAACTTTTGACTTCAAATTTAAACTATAAAACCTAAAGGGAAAACTGAAACTTTTCATAACACAAGGATCAAATAACAAATAATATAAATTAGACAATTAATTTCATCATTATCTATATTTGACCTAATTTCAATTTCTTGCAAAATAAGTTACCCAATTAATACAAATAATCAACTTTAATCATATATGGAAGTTATTATCTAATTAATTGGTAATTATCTTGTGTTTTGACAAGGATATTCATTAAGAAACAATAAAATTCATATTTTATAGGTTTAAAACGAATATGGTAATAATCCTTAAGCAAAACAGCAACAAAATCCGAGATTTCCTCTGTCTGATGCTCCGACTCGCCGAGTCACACTTTGGAACTCGCCGAGTAGGACTGACTCGCCGAGTCCAGGTAGTGACTCGCCGAGTCAGGTCGAACAGAAGGCCAGAAAACGATTTTCAGCAACACAATGCATCAATACAATAGAAACCAATCCAGGCTCTGATACCACTGATGGGTTTTGGCTATAAGAACATCCTATGTGCTCATACGAACCCTAATGCTTGGATCTAGGTTTCTGTATTGTACATGCAATTTATCCAAGACTATAAACCCTAGATCTAGCATATGATAAACAAGATAACATATAAATTAGGGTTTAGATCATACCTTGATTGTTATGTAACAATAACAATCTCAAATCCTCCTTGTAATGACTTTAGAAAGCTTAGAGTCACAAATGTCACTCCTCTAATGGTTCACAAACACCAAGAGCATAAGGATGAAGAAGAGAAGAGAAGGAGGCTGCCCAAAACATGTGGAAACCCTAGAAGGAAGCTTGTTCACGTTTTTGGGGCATAAGGGCTCTATATATAGCGAGGCTATTAGGGTTATCTAACAAGGAAACCCTAATTTGGATGCTTAAGCCCTAAGCAACCCATGGACTCCTTTCCTTAAAGGCCTTGGACGATTTCTAATGGGTTTCCCCATAGAATTCGTCCAACCTTATAATATAAGGAAATCCATGGCCCAATTGCAATTATCTTATACTTACAATTCCAGTCCCTTAAGTTTAATTAATCTCTTTTAGTCACAAACTTAATTCTTATTAATTCTTGACTAATATTAATTAAACAATATTATTTCTCCTTTAACATATTATTCTCATAATATATTAATAAATCATATTTAATCCTTTCTCTCCATAATTCATCCTATCAAGTTGCTTTGGTGAAGGCAACCCAAAAGGACCATGCACCATCGGGTCAAGTACATACCAAAATAGTTATGGACTTAGACACTAATCCAACACTAGCCACATTCTCACTTCTTGTAGTATGGCGAAGGATACTATAAATATGGTGCTTAGCTGGTGTGGAATACCCACTCAGTCATTTTCTGGTGTTAATGAAGTTTTAGATTTTGCCAGAAAATGGGGGCACTGTCGAAAAAAGAAAGAAGCACTAACCATTATTATATACGGATGTCTTTGGAGTTTATGGAAGGCGAGGAATGATCATGTTTTTAGAGGTGAGGCATCAAAACCGGCGATTATTGTGGATTCCATAAAAGCTATCATATTTACGTGGAGAAAGCGTAGAAGTCAAATAGGTGAAAAATGGAGTGGGATAAGTGGTATGTTTCACCATTAAATTGTATATAGCATATGCTTTCTTTTCTCCGTTGGATGTAAATTCTGGCCCCTAGTATCTTGCTTGGGTGCTTTTTCAATAAAATTGTCGGTTCAAAAAAAAACATGTTTGAGGTTTCTCTTTATTTAATTAGGTTTAATCTTAATTGGATTCAATTTAGTTCTATTAACTAATAATTCGGAAAAGTGTATTTTAGTACCATCATTCTTTATTTTGATTTTTAAATATATTTTAGGGTATTAAATTGATTCATACCTCATTAAATTACAAGATTAGATTTTTTTTTTTCAGATCCGGCAATTTTATTAAAGACAACCCCCTAACAAGAAGCTAGAGGGAGCCAAAGTTACAAAACAACATCAAAAATTACACAAAATAGAAAGGAGATTTAAGCCATTCCCCCATACAAAGTTTCCTTTCTCATGCCTATGTTTGATCCAAACATGGACCATTGATCTAACTCCTTCAAACACCAATTTTGGGGAGATGAATTTTGAGTTAAAGATTATATCGTTCCTTGCTCGTCATATACCCCATAGTGCCCCAGATATGATTGAGAGTAACGTTGACTTGCGTTTTGGGCATTGCCAAGTCATTGCAATATAAGTTAACATCTCCTTTATACTAGAAATATCATTGGTGTGATACCACACAAATCCCAAATCCGGTTCCATAGATCAACAGCAAACAGGCATTTAAGGAACAAGTGGTCCGCTGATTCCATTCCGGAGACACATGCACTGCAATGTGTAGAATGAACCTGTACCCCCCTTTGATCAAGAGCAACCGCAGTTGGAATGTGGTCCATTCTTGCTCGCCATATAAAACAACTTAATTTGATTAGAATACATTTTCTCCATTGAAATACACCATTTGGAATCATATGAGTTGCACGATCAATCCTCACCCTTAAGGCTGCCATGCATAACTGATCATCAATTTGAAACTCCGATTCCCATCTAGTTCCCGCTTGATTTCTTTGGATAACGCCAGAGCATGCAATATTCAATTTACCAAGTATAATTTTACATTTATCGATATTTTCCCAAACACCAGTTAAATATCTAGACGCCATCTGAGATGGAAGCCACGCATCGAGATTATGGATTCTATGTATAATTCTCGCCCATAGTGCCCTGCTCTAATGGAAGAATTTACATCTCCATTTTGATAGTAACGCTAGGTTTAGTGCTTTAATGGATCCAAGGCCTAAACCACCCACCTCTTTTGGAGCAATTATTTTCTCCCATGCCACCCACCGTGTTTTTGGAGTATTGTTAGGCCCTCCCCATATAAAGTTCCTCCTTATTCTCTCCAAGTTATCATTCACTCCCAAAGGGGCTGCAAAAATTGATAAATAATAAGTGGGGAGGCTCCCCAAAATTGACTTTGCAAGTGTCACCCTCCCACCCAAGCTCAATGTCTTCGATTTCCACCCGGAGAGTTTGTTGTTAAATTTTTCCTATCACCGGAAACCAAGAGCTTTTACAGTTCATGTTTGCTCCCAACAGAACTCCGAGATACATGAATGGTAATGAGCACGACTCGCATCCCAACGGTGATGCCCATCTATCAACCTCATGTGGATCCACATTAATGTCGAATACTTTCGATTTGTTGAAGTTAACGCTTAGCCCGGATGATAATTGAAAACACTTGAGTATCCTAGCCAGATTTCTTATGTTTTTCTTTGACCACTAGCCAATGAATAAGGAGTCATCGACATAGAATAGATGGGAGAGTTGGATATTGGAGTTAGGGATAGAGATTCCATGAAAAACTCCTTTTGACCCTGCTTCCTTTAACGCAATATTTAATCCCTCCATAGCTAAAATAAAGATAAACGGTGATAGGGGATCTCCTTGCCTTACGCCTCTCTCTAGTTGGAATTCATCCGTTGGACATCCATTCACTAAAACTGATGCCCTAGCTGATTCTAAGCATCCCTTTATCCAGAATCTCCATTTTATTCCAAAATACATTTGTTGCATCATCAAATCTAGGAATCTCCAGTTCACCGAGTCAAAGGCCTTATTGAAGTCAGTTTCGAAGAGTAATATTTTTTTGTTGGTTTTCTTCCCCCACGAGCAAATATCATTTACAATGAGGGGTCCTTCAAAGATGTTTCGTCCTTCAACAAAATTCGTTTGCACTTCATTTATGCACTCCCCCATTACCGAACGGATTCTTGTTGCTAGTAGTTTTGCAATTATTTTATATAACGAACCGATTAGGCTGATTGGCCTATAGTCACCCAAGGAAATTGGATCTTTAACCTTTGCCGCAAATGTTATAAAAGAGGAATTGCAACCTGGTGAAAATCTTCCCCATAGTTCAAAGTGTTTTACACATGCTAGGATATCTATCTTCAATTCAGTCCATTATTGTTTCAGAAATTTGAATGTGAAGCCATCCGGCCCCAGGGACTTGTCATTCTTACAGTTCCACATTTCCTTTTTCACCTCATCAATCAATATATCTCCTTCCAAAAATTCTTTGCTAGCGGCTGAAATGGTTTTGAATTTTGAACTCCTAAATTCTGGTCTATGCTTCCATTTTTCTTTGAACTTTGAAGAAAAAAATCTAAAGATTTATGCTTTCATCTCGCCCGGCTGGTTTGACCACACACCATTTGTCTTAAGACCATTCATGTGGTTTTTTCTCATGCGATTTTTAACGAAACCATGAAAGAATCGAGTATTTTCGTCACTATCAATTAACCATTTTATTCTCGCTTTCTGCTTGATGTCCAAACTCGCCAATTTTTCTAAGTTAGTGAGTCTACTTGAAATCTTAGCCTATTCAACTTTTTCTAAGCCATTTAAAATATTCCTTTCAGCCTTCTTATCAAGTTTTGTCATTCTTTTTTTGATCGTTTCATCCTCCAATTGTTCCTGTGGGAGATCCACTGCCCTCCATCTTCTTATCCTATTTTTTATGAACTTTAGTTTATGTAGGAAAATTGAATCTGCAGCACCATACCCCTTGAATTCTGAAATCGCTCCTATGATGGCTTCGTTGAACCCAGGTCTCAGAAGCCACGAGTTGAACATCTTGAAAGGCATAGGTCCAAAATCACTGGAACTAAGTTCAAGCAGAATGGGGCAGTGACCAGACTGTTCTCTATGGAGGGTTGTACATGAAGCTTGCGGGAAGTTAATCAGAAACTTATGGCATACGAGAATTCTGTCAAGTTTGCTTAACTTTGCTCCTGCCTGTTGGAAATAAGTGTACTTGAACCCCCCCCCCCCCATTTTTAAGTCAAATAATCCCCCCTACCCCAATGATAAATCTATTGAAATCCTGGGCAGTGTAGGAACAAAAAATAGAGTTTAACCTTTCATCTCTTCTTCTCACAGCATTGAAATCTCCCACGAGTATCCACATAACTTCTCTTGACTGTATCAAGTTGGACAATTCTAAGCACAAATTTCTCTTATCCGATATAGACTGAGGAGCATACACATTGGTAATTTCGAATTCTATTCCAAAACCACAACAACACCCATATATCACTAGAAAATGTCTATCTTTGATTGATTCACAAACAAAAAAATAGGATCTATTCCATATGGTAAGAATGTCACCCGACCTTCCGGTTGCTTCAATACATTGAAAACCGAAGTTATCGTCTCCCACCCGTTTCTTACAATTGTTTCACCTACCCCGCTCTGAAGTTGAGTTTCTTGAATTCACATAAGCGCTACTTTATTTTTCTACCTTAATCTTCGAACCCAGTCAATTTTGTTCGTTTCCCCCAGCCCCCTAATGTTGATCGACAATAGATTCATTGCTCACAATTTTGTTCTCCAATATCACCCATGACTTCTTCCAGAATCTCGCAACCTTCCCTGATATCAAATCCAAGGAGTCTTCCCACCTCAACCGTTTTTTCCATCTCTGTAGTCGGGGGAATTGTCGAGGGGAAGAGTTCAGTGAGGGAATTTTGTGGGAGGTTCAGGGATCCATTTGGTGCTCGGTTAAGATCCAATTATGAAGGAAGACTTGAAGCAGGACATGCGAACTCTGGGATTGACTGGTCAATATTAAATTGAGGGTTATTTTGTATTTGCTGGATCTTTCTTCTTTTTAAAAATGACCCGTTTGGGTCCATTTCTAAGTCCACCGTTTTACTGGGCTCAGTTCTATCTCCCAGTCCATTGTTTGGGAACGGATCAAACATTCCATTAGGAATTAAATCCCAGATGCTCCCAAACGATAATTGTGGGGTCCTAAATTCTCCTTCGTCATCTCCATTGTTGACCTCCATCATGTCGTCCAAGTTCCTAGGAGATTCATTAATGATTGAATTAAATTCTGACTTTTGGATTTCATCATTGTTGGACGGTTCAATGTGTTGATTTACGGAATTCTTAGGAATGACTATTGCCCTCCCTGCCAGAATTTCGTCGGAGTCGTCGACTAGGGAGTTTCTTCCAATTTCTGCACCAGGAATCTGATCGGAGTCGGCATCTGGCCCAATCTCTCCTTCCTCCAGCCCATCGTCAAAATCAAACACCGTGTCAGAGATGTCGTCTTCATCATCTTCCAATCATCATCTACCTTATAAACCCCCACTTTGAATACTCGATTATCCTCAACCACAGTGACTTCTTCATTAATTCTACTTAATGTATTCATTAAGATACATATTTTCATGTGTGATACATCCAACTTATTCATGGTAATCTCAATTGAGCTGGATATTACCCCAAGTTTCAAGGTAATTGCTCGGAAGTTTTCTTCATCCCAGAGGTGGAGGGGGAGACCAACAATTTTAACCCAAGCAATCCGATCATTCTTGATTTCAAATCTATCACCTTTCTCAATCCACTTGAACCATAACTTCCAAATGTCCGTATTTTCCATAAGTTGTTTAACATCAGTCGGGTTCCTGAATCTCATACCAATCTTTAGCCCACCCAAGTATTTTGCATTATATTTCTCATCATCTCCAACCAAGATTGAAGTCGGCAAGCTTGTAAGATGTTCAAAGCTTTGGGCTTCACCAACAATGGTTAGTTCACTCTTAAACTAGTGCTCCATGAAGGTACCTGTACGTAATTGTATTGGAAGAGTGATAAGCGGGGGAGGGGAGGTGGCAGAGGTTTAGAGTTCTGCACCATATTAGGTTTCTTCCGGGCCATCACCTCCGCATAAGATCTTCCATCCTTCCAGACTGATGATCCTCCTCTAGGTTGGACCGGAAATATCCTCAAGTGTGGTGTCTCTTCGAAACTTTTATGCTATCTCTCTATCCTTTCAAACTTGGCAATGGTCACTTCCAGTCTATTCCCCTTGCAAGTGATTCCTTGTAAGCTATCTTCCAATTTCAATACGTCTCTTACTCCAGAGTAGCTAACAAAAGCAAAACATCTTCTCTTTGAGTCTTTTTTCTTTGCCAGGTAGATATCACCGATCGTCCAATGCTTAGCGAAGGGTCTTCTCAATTCCTCCGTCCTTAATCCCTCCGGAAGGTTGGTCACGAACATGGTTGTCATTGAAGCTCCTCCATCCTCCTTCTTGCATCTCCGGTTTACTTCCGACCATCCGTCTCCCATCATTTTTTTCCTCTTCTTTCAGGGACATCCGATCCAGAATGTAGTAATACAAGATTAGATATAAATGTGAGTTTAAAAGGTTAAAAAGGTTATATATATATATATATATATATATATATATATATATATATATATATATATATATATATATGCAATGATAAACTTTACAATGATATAAATGTAATATTCAATGTTTGCGAGGACATGTATGAAATTTTCCAAAAGATTAAAAGGAAACTTTGATCCCTTTAATCATGTTTTTGAAGCATTTCTAACGATTGTAAAGGCTTGAACTATATTATATGAAATTTAAAAGTTCTATTTTTCTTATCTTAAGATTTAGTTTGTTGTATAAATGTCCTATAGTGTGGAAATATCCTATACACATATTTCAAGACACTAAAAGCAAATCAAACTCACTCAATCCATCCACCCTACATAAATAGAACCATCGCCAAGACTCAAATGAAACACACCTAACAAATGACATTTAGACTTGATATTTTACCCTCCCTTAACGTGTATCTCACAAACCCATAATATTTTATAGCACATGGTGTTTTGAAGTTCTTTTTGCAATCAATAGTAGTCTTGGAAAGTAGAAGGTTGAAGGCTTTTTAAAGTGTACCTTAAGTCTTTAGGAATGACTTAATAATTCTTGTGTTATCTCACAAAATTTATTACTAGAAAGTGGCTTGCTTTACACACTTTTGATGCATGCTTGTGATGTTTAATTTTATGTTGTTAAATGTAATGTTTTATATATGAAAAATTTTGTTAATAATTCTTTAGTCTTTAGGAATGACTTAATAATTCTTGTGTTATTTCACAAAATTTATTACTAGAAAGTGGCTTGCTTTACACACTTTTGATGCATGCTTGTGATGTTTAATTTTATGTTGTTAAATGTAATGTTTTATATATGAAAAATGGTTTTTACATGTTAAATAACATTTTATGGTAAATTAACATCACTTGGAGTTTAAGAAATAAATATTCAAAAGATAACATAAGATGTTTATAAATTAGTTTTTAACTAAAGTGTTTCAAAACGTTTAAAATTTAGATTTAAAATTACGATTTTGAAACTCATCCAAAACTTCATGTCTTAACTATAAAATGAATTTCTATTAAAAGACTATAATCGATTCTTATAGCACTCTAGTGCTAAATTCTAAAAATAAGATATTAGTTTATAATTGATCGTGGCTAATGGTTAATAAAATGAAATTTTATTTGGCACCTAAAGAATTGTATACAAGTGATATAATTTTTCCAAAAGGTACATGAATTATTAGATACATGCAATTTTCATGAGACCATGTTTTATAATTAAATTTGTAAAACATATATAAAACCTTTTTCATAAAAATGAAAGTCTATGTCATGTTTTTTGAAGAACATTTGGTCATCGTTTGTACGGTCGTTGTGGCACATGATGTCACACCTCGGCCGACAGCGGAAATGCCGAGCTGTGCGACGTTAGAATGTTAGATCATAAATATTAGATATAAACTGAATAGTACAAAATGGTATATAACTTAAATACCATTTCCATTATGGATACAAATACTACATCATAACATGCTTATAAATTACTAGAAATTCTAATACAAAATGTGCCTTGATAGGTAGGCATAACTATAATGATAATAAGTATTCGGTAACTTCTTCGATCAACCACTACGTTTGGGAGTGCAATCTTCCATCTTTTGGTTTCCTATGAATACTTGTGGTTTTGAAAATGTCAATGTAATATTGGTTAGTTCACAGGTTTTGACTATTATACTTTAAAAATACTTTTTGTATAAAATTTTGTTAAGTTGTAAAAGTGTTTTGATTCCTTGATTTGAAAATAGTATTCTATTATCCGTAGGTACTAGGGTTTCCTTAATCCTCAATTATTCTATATACTAGTATTGTATTCATATCTTAGGAGTGTATTTTTAGGAAAAGGATGGTATTCTTATTTATAGTGTAGAATGATTGTGAGTGAACTTTTATACCCAATATAGGTTAAATCGGATATCTTCCAATTTTAACCTATATAACTATGTACTTATGACGTAATTAGAATATCAATGTTTATAATTATAATTTTAATTGGATATTTTCATAAATCCAAACTAGTGGCGTGGTGATAAAACCATTATTCGAGTTGAACGAAGGCATAACATTCTATAGTTATCCGTTTGAATTAAGTAGAGTAACGATAAGAAATGATGCTTATTCGAGAGGTTTTGGCCATCAAACTACTATGTACTATGTTATCTTATAGGATTGACCTAACATAACGATTAAATACCATGCTATTTCTTTGGCCGGATCTAGGTACTATGTTAACTTAGAGAAATGGCCTAGCATTACGATTAGCGGTGGCGGAACTAGCTATTTCCCAGGGGTAGCCTGTGCTACCCCTCAGATTTGTCTAAGAACCCTCGAAATTTTTGGATGTCGTCGATGATTATTTATGGTGCTATGGTTTGTGCTACCCCTTGTCCTTGTCCTTGGCATTTTTGCTTTGTCTTCTTCTTCATCTTCACAAATTCGAAAGTAAAGTGACAGGGGACTGAAATCGATCCCTAGGTCTTATTGTTCATCTCCATCATCTTCATAAAATCGATCTTTATGTCTTATTCTGAAAGGGCAGGGTCATAGGGACTGGACTTAGAAGAAGAAGTGCTACTCCCATGGGCTAATTGGAGAAGAAGAGAGCTGGAGAGAACGGATCCGATGAAGATTCCCTTAATAGAAAAAGATGAAGGTAAATGTAATTTCTCCAGTTTGGAATCAAAGCTAACCCTAATTACTATGATTTCAAACCAGAGCTAGAATGTAACCCTGATTTGATTCAATAGACCTAGGTTTTTAGATTTCTCACTTTGACTTACGTAACGTTCGAAAGTGTTTAGTGTAGATTTGTGATTGTGATTAATATTTGATTAATTTAAGGAAATTATATTCGTTCATCCTTACCTGAAATCTATACTCATGAATGCGACTAATAAAGCTAATCTCATTCTTTGTGCCTATTCCATGGAGTATATTAGTTTGGTCGGAATGGTTATTGGAAAATATAAGTTCAAAGTTGATGCTAAATAGGTGTACTTTCATGGGTGATAGCTATATTATATATTTAATTTACAAATGTTTTAATTTTTACCTCTTAGAGACTTATAACTTTTTACATGATTCAAGGATTCTTTTCAATTTCTGTTATTGAAAAAAAAAATTTACTGCAAAATCATCTGGAATTAAAGTTTATAATTACCCTTCTATTTAGAAATTTATGATGACTAACAAATGGCTATTGATATTGTAGCATTGAGACCGTCACATTTTGAAATAAGATAATATGGATCAAAACTGGTGTCCTTAAGGAGAAAGCTACAACATATTGCATGTTATGTTGCTATGTTGATGAGCTCCAACATATAACATGTTATGTTTCTATGTTGATGAGCTTCAACATACAACAAAAGCCCAACGTACATATGTGTACACCTAGCGTACCGACACGTACGTGCAGTGTACAACTCCTGCTCCTAAAATTACAAATTTGCCACTAGGGCTTCTTGCGACCACTTCCTTCTTAAACAAGGACCAAAATTACATACTTTAGAACCAAGAGAGGAATTTGAAAGTGCCTAAAAACCGGGGAGTTACAAGAAGCGACTGACGTTCTGTTATATGCCTGTGACTCTGACTGCACCATGTCGTGGGCTTGGGCTCACGTTATGGTATCGCACTGGGCCAAATTCTATGGGTAGTTGCATGTTGGACTATATTTGGCTGTGTTGTTTAGTCCAAATGGTCCATCTAGAAACTAGTCTTTTTCCTCTTATTTAATTTTATGAAGTCATTATTATTTGTTTTTTTTAATGTTGTTCATAAATATATTTTTATTTTACAATAAGGACCCCACACTCGATTTTGAAAATATATGGAGAGTGACCAAGAAAATTTATCCTAAAAATGCAAAACAAATAAAAGAATAAAAGAAAAGAAAATGCAAGCTGAGCTCGGGTTGCCTCTTGAGAAGCGCTTGTTTTTTTATGGAGTCATGAGCCAGAATCTGTATGCCAAACATGGTATTTGTTGGAGGTACGATCTCCATATGCACCTTTTGTTCCCTCCACCTTTTCTCGTACGCTTACACCCTTCTTAAATATGCTTTTATAGAATTTTCCTTCTTCATGTTAGACTCTTCTTCCTCATGCTTTCGTTTCACCCCTTTATTCTTTATAACAAGTTTATGTTTTCGTTTTTCTTTTTGTAGCTCCTTAGCTTCCACATCCTCCTTATCCAAAGTTGACTTGCTCAAGTCTTGTGTAATTTCTTCTTCTTTATCCTCACTTGATACCAAAATTTATTCACTTTCTTCACTCATTAGAGATTTTGGAGTTTTAAAAGCAAAGACCTCATAGTCCATTGGAATTGAAGCTCTTGCTTTGTTCTATTGTTTAAATTTCTTCTTCCATCAATTTTTCTAACTCCTCAAGCTCGTTTTCTTCATCCATAAAGAATACTTCACTTTGAGCACGATCTTTCTTGAATCCGTCTTCCACTCGAAAAGTCATTTCATCATCCCCCACTCATAAGGTAAGCTTCGACTCACGAATATCCACCAAAGGTCACATGGTATTGAGTACATGGCGTCCAAGGATAATTGCGACATCTTTATCATCCATCATATCTAGCACCACAAAGTCAATTGGAAAAATAAATTTTCCAATTTTTACAAAAAATGTCCTCAATTATGCCTCGAGGTTAAGTCATCAAACGGTTGGCCATATGAATTGTCATTATAGTATCCTTCAATTCTATAAGGTTGAGCTTTTGCTAAAATAAATATGGCATCAAATTTATACTCGCTCTAGAATTTACTAAAGCATATGTCTTCATGTTGTTTCTGAATTCACATGGAAGTGTAAGGCGTCCGAGATCTCCCATTTTCCTTGGTATCACCTCCATAATAACCATGGAACTTTGCTCACTAACGACTACCTTGGAGGTATTCTCTAGTTATTAGCGAGTGTCGAGTAAATCTTGAAGAAATTTGGCATATTCTGGAGCTTTCGCTAAGGATTCAATAAAAGGGGTATCGATCGGAATTCCCTTAACTTGATTCATAAACTAGATATGATTTTGCTCCAGCGGGTGAACTTTGGCTCGAAAGGGAAACGGTAAAAGAGCTTGATATGCTCGATCACCAGAAAAATTTTCCTGCCAAGACTGAGACCACGTCGTGAGGATTGAATCCTCACGTCGCGATGATGGTATTTCAGCAACCCTTATTCCTTCAATTTTCTTCCACTTTGGCTGTGATTCAAGCTACTTTGTCTTTTCTTCCAAGGGCTCTAAGAACTCAGAAATAGTGACTTATGTAGTAGTGATGGCCATGACATGTAGTTTTGGTTTATTATCGAGATTTTTAGGAGATAATCGCTTGTTAACCAATGTAGTGAATTGCCCGAGTTACACTTTAATATTTTTGTTGGATGCTTGATTATTTCTCATCGTAGTATCAGCTGCATCGTGATGTTTTTCAGAAGCTTCTATGAATCTTTGAAGCATTGACTCCATGTCCACTTTTATCTCGGGTTGTGGTTGTTCCTTTTGGTAAAAGCTCCGGCTCGTTTGCCTATATTTCTCTTCTTTTTTCTTTTTATACTCATCATAAGGCAACCATTCTTTCTTCGGATTCCTCGAATCTTCATCATAGTGGTCTCCACTTGAGTAGTAAACTTGAGCTTTCATATTCCCTTTTTCTTCTAGATGGCAAACTTTCGTCAAATGTGGATCGTTGCAACTTTCACAACCCACACGTATTGTGTGTATGGAATGGTTCATCTTAGTCATTCTTCTATCCATGCTACTTAACATTTCCAATATCGCTACCATATCTTCCGAAGCACCATTCCCGACCCCCTAGTTCCATCATTACAAGGATTGTGATATTCCTGAGAATGCTTTGAAAATTCTTCGGTTAGTTCTTTCATTTTAGCGATATTTTTCTTCGTTAAAGGTCCTTCAGAACCAAGGAGTCTCCTTGTTGTTACGTTCACCCCATCGTAGAAAATCGAGACTTCTTTTTGCTCATTTGGATCATTTTGGGGAAATTCCTTATCAACCCTTTATATCTCTCCCATGACTCATACAAAGACTCCCCCACTTGTTTTTCAAAATTAGCTATGGCTTTCTTCATTTTAGAAACTTTTGATGGTGGGAAAAATTATTGGAGGAATTCTTCACACATCTATACTCGAGTGGTGATTGAACCTTGTGAAAGTGACTTCAACCAATCTTTCACTTCTCCTTTAAAAGTAACCAGAAGCATTCTTACCAAGACAATCTCTCATAATACAGTAGGCATGGTGACATAATCACCAATGTCAGTGACGTCATCGAGGTGCTTGTATGCATCTTCATGAAATTTTCAAGAAAATGGAATATCGTTTAGTGTGAAAAGGATGTGTCCTTTAAGCTTGCGAGTGGCACAAGTCCTGGAAAGGTGTCCTCTCCTATCATTTTCTTGTATACCTCCATCGTCATGTCAACAATATCTGTCATGATGGTTTTGGGCTCACTTTCGGGTTCACTACTTTTGTCTGTTTCTGTTTCGAGCTCGTAACCAGCTACCTTTTTGTTAGGAGTCCATTCAAAGCTTTCGAATGTGCTCTCCTTTTTCTGAATTGTAATGCGCGGTTCCTAGTATGTATTTAAATTATAATATATTCATTTTGTAGAGCAACTCAACGAGTTGGGAGCCCCAAACTTGTCGAGTAGAGATCAGAATGAACTACCTAATTTTCAACAGAAATCTTTCATTTTTGAATAACCAAGTTACAATTCCATAAACCACGAAAACCAAGTACAATTGTGTTTAAAGCCCAAATCAACTACAATTTTATTTCAAAACATCTTAGTGTTCCATAAAATGTCGGAGGGAGTGCATGTCGTGGCATCAAGCCTTGCCCTTTCCCTTGGGCTCAGAAGTACCTGAAACAAATCACAAACTGTAAGCTAATTTTTAGTGAGTTAGAGCATGCCGCAAAAACAATCCACATAACACCTAACATATTAGCCACAAAAGCTACACATATCACATAAGCCATGCATACCAACATACATAAGGAAGCCCTGGAAACTCTATAGGGTCTTACTCCGGGTGGCATAGGAACCCCCGCGTGGTCTTAGCCCAATGCCTCGGGAACCCCCCGAGGTCTTGACCTATGATTCCAGGGAAACCCTCTAAGGTCTTACAGCTAAGTGCCTCAGGAACCCCCCCGAGGTCTTTGCCTAGGATGTCGTGGAAACCATCCACGGTCTTATACCTAAGTGCCTTGGGAACCCCCCCCCCCCCCCAAGGTCTTCCATACAAGGTTCATAGATGCAACTAATACATTGCGTATCACATAACCCAATATCACATAAGTAACAAATAATGGGCCGACCTTGGTGCCTTCGACCCATTGGCATGGTGAGGAGACTCACCTTTGTCTACTAAATCTAAGAGTTACTCTTCTAACAGTCTGTAACCGGCTGTGTTGAATAATGATAACATTACCCAAGGTTAGGGCTAAACACAATCCAATTGAAAAACCCAAACTCCAAGTCCTTTCAAAATGGCCCAAAATGTCTTCCTTAGTTAATGGGCCCAAGATCCATATCCAAAATCATTAATGAGCCTCATGGCCCAATAAAGCCCAATCATAACATCTATGGCCCAAAACATATAAACTAGCCCACTAACCGCAAAAAATGACCTGGCCTAATGACTAATTGGGGCCCAAAAGCTCAAAGGCCCAAAACAAATCCAAGTCCAACTGTTGTGCGTACGCCCGACGTACCACACCGGTTGTCACACCCCCGAACCAGACGGCGGAAACGTCCGGGGGCTGTCGTGACTCAATTGAATACCATAACATTGAATATATATGAAACATAACAACATTCGTCACCATTCATCAACATAGTACAACCAGTAGCGTTTACATATCATACATTGTTTAAACATTACATTCCCCAAAAATTAATTTGTTCAATTCATACAAAAATAAACTGCAACCGTCACTGAATATGATTTCCCTTGATTCACTGGTTCCCTGAGAATACAAGTATTTTGAAAAACGTCAACATATGAAATGTTGGTGAGTTCATAAGTAGTGTTTGAAATCGAATGTTTGTATTGTTTGAAAAACCACCAGAAAATCCGATATTTTCTGAAAAGAAAAGCCTTTGAAAACATTTGTGAAGATCCATAGGTATGCTTGTTTGTTTCTATACTTGTAAAAAAAATGTTCATTGAAAATGTATGCATTTCAAATCTGTACGTATTGAAAACCCTAGGAAAACCCGATGTTCTCCTAGTTCCTTGAATTACGTGATGTTACATTGAAACCATTGCATAGCGTATAGTGTCAGTCCCAGGCGACGTTGGAAGGTTCTCGAGCAGGATTATTTACTACAAACCCGCGTTACACAAACGCCCAGTTTATAGTTATACTAACGAACCCGAAGGCGTCGTCAGTACTAATCGCGTTATCCAATCGCCCTGACTAGGTGTAGTCCCACATCCGAAGAGAAAGAGGTCACGAAGACCCCGGTAACTCCATTAGCCGGTTGGGGATAAAAATGTACGAGGGGTCCCAGACCCGCCACGCAAAAAGGCAGACTCCACTGGCGACACTAAAGGACCCTTGGGGACCAGTAGTCTACAGCCATTGAAAGTCCGGTTACGTCGTGTCGGATTGGTAGAACCCAACACTTCGTAAGATAGAGGTCTTCGGGCCTGAAGATCAGGTCATTGGGCTAGCTAGGCTCAACGAACAAGATTTTACACTTTTGGGGCCCAAAGATGGTGCGTAGACGTCTGTGCACACTCGCATGTATAGTGAATTCCAAATCGTTAGTTGTATGAATCGTAGTGTCGTAGTGTCATAGCGTCATAGGGTCGTAGTGTCATAGTGTCGTAACGTTAGTAGTTTCGGATTTTATTGGTTCGAGACCGAACCAATTCATTTAACAACGACTTTTGGTATTGTAGTGTATTGTATTTCGTCGATAGCCGCGATGCCATTATTTAATCAAAATGTGTATATTGAACTAGCCTTGAAATATTCCTGTTTTCAGCCCCTCATTATTTGTAAAGTTTACATTTTCAACCCTTTTTATTAAATACTTCTCGGTTTGGTCCTTGAACTATTTTTCTTGACATTTTAACACCAAAAATTATTGAAATTAATATTTTTCAGTACATTTTTCATAGAAAACAGTTTAAGTCCCTGAAAATGCAGTTTTTCTCGGTTTTAGCCCTCCTTTTCGCAATTTTGACAATTTTGGCCCAAATTGGAAAATTTTTGCAACTTTGGTCCTTTTTAAATTTAAAAAGCATTTTAAACCTTTGAAAAGAATTTGGGACACTTATAGTCCACTGTTTTACAGAAATCCACAGTTTTGGCCCTCCAAAACAGAAAAATTCGCATAATGGGCCTCATTGGGCCGAAATTTTCATTTTTAGCCCATTAAGCTTGAAATTCATGTTTTTAGTCCTCTAATTAAGTGTAATTCCAGAAATAGTTTTATGGAAACTGTTTTGGCACACTTCATCCATCAGAATCTGTGAAATGTCAATTTGGACCCTTAATTTTGTATTTTTCACATTTTTGGCCCAAAATTTGTGTTTTTAGCTTAAAGAAAATTGTTGCTAACCACTTAGCTATTTTTCTTGTAACACTTTATATGTAGAAATATATTTGAAGCTAAAATCATAAAACATAAGTTATATCTCGGTTTTGAGGGGTTTTATGGCTAGATCCAACATTAGAACACATAAAAGCATACATATAAGCATGGAAATCATACAAGGCATACAAACACATATAGATCTACACTTTCACTTGTATTCCCCCCCACAAAACTCATAAAAACAGAAAATAGGGGGTATGAAGCTCACCTTAGGGGGGTAGTTTCGGTTCTTGAAGAAAGATTGGAAGAAATGAAGTGATTTTTGGCCTTTGCACTCCTTGATGAACTTTTCGAGATTATGGGGTTTCTAGAGTGCAAGATCATGATTTTTGCATGGATTAGGAAGAGATGTTTGATAAATAAGGAATACAAGTCATAGATCCAAACAAAACCTTACCTTAGATGATGATTTTTGTGGAAGAACTTCCTTGAATGCTTCCTATTTTTCGAGATTTTGGAGAGGGAAGAAGGGAGTGTTCTTGAGTGAATCTAGAGAGAATTTGAGATATTTTTGGTGTGTGTATGTGTGTATGGCCGAGAGTGAGAGAGAGGAGAGAAGAGAAGTGATATTTGAGGTGATGTGCATGGAGGAATGGGAAATATTGCATGGATATCCTTTGGATAATAATGAGGTGGCATGCATTAAGTCAACACTTCCATTTCTCTTTGGGTTTGGGCCTTTGGGCCGAGATTTTTGAAAGGGAAAAGAAAAATTTGGGCTTTTTCCCTTAAGCCCAAAATTTGAGTTAGTTAGAGTGTGTTTTATGCTTAAAAGAATGTAGTAGGATTTTTATATTTTTATTGGACTAGTTTAGGTTATTCATGGCTCAAAGCTTTTAAATTCATTTCATTATAGGTCCAACATGGCCCAAAATGTTGAAATAAATTAGTGTGGGTCCAATTAGAGCCCAATTAGGGTTCTAAGCCCATGATAGTCTAGTTAGAAGCTTATTGGTCCGTTTGGATCCAATAAGGAAGTTCTAGTCCAAAATAGACTTAACAAGAACTTCTAGGGTTTTCCAATTGGTTGATGACTACTTGTAGTACTTGTATGATGTATTTGATTGAAGTTTTTGATTCACATTTACTTGAATGTATAGATTACATAGCTCAAAATTTACAGTTGTGACACCGGTTCACGCAGCGTACTGAGTTCTTGAGCAGTACGCACGACGTACACTAACTTATGCACATCGTACAAACAGATTAAGCACTTCCTTCTATTAAATGCTTAATACTCGATGTTCTAACGTCCAAAACCATGTCTGAGCTCATTAAAACGTCCTGAGGCATAAAGTTGTTAACTTTATGCCATTACATGCTCTATAGGACTTAAAAACTTCATTCTTCAGATTAGGACTTCATATATGGTTACAAACTCTTGCATAGAGTGTAGATACTCTCCAAGCTAGCACCTTTATGCATCTAGCGTGCTCACAAGGCTCAGATATAACCATTTCAACTTCTATAGTGGCTCAACTCTCAAGAGAAGGTCCAAAACCAATAAAAGGGACCATAAAGAAAACCCTAACTAGATCTAAAGAATAAGAAGGCAAGGTCAAAGCTTTATACCTCCAGAAGCTCCTTAAGGTGAACTGGATATAGATTCTTGAAGCCCAATGCCACTCCAAGCTTGCTTGACAACTTCTTCTTCTTGAATGGACACTAAAATGGCCACAAATGCACTCCTTAAGCTCAAAACACACTCTCAAATGGTATTAGGGTTTTTAGAGACACTTGAAGGTGAAACAGACTGATTAGGGTGAGGCTCAAATGAGATATGGATGCTTATATAGGTCTCAAGTCCAGAAATTAGTGTTTGGACATCCGTCACATATGCCCAACGTACTCTTGGTACGCCCAACGTACATGCTTTCCCCCCCCCCCCCCCCCCCCCGCGATCATTCTTGCAAAGTACGCTAAACGTACGCATGAGTACGTCCATCATACTTAAGGGACTTTCTATGCAACATTTTAAAATTCTCAAGGGCTTCAAGGTAGTACCTGATTTGGAGTGTTACAACTCTCCCCCCACATGACCTAGACTGCGTCCTCGAAGTCCGTAGATGTGAATAGATCGGGATAATGCTCTCGCATATCCTCCTCCGACTACCATGTCCATTCCGATCCCCTTCGGTGCTGCCATTGTACCTTCACAAGCTTCACTTCCTTGTTCCAAAGACCCTTGGTCTTCCTATCCAAAATCACAATGGGCCTCTCAATGTAGTTTAGGCTCTCTTCTAGCCGAATGTCCTCCAGAGAAACGACTACGGACTCATCAGGGAAAAACTTCTGAAGCTGCGACACATGGATAGTGTTATGAATCTAGCTAAGCTCATTCGGCAATTCCAAGCTACATGCCACATTGCCCACCCATGATTTAATTCTAAACGGGCCTATATACTGAGGTCCTAGCGTTCCCCTCTTTCGAAACCTGATAACCCCCTTCCAGGGCAACACTTTCAGTAACACAAAGTCCCCCACCTGGAACTCAATATCCGATCGGCGCCGGTTAGCATAACTTTTTTGATGACTCTGCACGACCCACAGCTGGTCGCGCACTTGCTGAATCAGCCCGGTAGTCTTGAGCACTACCTCAGTGCTCCCCATGATCCGTTGCCCAACCTCGCCCCAACAAACTGGTGTCCTGTACCTCTGACCATACAACATCATGAATGGTGGTCGGTCAATACTAGCATGGTAACTGTTGTTGTATGAAAAATCTGCCAACGGGAGGTATGTGCCCCAACTCCCTCCAAAATGCAACACGCATGCTCGAAGCATCTCCTCCAATGTCAAGATCGTCCTCTACCTCTGGCCATCAGTTTAGGGGTGGTACGTCGTGCTAAAATGTAGCTAAGCGCCCAGTTCCTTGTGGAACTTCCTCCAGAACCTAGATGTAAACTGAACATCCCTGTTAGAGACTACAAACACTAGCACCCTGTGTCTAGCCACCACTTCTTGTACATAAATATCCACCTACTTCTCACCGAATATATTCTCAGAAATCGGAATGAAGTGAGCATTCTTCTTCAGTCTGTCCACGATCACAAATATGGCGTCCACGCCCCTCACCGTCCTCGGTAACTTCGCGATGAAATCCATAATGATCTTTTCTCATTTCCACATAGGAATGGGTAGCGGCTGTACCTTGCCATGAGGCCAACCAATAACTCAATCTCAATTCTTTATACATTTTCGGAGCCCATGGATGTATAGAGAACTTGGACTTGTGTACCTCTTCTAACATCCTCTGTCTCACTCCTCCAGTCATCGGTACCCACACTCGGCCACATTGTGTCAAAAGGCCATGGCTATCCTTAACAAACAAAGGATATTGTCCCCAAATCTGCTCTATCTTCCAATTCTCTTTCTTCACTCCCTCGACTCGGGCCTCCTAGATCATATCCAACAATGGAGAGATCACTGTCATCCACATACAAATGTTCCCAGTCGGGGACCTTGCCATCTTGCGGCTCAAAGCATCGGCCACTACGTTGGCCTTCTCTGGATGGTATAGGATCTCACAATCATAATCCTTTAGCACGTCCAACCACCTCCTCTGTCGCATGATGAGGTTCTGCTGATCCATCTAATACTTCAAACTTTTGTGATCAATATAGATGGTACACCACACTCCATACAAGTAGTGCCTCTAAATCTTGAGGGCAAATACCATTGCCCCTAATTCCAGGTCATGAGTGGGTAATTCTCCTCATGAGGCTTCAACTACCTCGAGGCATACGCTATCACATGTATTCTCTGCATCAGTACTGCACCTAGCCATGAAATCGATGCGTTACTCTACACCACTAGGTTCTCTAACCCCTCAGGTAGCACTTGAATCGAAACCTCGCATAACCTTCATCTCAGGGTCTCAAAAGCCAACTGTTGATCCGTTCCCCACCGAAATGTCACATTTTCTTTGGTCAAGTGGGTCAATGGCTCAACAATCTTGGAGAAATCCTAAGTAAATCTCCGATAATAGCTCGCTAAATCCAAGAAGCTACGGATCTCAGACACATTCTTTAGTACTTACCACCGCATCACTGCCTCAACCTTGGATGGATCAATCAAAATACCCTCCTGGTTGATGATGTGCCCTAAAAACTGGAGCTCTCATAGCCAAAAATCACACTTGGAGAACTTGGCATACAGCCTCTCTGCCCTTAGGGTCTCCAATGCTCTTACAATAGACCATGATATCATCAGTAAAAACGATCACCGACCGATCCATTATCAGTCTATACACCTTGTTCATGAGATCCATGAGTGCTGTTGGGGCAATGGTGAGCCCAAATGGCATCACCACAAACTCGCAATGCCCTTATCGAGTCTTGAAAGCTACCTTCGGTATATCCTCATCTAGTGGTACCCCAACTGAAGATCAATCTTGGAAAACCAAGATGCACCCTGCATATGATCAAACAAAGCATCGATCCTTAGCAACGGATAACGGTTCTTCACCGTTAGTTTGTTAAGCTCTCGGTAATCAATGAACATCATGTGTGACCCATCTTTCTTTTTCACGAACAAGATCGGTGCTCCCATAGGGTACTACTTGGATAGATGAACCCTTAGTATAGTAGCTCCTGAAGCTGTGTAGATAACTCCTGCATCTCAAGCAGTGCCAACCGGTATGGTGACTTTGCTATCAGAGCGGCACCCGACACCAAATCAATGTGAAACTCCACCTGCCTCCCTAGAGGCACACCTAGTAACTCTTCGGGAAAGACATCCTGAATTCCTATACAAACGGCACACTGCCCACATCCGTCGTGGTCTCAACTCTTGTATTTGAGATATAAGGCAGATATACCCTACATCCCTACAGCAGTAATCTCCTAGCCCTCACAGCCGAACAGAGAGTTGTCCCCTAAGAGGACCTCTCACCATGTATAACCCATTCTCCCCAACTTGAGGTTCAAACCCTCACCAATTGGCGCTCACAATCAATCATGGCCCTGTTGGCCCCCAAAAAGTCCATCCCGATAATCACCTTCAACCCTCGCAACGGTATCGAAAGTAGATCGATACAATGATCTCCCAACGAACATTCAGTACATAGTTCCAATACACCCTCGCTGCACTCATAGTGCGATCATCTGCAATCTCAACCTCAAGAGGGAAACCCAAGGTCCCAGGCGTATCCCTAAACTTCTTGCTAAGTTCAAGAGATACGAATGATCAGTTTGCCCCTGAATCGAACAATACGTGAGTAGACATACCATTAACGAAAAAGGTCCTTATACATAAGTCATACAAATAAATATAGAGCAGAAAATAATAGACACATACCAGCCATAACGTCTGGCGCTGCCCGAGCCTCCTCGGTAGTCAGCTGAAATGCGTGGCTCTTCACCGTTGGAGCTTCCGCCTTAGCAGGGTGGCTATCAGTGATCCTCTATGTGGCGAGCCCAGGCACCGCCACTGCTCCTCCCCATCCCTACAACTTCGGTTAATCGGCCCGCTTGTGGTCGGTCTGGTTGCAGTGGAAACAAATCAAGCCCTTCTTGGGGTAGTCCCTGCTCACGTGGCCCGACTGACCACAAGTATAACACATTGTGCCCTGCCCTCTACATGCTAACCCATGTGATCTACCACACTTGGCACACCGGCCCCATCCCTGCTGGCTCCTACTAGATGAATCTAAGGTCTTAGGCTTTTTAGCCTGACCTACCGTTGCCTGTGCCTGCTCCGGCTTCCGCTTGGTGCGGAAGTCTAGTTCCATCTCCCATTTACGGGCCTTCTCTACCATCTCATTCAGGGTTTTGCACCCTGTGAAGCTCACAAACTATTGAATATCATCGCTCAGCATGGAATGATACCTCGTCCTCCTCATGTCCTCATCGGCGGCATACCGAGAAATCAACAATGCTCGTTCCCGAAACTTGGTGGTGATCTCCGCCACAGTCTCGGAAGTCTGTTGCAGTTCATGAAACTCCCTTACTAGATGTTGCACATCGATCAATGGTGAAAACTCCAGATCAAACTGCCTATCAAACTCGGCCCAAGTCATCTTGGCCACACCAGCTGCTCCCACTTGACTAGTTACCTCTCCCCACTAGTATCGAGCTCTATCTCTCAGCATACACGAAGCAAAATCCACCTTTGCCGCCTTAGAGAAACAACTCGTGTGCTAGCTGATGTGACCTTGATCTTTCTCTAACCGCAAACTTCTCTCGAACGTCTAGCTATCACTGCAAGATCACAAAGAACGAAGGCCGTTAGCCGCTTTCCAGGAGGAGCTCCCGGAAGAACGCTCTGATGGTCAAGTTACAGGGTGTTTTAGGGTTTGTGTGTATTCTCTCTAGAAAGCTCGGAGAACTTACCTCGTAGGTCTGAGAGTGTATCCTTATATACCTAGCTCCCTTGCCTGATCCGTACCAGACAAGATCGCTTATTGGGGAGACAGGATCAGGGGCGCTGATTGGAGAGTCATGTGCCTTCAACCATTAGGGCGCTCTTATTGGCTCTGACCGTAATGGTCTGGTCCTCCTACTTGTCTCCTGACCGTATCTTTTGTTTTGGAGTCGGGAGCATCTCTTGGCGGGCGTGAGCCTTTCGCCTAGGCATTCCGCTCCCAAGGACACCAGCGGATGCTAAGCCTGATGGGCTAGGCCCGGTAGGCATGCGCGAGCCTTTTGCCTGTGCCTTCTACTCCCGGGGGTTCCAGTGGACGCTAAGCGTGCTGGGCTAGGCCCGGTTAGTGTGTTCGGCTCGTGCTTCTGTCGTGCTGCCCTAGGCACGTCATCAAGTCCCCCAATCCTATAGTCGTAGCATTACATCGCTAGCTACGGCTTTCTGGACTTAGTTAACCTACGCACGTTGGTTTTTCTTTACCCGTCGTTCCGTCTTTAATGGCGATGTGACTGCGCATGATTCCTGGCAGTTGTGTCATCATGTCAGACATTTAAACATCCCGCTTCTTTCTTTCCTTTATAAGGGTATTTGCATGGTTTCTCTTGCCTCATCTGTTTCTCCTTCTCCTCTTTGTGTTTATCTTTCATTTTTCTTTCATGGAAAACCTTCCCGGAGTCATTTCGTCCGCTGCCGAGTATCGTCAGTTGGAAATCACTTATGGCTTGTCTTCCTTTGAGGGTGTGGAGTTACCTTCTCCTGGCTCTAGCATCTCTTCCCCTCCCCCTGGTAAGATTGGGGTTTACTTGAAAACCCTAGATGCTGGTATACGCTTTCCTCTAACGGATTTTCAGGAGGAGGTCCTCCAGAAAGATGGTTGCAGTCTTCAGATGTTGACTCCCAATGCAGTTAACAAGGTGGTCGCGTTTGAAATGATCTGCAGGGCCAACGAGTATCTTCCGGATTACTTCGTCTTCAAGTTTTTCTTCCGATTCTGTGTTACCGGAGATAAATGCACCTTCTCGGTCCGGCGAGGGGGAAACGCCTTAGTTCCCGACGGGCGTACCCCCAAAAACTGGCAAGATAAATGGTTGTGGGTGAATCGGAAGCTGGTTGGGAGTGGTCGCTATCATGCCAATGCTTTTGCCGATACCATGCCTAAGCTCTTCCCCCACAACCAGGGCGTCGCCGACAATTTGAAGGGTGTGCAGGTATCCGCTGAAGATTACTCCGAGGCGCTTCTTTCTGGGGTAGGGATGAGCCCCTCTTGGAGGCGGCGTGGCAAAATGGCGGTGTTCTTCTCCGTCGTTGATGGTGAGTGTTGTATCCCTCTTTTCCCTTTCGTCCCCTTATTAATCCTGTGTTATTTATTTTTCCGTTCTGCTTTCCCTAGGTGTTGAGTCTTCTCTGTCCGTGGATGAGGTGCTGCAAAAACGTTATCGGGGCAAGTTGGAGTTTCGCAAGTTAGATCTGGTCGATCGGCTTCCTCCACCTCGCCGGATGGATCAGCTTGCTCTAACCGCTGCCCCTCCCATTCCTCCGACAAGTTCATCGGAGTCCGAGGAGAATCCACTGCATGCTCGCCCCATCTCTGTTGTCTTGCCCCTGGGTGGCGTTCCTTCTTCCTCCATGGAGGATAGTGAGGACAGCAAGGAGGGAATCATCGCTGATGTCTGGCGGATGCAGGCGAAACGAAAAGCTGTACAAGCCATAGGTGAGCCAGTTATTGGCGCGCCCACTGCTACTAAGAGGGTACATACTAGACACAACTTTTCTCGCCTGCTGAGTTCTATGAGTTCCACACCAACTGGTGTGGTAGTGATACCTGTTGACGACACGCAACAGTCCGAAGGGATCAACAGGGCGACTGAACAACCCGCTATTTTAGACTTCTCTTCTATTCCTTCTCCAAGTGTTATGTTTGTTCCTTCAAAGCTCTCCCCAGCAAAAGGTTTTGGTGTCCCTGGACAAGCTGCAGTCTCCAAGGATGGTGGTTCTGGAGATGGTGCTTCTGATTCTGCTGTTTTTGTTCCATCCTGGGATCTTCGCAATGACTCCCAACTCTCTGTGTGCGCCCATGCTTTGAAATTTTCGCGCCACGCCTTTCCTCCCGCTGCAGTTGGAGATATGGAGGCCATGATAATGTTGGTGAGGTGGCTATGGGTGATGGAGAGGATGTTGGGGAGGGTGCCCCGGCATCGTGTGCTACCCCTCCTGGGGTGTGAAAATTTCTCAGCTTAGTTGGTTTAGGTTTTGATGCTTCTAACTTGTGTAATGTTTGGACTTTTAAAAACAATGTTTTATTTTCCTGGATGCGTATTTTGTATGCTCTAAGCATTGTTTGTTTTTTGCTCTCTTTGCTTATCATTTTGCTTGCTTGTTTATTATACATTATTTAGGAGATACAACGCCCTGATGCGCTAGGCATTTTGTTTTGCCCATGCTATCATTGACACACTAAGTGTCGGTATTGGGCGCTCTTAGCACCCAATGATCGAGTTTTTCATGTGAACATTCAATCGTTACAAATTAATACACTAAATATCAAAGATCAGCAATTGCATTATCATTCTATATTGACCGCGGTCTTTTAAATACACTAAGTATTGAACTCATGTCACTAAGCATGGACATATGTACTCTAAGTACTTGGGTCTCTTTCCCTCCTTCTTGTTTAAAAGAAATACTTCTTCAAATTCCTAGCGTTCCACGTTCTTGGAATCTGCCTTCCTTCCATTGTTTCTAACACATATGCACCGTTCTTGTTTGCTTCTGTGACTCTATAAGAGCCTTCCCATGTTGGGCCCAACTTGCCCTGGGGATGGGCTCGGCTTGCTTCATTTTTCCTCAACACGTATTCACCGACTCTGAACGCTTTTTCCTTTACTCATTGATTGTAGTATCTTTAGGTTTCATGCTTGTATGCAGCTTGGTGCATTCCATATTTTTCATGCTTTTCCTCTAGGATATCCAGGTTTATCCTTAGGTCTTGTGCGTTGCTTTCTTCATCCTTGTTGGCCACCCTCATTGTGTTCACTGCCACCTCCATGGGGAGCATGGCCTTTGTCCCGTACGTCAAGCTGAAAGGGGTTTCATTCGTGCTTGTTCGTGGTGTAGTTCTATACGACCACAGCACCATCGGTATCTCCTCCGTCCAATTCCCTTTTGCTTTGCCCAGCCTCTTCTTGATTCCATTCACAATGGTTCGATTGGATACCTCCGTCTGTCCGTTCGCTTGCGGGTGTGCTACCGATGTGAAACGTTGGCTTATCCCTTTGGTGGTGCACCATTCTCTGAACGGGTTCTCAGCAAACTGTAGGCCGTTATCGCTGACAAGAACTTTAGGTGTCCCAAATCTTGTCGTGATGTTCTTCCATACGATATTTATCATGTGTCTCCCCGATATGCACGCCAGTGGCTCCTCTTCGATCCATTTTGTGAAGTAGTCCACGGCCACCACCATATACTTTAGCTTTCCTGACGCTTTTGGGAATGGACCTACTATATTTATGCCCCATTGGTAGAATGGCCACGGGCTGGATATGTTATGCAGTGGCACCGGGGGGTTCACTTGGACTGGGGCCTAAGACTGACACTCCCCACATTTCCTGGTCATTTCTATTGCATCTTGTTGTATCATCGACTAGTATACCCCCATTCGTAACACCTTTCCTGTTAAAACCCGTGCCCCTTCGTGTGCACATATATGGCCTGAGTGTGCTTCCTGTAACATCTCTCCCTTTGGTTTCGTCCACACACTTTAGCCATGGGGTCGTGAACCCTTTATTGTATAATTCTCTGTTGACCATTGCGTACGAAGGCGCTTTTATACGTATCTTCCTACCCTCGCCATGATCGTCTGGCAACACCCCCCTCTGTAAGTATTCCTGGAACGGTGTCATCCACGTGGGCCCGGCTGGTGCTAGGGTGTTCACCTGCTTCTTGTCTATACTTCTTTCACGGAGTACCTCTACTAGGACCTTCTTCGACAGGTGGTCGAAGCATGTGGATGCCAACTTACTTAAAGCATCTGCCCTCTTGTTTTCACTCCTAGGTATCTGCTTGATCGTAAACTGCCCGAATGATCCCCACCAATTATTTCACCATCTTTACATACTTTCCCATCCTCTGATCTCTTACCTCGAAACTCCCATTGACCTGGTTTACTGCTAGCCTCGAGTCGGTTAGGGCCGTTATAACTTCCGCACCCATCTGCTTGGGTAGACGCAATCCTGTGAGTAGTGCTTCGTACTCCGGTTCGTTGTTTGACGTGTGGAAATTGAAACGGAGGGCTTAGGTTACCTCTTCTCCTTCCGGGCTAGTTAGGATCAGCCTCGACCCTAAGCCTTCGCTGCTAGACGCCCCATCCATATACAAAGTCCATGAACTGTTATCAGTCGGGGCCCCTTCAACTGCCCACACTTTCTCTTTGGTCGAGTCCCCTCCGTTCGGAATTTCTAGTAAGAATCGGTTAGCGCTTGTCCCTTAATACTTGTCCTTGGGCGGTAATTTATGTCGTGCTCTCCCAGTTCGATCGCCCACTTCGCTAGCCGGCCCGATGTCTCCGGCTTGAGCAGTATCTGTTTGATGGGGTAACTCGTGAGCACCTTGATCTGGTGTGCTTGAAAGTACCACCTTAGTCGTCACGCCACATAGATGAGTGTCAGGAACAGCCTCTCCAACGTGGGATAGTTGAGTTTCGGTCCTTGCAGCGCTCTACTAACAAAGTATACCGGTCTCTGCTCCCCTTCCCTTTCTACAGTCAATACCGAAGATATTGTTTCGCCTAATGTCAAGAGGTACACTTGTAACGTCTCTCCAGGGACAGGGTTGGCCAGCGTGGGTAATTCATGTAGCGCTTCCTTGATTCTTTGGAGTGCTTTTTCTGCTTCATTCGTCCATTGGAAATTGCTCTTCTCAATGCATCCCTTCAATGTGTGGAATAACGGCATGGCCTTGTTAGCGTATTTCGAAATGAACCTGCTTAAAGCTGTAAGTTTCCCATTCAGACCCTGTGCATCATTGAGGGAGTTCGGGGTTGGTGTCTCGATGAATTCATCGACTTTGGTCGGGTTGTGCTGGATACCTTGCCTGGTGACGTAATATCCCAGGAACTGTCCCTCTTCCACCCCAAACGTACATTTGGTTGGGTTCATCTTCATCTTTACCGCCTCTAGGGTTCGGAAAGTCTCCTCAATATCTTGCAACATCTTGTCTTCATGCAGGCTCTTAATCACCATGTCGTCCACATATACCTTGATGTTTCTCCCGATTTATTTAGCAAATATCGAGTCGACCAGACGCTGATATGTAGCCCCTCCATTCTTTAAGCCGAAAGGCATCATGGTGTAGCAGAAAGTGCCATGATCCGTATAGAAGGCTGTTTTCTCCTCATCTTCTTTGCTCATCAATATCTGATGATACCCTTTGTATACATCCAAAAAACACTTTAGTTTAAACCCTTGTAACGCTTCTACTTTTTGATCAATCTCCGGGAGGGGGTAACAATCTTTAGGGCATGCCTTGTTTAAGTCGGAAAAGTATATGCACATACGCCACGACCCGTCTTGCTTGCGGACCATAATTGGGTTCGCAATCCATGTCAGGAATATTGCCACCCGCACTATCCCAGCTTCTACCAGCTTGGCCACTTCTGCATTAATTGCCCTATTACAGTCTCCTCCCTGGACTCTCTTCTTCTGCTTAACCTCTTTTGCCCCTGGTTTAATTACAATTTTATGCTCGATGACCTTCCTTTCTACCCTACCATGTATGTAGGAGTCCATGCGCACACATGTTTGTATTGTTTGAGCAACTCAACCAGCGCTCTTCTTGTGTGACTTGGGAGATCGCATCCAATGCTGACTGGCTGGTCTGGATATCTTTCATTGATTACTTCCTTCCCTTTCACGAGGCTGTGTTTGGGCCTCTTGGTCTCTTTGGTTATCTCCGTCGGCTGCATGACTGTATAGCATTGCAATTCTTTAGGTGGGTTGGCCAACACCGTAGCCGCGCCCATTGGGGTGTCGAACTTCATGATCCTATGCATAGTTGATGGTACTACCCCCAGCTTCAAGAGGGTTGTTCTTCCTACAATGATATTGTGTTCCGCTGAAAGCCGAATGACCACGAAGTCTATCAAGGCGGTTTTCTTTCGCTGTTTGTCGTGGCTAGTAATAGTCGCGGGGGGGGGGGGGGGGGGGGGGGTGGATTGTGCCCAACGGCCATAGGCTATGATCGGTGAATCCTACTAGCCTCCCTGTCGTGGGTTGCACGTTATCCTTCCAGTGGTCTGGGAGAAGGCGGAAGCAATGCTCATAGATGATGTCCGTCGAACTCCCGGTGTTGACATAGACCCTATGTATACCTACATCCCTGGTGGAGGCTTGTATCACCAGCGGGTTGTCGCCCATCCATCCTTCCGGTCGGGGGTCTTGTACGGAGAACGTGAGTGTGCATGCTGCAAGTTTAGCGATCTCCTGCTCCCCTTGTTGTTCTTCCCTGCTCCTCTTACTTCGTATCATGAATATCTCCTTGGGTTGGATCCCCTCACGAGGTGTGCCCTTGGCGTTTTCAGCATCAAAATTGGCGCGCAGGCTTCGCGCTACTTCCACCAGATCTCCTTTGAGTTGCTTCTCTTCGATCTCCTTCTTTAATACCGAACAGTTAGCCGTATCGTGTTTCTTACTCTTGTGATATTCACAGTATTGGTTCTCGGGTGACTTGGTCGGCTGCTGCTTCTCGGACACCGTGTACACTTCTGGGCGGCGACCGCGTCTGTTGTCCTTGACAAATGGTCGAAAACGCGTCAGTGGTCTTCTTCCTTGGCCATAGTGCCTATTTCCCCCCCCCCCCCCCGAATGTGACCTGGGTTGTGGTGTCTGGTCGCCATGGCATTCAAGGAGGCCTGCTTGGCTGCTTCGCCGTCTTCCTGCCTCAGATACCGCTCTACCCTTTCCTTCGACTTGGCTCGTGTTAAGGGCTTCTTTCCCATGAGTTTTTGCGAAAAAGGGCCTGGCAAGAGCCCCCATGTGAAGGCGCCAACTATGAGCCCTTCATCGTGTCTCGGTACATCCAACGTAGCATTTATGAACCTTGTGAAATATTCTCATACGGTTTCCCCCTCTCTCTGTTTACAGCCTATGATTGAATGAGAATCTCCCTTGTACTTTCGTAACCGCATGAAGTTGGTAAGGAAGACGTACTTAAGCTGAGAAAAAGTTTGAAATGATGCCTGGTTGCAACGTCTTGAACCACATGCCGGCGTTACCATCAAGGTTTGTCGGGAAGTACGTGCACCAGAACTTCTCGTTAAGTTTCAATGACGTCATCGTCCATTCTTACGTGCCGATGTGGCTATTCAGTCCGGTGGTTCTGCTGTACGTTTTGAGGATCGAGAGCTTTGTTGTGTTCGGTATTTCATAATCCAACAGCTCTTTAACGAACGGAGATGTCACACTACGGGAAAACCCATCTTGGCTTGGGACAATCGACGCTCCCTGTTGGTATTGAGGGTTCATGCCATGAAATGGCGGTGTGAGGTAGCCAGGACTTGGTCCATAAAAGGGGTATGGCTAGAATGGCAGCTGGAGGGGATAACTGGTGGAGAAAGGGTGTACGGGGGCTACAGGGTTGATCATTACCGGTTGTTGCAGACTGCCATTGGCGGAGATAGTCAGTCCAGTCCATGCGTCGGCCATCGGGTAGATGGGTGGTGAGTGGTTTATCATGGTTTGCGCCAGTGGTGGTAACGAGGTTGAACTCTGTCCACCTGTCATCTGGAATGACGATGGTGTTGTAAACAATGATGAGATGTTGAAAACGTGACTCGATAGAAGTGTTGTTGAGTGGGCCGGTTGTGCCTATTGTAGCGGCAGTGCAAAGAATGGTGGGATCTGAAGGTGTGTAGATGGAAGTGGTCCCACTAGAGTCGTTCCTTGCTGAGAGAACATCGGTTATGGAACGTTTCCGGCGATTGCTGTAGAGCTTCCTTCGCCTAAAATGGCCTGTTGACCATTGTAGGCGGTGGTGTTTCGTCCAACGCCGTCATGGGATGTATGGGACTGGTCGGTCGTCCCTCACTGTCGTTGGACACCATTGACGTTTGCTTTTGTGCTTTTTTCTTGTGTTCTTCGACTCACAACGGATGGAACCAAATGATGCGACCTTGCTCTTTCTCTAACCGCAAAATTCTCTCGAACGGCTAGCTATAATTGCAAGATCACAAAGAACGAAGGTCGTCAGCCGCTTTCCAGGAGGATCTCCCGAAAGAACGCTCCGACGGTCAAGTTAGAGGGTGTTTTAGGGTTTGTGTGTATTCTCCCTAGAAATCTCAGAGAACTTACCTCGTAGGTCTGAGAGCGTATCCTTATATACCTAGCTCCCTTGCCTGATCCGTACCAGACAATATCGTTTTTTGGGAAACAGGATTAGGGGTGCTGATTGGAGAGTCATGCGACTTCAACCGTTAGGGCGCTCTTATTGGCTCTAATGGTAATGGTATGATCGTCCTGCTTGTCTCCTGACCGTATCTTTTGTTTTGGAGCCAAGAGCGACTCTTGGCGGGCGCGAGCCTTTCGCCTGTGCATTCCGCTCCCAAGGACGCTGGCGGACTCTAAGCCTGCTGGGATAGGCCCGGTTGGCGTGCACGAGCCTTTTGCCTATGCCTTCCACTCTCGAGGGTGCCAGCGGACACTAAGCCTGCTAGGCTGGGCCCGGTTGGTGTGTCCGGCTCATGCTTCTGCCGTGCTGCCCTAGGCACGTCATCACTGGGCATTCTCGATATTTTCCACCTAGCGTCGGCTAACAATGGGGTCCCTGACCCCAAAGAACTCCGGCACCCCCACACACCTTGGACAACTGGAATGAGGGAGTTCGGGCACCGACTTGGCCCGCACCAATCTCGGCTCTGAATGCCCTGAGCCTTTCCTTCATGATCTCCAATCATATCCTCCTTGAACGTACCAAAAAAATCCGGGGTAGCATCTAGGATGCCCCTCGTAACCTCAGCTGCGATGAGCTCATACAACCTCTCATTAATGGGCTCTTCAGTGTCACCTGACCCAGACCCAGATCCTGACCCCAATCTTGATCCTCCTCCCCTAAATCATGTAACAACCATACTATACTGTAATATAACAAAATATAATGATCAGGATATCAATAGAGGGTATCCTTCGACACTGGTCCACCTTAGAGCTTCCAGGTCTAACATTGATTCGGGTACAGGTCATGTGCTTTCAGTAGTACAGGCCCAATACTACCTTTCACACCTACCTGTACCTTTTCCAAGGCTATACCTGATAACTCTAACTCATACCAAAACAAACCATATCTCATAGGCTACCATATAGCTCAAATCCTAGGCCATGCTAAGATTTTCTCTACCCATATAAATCAATCATAATAGGTTGCCTTTATGCATGCAAATTATACACAGAAAAGGATCAAATAGACTTTCAAATAAAAGATTTTACCGTACGACCACAACCAAACAAGGAATTGGAAATAAGGCTGAATCAATCATTCTAAGGCTATATGCTCCTAATTGTATACAATTTTTAAACCATACACATAGCAAGATCTATACAATTATCATAGATCAAGAATCAGTATAACATGGCTAACATATCGGGGGACTACTTACTTGGCTCGGCTGATCACGCGCGTTGCACTCTCCTCTTTTCCTTTCTTTAAAAGTCTTAACTTTCATTTATTTTTGAAAATAATTACCATTTTCTTAGTTTGATTCCGGACACACCCGAGGGTGTGCCCGAATCCCTTAAACCAAGGCTCTGATACCAACTTGTAACGACCCAATTTTCGAAAGAAAATTTTAATTTTTAAATAACCAAATTACATTTCCATAAACCATGAAATCCAAGTACAATTGTGTTTAAAGCCCATATGAATTATAATTTTATGTCGGAGGGAGTGTACGTCGTGCCATCAAGCCTTGTCCTTGCCCTTAGGCTCAGAAATACCTGAAACAAACCACCAACTGTAAGATAATGCTTAGTGAGTTCCCCAGAGCATACTGCACATACAATCTACAAAACACATAACATATTAGCCATAAAAGCTACACATATCACCTATGCCATGTGTACCAACATAGATAAGGAAGCCCTACAAACCCTCCAGGGTCTTACTCCGGGTGCGATAAGAACCCCCGCATGGTCTTAGCCCAATGCCTTGGGAACCCCCCCCCCCCCCCCCGAGTTCTTGACCTAGGATGCCAGGGAAACCCTCCAAGGTCTTACACCTAAGTGCCTCGGGAACCCGCGAGGTCTTTGCCTAGGATTTCGTGGAAACCCTCCACGGTCTTATACCTAAGTGCCTCAGGAACCCCCCCCCCCCCCCCCCCCCGAGGTCTTCCATACAAGTTTCATAGATATAACTAATACATTGCATATCACATAACCCAATAGGACATACATAACAAATAATAGGTCGGCCTTGGTGCCTTCGACCCATTGGCATGGTGAGGAGACTCGCCCTTGTCTACTAAATCTAAGAGTTGCTCTCCTACCAGTCCGTAACCGCATGTGTTGAATAATGATAACATTACCCAAGGTTCGGGCTAAACACAATCCAGTTGAAAAACCCAAACTCCAAGTCCTTCATAATGGACCAAAAGGTCTTCCTTAGTTAATGGGCCTAAGGTCAATATCCAAAATCATTAATGGGCGTCATGGCCCAATAAAGCCTAATCATAACATCCATGGCCCAAAACAGATAAACTGGCCCACTAACCCAAAACATGACCAGGCCTAATGACTAACTAGGACCCAAAAGCTCAAAAGTCCAAAACAAATCCAAGCTCACTGTTGTGCATACGCCCGACGTACCATACCAATACGCACAACGTATTAGGTCCTTGAGCAGTACACCTGGCATACACTATCTTACGCCTAACATACAAACAGATTAAGCACTTCCTTCTATTAAATGCTTAATAATTGATGTTCTAACATCCAAAATCAGATCTAAGCTCATTGAGACGTCGTAGGGTATAAAGTTGGAAACTTTATTCCCTTGCATGCTCTTTGGGACTTAAAAACTTCATTCTTCACATTAGGACAACATATATGGCTCCAAACTCTTGCATGGAGTGTATATATTCTCCAAGATAGCACCTTTATGCATCTAGCATGCTCACAAGGCTCAAATCAAATCATTTCAACCACTGGAGAGGCTCAACTCTCAAGAGAAGGTCCAAAACCAACAAAAAGGACCATAAAGAAAACCCTAACTAGATCTAAAGAATAAGAAAGAAAGAACAAAGCTTTATACCTCCAGAAGCTCCTCAAGGCGAACTAGATACAGAATCTTGAAGCCCAATTCCACTCCAAGCTTGTGTGACGACTTCTTCTTCTTGAACGGACACTAAAATGGACAAAAATGGACTCCTTAAGCTTAAAACACACTCTCAAATGGTATTAGTGTTTTCAGAGATGTTTAGAGGTGAAAGAGTCTGATTAGGATGAGGCTCAAATGAGACAAGGATGCTTATATAGGTCTCAAGTCTGGAAATTGGGGTTTGGACATCCGTCACGTATGCCTAGTGTACTCTTGGTACACCCAGCATACATGTTGTCCCCCGCGATCATTCTTGCGATGTATGCTAAGCGTACCTATGAGTACGCCTAGCATACTTAAGGGACTTATAATGCAGTATTTTAAAATTCTCAAGGGCTTCAAGGTAGTACCTGATTTGGAATGTTACACATAAGAGACGCGGGTTGTAAGTAACCTACTCAACAAGTTGAGAGCCCTCAACTCGACAAATTGGCTGGCAGGGATGAAACCCTAATTTTGGGGTTTTGTACCCTATAAATGCATCTTAATCCCCTCATGATAGCCTCATTCCCAGCCTCTAAGTCCCAAACCCTAAGTCTCGAAACCCTAAAGCATTTTGTAAGCTTATGAGCCATTTTTTAGAGAAATCTTGTGTGTTTGAAGATTGTGGAAGAAGCAGAAGCTTTAGGACTCAAGAATGAGATTATAGATCCAGCAACTTCATCCCATCCTCATCATTTTTTGGTGAGCAAGTCTCAAACTTGCTTAATGATCTCTTGGATCTCTTCATTATCTCTTTATTTGGGTTTTTGGTCCAAGTAGCAAAACCCTTGGGAAAGGGACATCCCAAATGTGTATACTTTCAGATCCAGGGAGGGAATTAACAGGTAAACCAGGAAACTTTACCCTTAAAGTGACATTTTTAGTGTTTATGAAGTATGGAGCTTAGATCTGAAGAATAGGGACTTAGGCCATTAAGAAAGGCTTAACAGACTGAAGAACTCGACGAGTTCATAGAGGAACTTGATGAGTTGGGTCAATTTGTCCCAAGTCTGTAAAGAGCAGAACTCGACGAGTCTGAGGGAGGACTCAATGAGTTGACTCGTTTTATCACGGCCACGAGTAGCATGGAAACTCGACGAGTCGAGAGGTATGACTCGTCGAGTTGACTCAACTCGGGGTGTTGACTTTGACTTTGACTAGACGATGACTTCGACCTTAACCAAGGTTGCATGTGAAGGGGTCTTGAGTATAGAATGGTATCCAAGGGGTTTTTACTGTATAAGTCGTGAGTAGCGTCGGTTGAAGGATCATAGATGTTTTAGCTATTTCCCCCCGACATTTGAGGTGAGTTTCCTCCTAGTTGAATGGGTCGATGGCACCAAGGCCGGCTCATATATGATATTTGTATGATTAGTACCCAAGTGTAAGAGGGGCCCATATCTCATAGTTAGCCGAATATGGGCGAGGCCTGTATTTCATAGTATTATTTGAGTATGGATATATGATTGATTGCTAGATTTTTTTTATACTTGTTATCTGTGTGATCTTGAATGTATGTTTAGTAGCTGAGAGCTACCTGGGCCCATATCTCATAGTCAACTGAGTGTGGGTGGGGCTCATATCTCATAGTAGTTGAGTATGGGTGGGGCCCGTATCTCATAGTAGATGAGTGTAGGCAGGGCCCGTATCTCATAGTCAGTAGAGTGTGGGTGGGGCCCGTATCTCCTAGTTACTGGAGTATGGGTGGGGCATGTATCTCCATGAGTGTGAGCGGGGCCCATATCTCCTAGTTGCATGATATGTTTATGGTATGTGGTAATCGGGGGGAGACTCACTAAGCTTCGTGCTTAAAGTTTTAAGTTTTGGTTTCAGGTACATCTGCTAGCAAGGAGAAGAGCTTGGGATGACTGCATTGCATATACCACAACGTTTAGCCTGGGATGTTTTACTCTGATATTTGGACATGTGATTTTGATACGATGTTTTGATATGATGTTTTGAGATACTATCACTTATGTTTTGATGAGAAGATTTTGTTTACTATGGTTTTATTTATAAATTAAAAATGAAATTTTTGGTCATGATTTTTAGGATGTTACATGTTAGTATCAGAACCTTGGTTTGAGGGATTCGAGCACACTCTAGGGTGTGTCTGAACTCAAACTGAGGACATTGTATAAAGATTTTACAAAGAAGACCATTTTTATAAAAAGGATTTTGAAAAGAGAAAAAGGTGTGGTGCATACAATCAGTCGAGCTCAAATAAGTTCTACCAAATTACCAACACATATTTGTTATGATATGCTTATGAGAACTGCATGCTAGAGTAGGGCTAAGGATCTAGGAGGATGTCTTATATGCCTGATATATATGTGTATGGGCTTTATGAATTTCATGTTAGTATTGATTAGCCGGTGATATGATGGCCTGATTAGAACATGCTTTATTACGGTTACTCAATGCTCGAATAATGCTTGCTTTCTGCTTTTAGGAGTTCTACTTACCTTTTACTAACTAGTAAACGAATATGTTAAGTTACATGTTTCGAGGAATAAATAATTTCAGAAGGTTAGGTTTAGCCTTATTCCGCAGCTCTTGTTTGAGTCTAACCATTGTAGGGTAGGACCACTCATTCGAAGAATTATATGGTCTTAGTGATATATAATGGTATTTGCAAACTAGTCAGGGGAGATAGTAGGGGCTTCTTATGCAGCTGATGGCAAAGAGTGGGTCGAATGTTACCCTAGGGCAAGCCTAGGATGAGATTAGTGCATGAAGCAGTAGTGATAGACGTGACTTGGTGGAGTCAAGGAAGTTCTTGAGGAAAGTACGGATAGATGTGGAAGGTACTATGGGCCCGTACTATTGAAAGCAGAGGATCCGTACTCAAATCAAGGAAGGATTAGATAAAACCAAGGAACTTGTAGTGTGTGATCCCTCGAGTGATGATGAGTATATTGATCTTTGTTATGGTATATTTTCAGTATGGTGATGATACGCACTAGGCCAGTTGGCAACTCTGGCGTAGGTGAAGGATCAGGCTCGGGCTCTAGAGTTGGGCAGCTAGATGACTAGATGAGGGTTGGGCAGCTAGATGACTAGATGAGGAAGTTTATCTCATCTGAGATCACGCATAGTATATTGGACCTGACTCCTGTGATCTTTGGTACGGTTAAGGAAGGCATTCTGGAGATTCTTGATTATAGGTTGAGTGCTTTTCATACTGAGATGGAGGCCATGCTGAGGGCGTGCACGATGACATTCAAGGAGTTCCGAGCTTGCGGAGCTCCAGCTATCATGGGGATCATTACCCCATTTCTAGCAACAGGTGGTTAGCTGATTTCGCCAACGCCTTTCGCACCAGCCATTGTCTCGAGGGTGAAAAGGTCCAACTTGCTTCCTGCCTTCTGAAAGACAAGGCGCGTCATTGGTGGGAGGAGGTTGGACATGCCATTGGAGATGATGCAGATCTTGATGCGATGACTTGGAGTGAGTTTTTTGCCAGGTTCACGTCCGGGTTTGCACATGTGATATGTCACACCCCCAAATCGGAATGGGCGAAACATTCGGCGGTGGAGGATGTCATATACAATATCACAATAATGCATAATATTAATCAAAGTACAACAATAACCATTGTATTTACAAAGTTATAAGTTTACATCTGTGTTCGAAACATAATATACATGACACTCAAAAGTATAAGTTTAAAAGACATGAGTTTAAAGAGCTTCATCTTCTCAAAAGTGGTGGTGTACCTGTTTACAGATTTCATGAGAATACAAGTAGTTTTAAAAAGGGTCAACAATTAAGTTGGTGAATTCATAAGTATCTTTTATAACTAAAATCTGTTTTCTTGTTCTTTTATAAAGTAAACATGTTTTTCCCAGAAAATCCTATATTTTCTGCTGTGTTATACTATAAACAAAAAGCATGAAAGTTTCTGTGTTGATTTCATATAAAACCATGAAAAGTACATTTTTCTTATACTGAAATAGTATTCATTACTTATACTTGTAAAATACTGTGTTATAGCTTTATAAAAATAAAACTATGTGAAGTTTTACTTATTCATACACCAATCATTTTATTCAATATCAAAGTGTGAGTTATTATAACCATATAGAATGACCAATGATCGCCTGAACACGACGTTCTTTAGGCTTCACAATTGGTAGGACATTTGTCAATCTGGGCATGCTTGCCTAACTGTAGCTAGCAGTTCAGGTATGGGATTTCCAGTTCCATATAGATCTATATACAAATTTCGCGATCTCCCTCCAGGAAACTCTGGTTATAATTTCAGGACTTGGGAGTACTTTGAAAAGTACATGAAGGTTGTCTCACAAATGCTATATTGATTATGATGTATAAAATATATGAAAAGTTACTTTGTAATAGTTACACTATAAGTAAGTTTCATAAACTATTTAAAATATAGCTTATATGTTTATTTTCAGTAAAGTATTATTGTTGTTTTCGAAAAGATGTTCTCTTCTTGTTTTCCGTTATGTACTCGGTTTGTTTTCTATTAGGTACTTTGAACTTTGAAACCAATGAATGAGTTCTCTAAACTATACCTATTATAGTTTACTGTTCGTAAGAGTCTGTAATATTGTTATTCCATCAAGTTCACTGTTTGTACAAAATAGTACAAAATAGTTTGAAATCCATTTTATATTTATATAAATGTAATATTTATATAATGGTGATTAACTAGACCTTCGATTAAATAACTTTACCCCAAGCCCACAACCAAATAAGGAACATGAAATGGGGTCAAATTACATATTCTAAATCTTCTGAATCCAAATTATATAATTCACACATATATAAATATGTAATTTTGATAATTTTAACAATTTAATAACTTTAAAAACATTAAAAAACATTTTATATATTAACATAATTTTTATTGTGTTTCACTTGTATTCCCCCCTCCCCCCCCCCCCCCCCCCCTAAAATAGTTAAAAATCAAAAAATGTACGGATATGAACTCATCTTTTGTGAGTGATTCGATTGAGGATTTAATTTAGGATGTTATTTCAACGAGTCAAATATCGAGTCCTATAAGCATTTCATGTAATATATGTATACTTTTAGTGAATATAATCACAAATATGATAAGGAAATGGACCAATTTCTAAGTTTAACTTACAAATAAGAGTGTTAGAAGCTAAATAGGAGACTGATTGGAGTTCACAGCCACAAGAAAGAAGAAGTTCTTGAGTTTTCAGCCCACCTTCAAGTATATGTTCCTGGTGTTCTTGGTGAAAGAAAGAAGATTCAAGGGTTTTCAGCCCAAAAGTGTGAAGATTAGAAGTGTTTTTAAGCTGATTACAAGATCAAAGTGTGCTTCTTATAGGATTCTAAGAGAATTTCGCATGTTCTTCAGGAGAGAAGGGTTTTTTGGCTGATGCTACTTGAGAGAGAATAAGAGTGTTTTCGGTTGTAGTGTGTAAAATGGAGGAAAAACCATTCATACTTGTATAGATACACAAGAGTGTACGGCTGCAAACACATCCCAGGGATATAAGATCCTTGGGTTCACGGCCTGCGAAGGGTTCACGGCCTGTGAAGGGTTTACGACCTGCAAAGGGTCTACAGCTGATAATGTATCCTGAAATGATAAGATTCATTTTCCCGAGTTGTGGTCCGGAGTGTGCGGCTGCAAACCGTTTGCGATTGTAACACCGTAAATTTTCGAATAAATTTATCATTTAAAATCATAATATTCTCAGAACACATTTGACAAAATCTCATTTATTTAATCTACAAATCATGACTTCATAATTGTTTGATTAAAACCCAAAATCCCTAAAACATAACTCTATCACTGGTGTGTATAATCAAGCCGGTGCCTTCCTGTGATCCTGAGAAAACCTGAAACACATAACAGAACATGGAAAGCACAAAGCTTAGTGAGTTCCCCAATATACCACACACACAGCTCATTAGCCACTCGAGGCTATATCACTGTAAGACCCACCGGTCAATGTGTCTCAGTGGGATCCTCCGGTCCCATACTCGGGTGGACCCTCCGGTCCTAACTCATTAAACTCAGCATAATGCACAACATAAATCACAAAGAAATAATGCAGGATATCACAACACACAATATAAGCATATAAGACCCTCTGGTCACACATAGATTAGCTACTCAAGGTATGTATAGTGAGAAGACTCACCTCGAAAGAAACCAAGTAACAATCTCGTACACAGACATCCCGAACTAGCCTCCGTCTAACACATAGGATAATTATCTCTAACTACTACTCTATTCATACTCAATAAACCAATGGTTTCTCTCTCTCTCTCTCTCTTTCTGTCTGTCTGTCTCTCTCTCTCTCTCTCTCTCTCTCTCTCACTCACACACTCTAACTCTTGGAATGGATAAAAGACCATTTTACCCATCCATGGTCTTCGTTACTCATTTATGCCCAAACCCTAATGTCAACAGAAGTCAAACTCGAGTCAATAGTTCATGTTTCACCTAACTTGCCGAGTGCATCTATGTGACTCGCCAAGTCTTCTTGCTACTATTGTCATATCGTGAAGATCCACCTTGACTCGTCAAGTTGTCTCGTCAACTCGCCGAGTCACCCATGTCCAGACTCATCGGGGAGGAACCCCATCCAACTCGTTGAGCCATCTCATAGACTCGACATGTCCCTTCAATCTGATCTTTCATTGAAACATTTTTAAGCAGATCTATCACTCCAAACAATGGATCTAAACTCTCAGGGCTTGATTATTACATAAAGCCATGAACTTTATGTCCATGCATGGCACATAAAGCTCAAAATGCCCAGAACATGTTCTTCAAAGATTTTTTTCTCTCAAAGGCTCTATTATGGCAGAATAAAGCAATGACCTTTGGACTCTAGGGACCTCACAATGTCTAGATCTGAAGTCCTAGGTTATAAATGAGCCTAAAACGCTCAAGGTCCCAAATTTGGATGGAGAAGCCCTAACTTCAATAATATGAGATTTACACAATCAAATGAGAAAGGTGAGGACTTTTACCTTTCACAGAAGCCCTTTGGTGCTGTAGCCACGAATCAACAGCCTCTTTTAGTCCTTGGCATGGAAATCCTTTCTTCCTCTTTAAAAGATGCACTAACACTCAAAAGATAGCTCAATACTATTTCCTAGCTCAATGACCGATTAGGGTTTTCTCTCAGAGAGGGTATGGAATTGATGATTCGCAAATGAGGCTATAAGTGCCCAGACTTGGGGATTTATGGTTTCATCACTCATCGTCCACTCGGCGAGTCGACTCTCGGACTCGTCGAGTAGACCACTAATCCCACGTGGTCAACTTAGCCCTACTCGACGAGTTAGACTCTCAACACGTCGAGTCTCTCAATTAATCTCAAAATAAACACATAATTAACATATATGGGATTCCGAATGTTACAATTATCCCTCACTTGAATTAGATTTTGCCTTCGAAATCGCTGCTCAACATCACACAGATCGAAACCAATAACCCAAAAAGCACCACCGACGGGTCTCATACCACCCAACTATCTTCCTCCAAGGACACTTGAACCCAACAGGAATTCCCAAATCCCGAAAAGGACAGACCCCTCTACCATTACGATACAGGTTATGACTCTCCAGAACCTGGAATCTCTAGTGGCTTGTCTCTCTGCCAGACAGGCCTCACAAGATATCACTATGTTATTCGTTCCTCGAATAACAGACCCAGATAACTCACTGCCCCTCTGATTCTCTTGCTGCGACTGATAGAATCAAGTCACTGACCAATAATTGGCTACCGATCACTCATATCAGACATACTAATCGGTCCAGATCATACTCTAAAGGAATGAAAGGGTCACATCTCACCAGGGGCCCATCCTCTATACTACTATCAGAACCCATCTGAACAATGAACTCTCATCACCCTGTACTCAGACACAAGAAAATGATTGTGCTCACTCATCAGAATCCTCTGACATCTAATATTCATAACCCAACTTCGCCTTAATTATCTCTTTTAACACTGAGCACCAGGTTAGTGTTGGATTAGTGTCTAAGCCCGTAACCATATTTGGTAAGTACTTGACCCGATTGTACATGGTCCTTTTGGGTTGCCTTCACCAAAGTAACTTGACTGGAGAAATAAATAGAGAAAGAGGTTATTATGATTTATTAATATGTTATAAGAATAATATATTAAAGGAGAAATCATATTTATTTAATTAATATTGGTCAACAATTAATTAGGAATTAATTTTGTGATCAAGTGTAGTTAATTAAACAAGAGGGGCTGAATTGTAATTATGTGATAGTTGCAAAGTAGGGCAATGATTATCCTTGTTAAAGGATGAACGAATTCAAGGATAAGGATATCCTTGAAATTGTCCAAGGTCCAAGAGATAAGGGCTTTTCAAGGCTTATCTTATGATTGCTTGGTGCGCAAGCAACTAGATAAGGATAAGGACTGAAACCCTAATCTCAACCCTATATAAAGACCCCTAAGGCATAAGAAATCGTCCACTTGATACCTAGGGTATCTAGATCTGATTTCTGCCTCTCCCCTTCTCTCTCTATAGCCACTCCAATTGCTTGTGGTGTTTGTGAGCCATTAGAGGCACTACACTTGTGGTGCTTGCTTTCAAGGCTTAGGGTTTGAAGATTTAAGTTGTTATTGCAATATAACAACAAGAGGTATGTGATCTAACCTTATATATAAATTTCGAAAATAGCAAGCTACATTAGGGTTTTATTCATGTGTTCATAATGTTGTGTATTTAATAGTGAAAACATAGATTCAAATCTAAGGTTGCATGCATACATAGGATTGTTTGTATAAAACCCATCAGTGGTATCAGAGCCTTTGGTTAACTTGTTTTCAATTAGTATTATTCAATTGTATGAACTTGACAAATTAGGGTTTATAGCCAATAAACCCTAGGAGGCAAGAAATTTCGAGATTAGGGTTTCCTAACCCTAATTTGCGAAAATTATGAAAAGGTTTTTGAATCCTTTCCATTTAATCCAAGATTTCGAAATCTAGGGTTTGCAAACCCTAAGATTTCAAGATTAGCCTCCTTCCCCAAGATAAGATCCTAAATTTTAGGGATTTGGATAATTCCATATCTTGTAATTATCTTTTAATAGTTAACTATGGTAACTAAAGATTTTGAATTATCCCCTCCCATTATTTTCGAAATTTAGAGGGATAAAAGGGATTACTATAAGTTAATTGTTTAAATGGTAATTATCATTTAAGATTTAATAATCCCTTATGATTTAATAATTTAAATTAATAGTTTAATTTGTGATAATTATTAAATCAAGAGTTTTAATATTTAAAATTTTAATTTAAATGGTATTAAATTTCGAAAATTTTAAATTGAAGATTAAAACCCTAGTATTTTGAAATGTTTAAAATACACCCTATACTATTATATTATTACAAGCTTTATATATATATATATATATATATATATATATATATATGTGTGTGTGTGTGTGTGTGTGTGTGTGTGTGTAAAATTAAAATGCTAGTCTTACCGTTATTAGGCCTCATTCACGAAGCCGGTCTATAAGGTGGGTATAAGGTTGCTGCCTATGAAATGGCGCTTAATGGGTGTACACTCACACCCACCGCTTGCTTGACTGGTGGAGGGTCGTTAGCCGAATGGGTAGGATAGGACAATCCTCTCTTCATTAATAAGTATAATGAATCTATATAAAGTAACTAAACATTTTTTTACAAATTCCCAATCCCAGTTACTTTAGGCAAAAGTGAAATTGATGTAATCCCATGAAATTACACTTTGCACCCTTGCTAAGAAGTTAGTGGAGCGTGTGTGGTTTACCGGCACACTAATTGGTTCTAAGCAAAGGTGGTAAAGGGTGATTCATTGTTTGTCATAGTTCGATGGAGCGTGTGTGGTTTACCGGCACATCGAATAGGTGATTGTAACAATGAAGGCACCATGTAGATTTGCATGGTTATTCACACCCACTTTGTGATCCTCGGCATCCCAGTCACAAACGAGAGGGGCATATCGAGATTTAAACATGCCATTGAAAAGTTCAATGAATCTCCAAGAAAATCTAGGAATTCTTAATACATTTAAAACTTAAGCTTATGTTTTTATGGTGTAGAATTAGTGAATCGTCATTCACTTACCTCCAAATTATTTGCGTGTTGGATTACGTCCTCCCTTTTCTAATATGTAAATAATGTTGTTGGATCCTAGCCCTAATTTTTCATTTTGGGTGTTTAATTAGGGATTCAATTCTAATCAAACTTTGTCCTTTCTATTTGTAGATGGCTAACGCAAACAACGCTGCTACTAACTCATTCACGTTAATAAGTCTTTGTCAAAAAGTGACTTTTGATGGATTGAAGTTTAGCGAATGGATAAGATACATTCGCACGATTGCACGCTACAAGGACAAAGAGTATGTCCACGACGAGAAGCTCGAGAAGATCAATCCAGAAGTCGCTACTCCCGAGGAAATGGCTGTCTTTGTGACCCACGAACGGGATGCAACAAAAGTGCATTGCATCATGATAGCCACAATGAACCAAGAATTCCAAAAGTCCTATGAGGACATGTATCCATATGAAATGCATCAAGACTTAATGGAGAGGTACCACCAAAGCACGAGGCAAGAAAGCTATGAGATCATCACGAATATGATGACTGCTAAGATGGGAAGTCGAGAATCTCTTACCGTGCACTTGCAAAAGATGCAAAGATATGTTGATCGTCTTCGCAAGTTAAATGTTAACTTTGGGGAAGAATTGTCCATCGAAATTGTTCTTCACTCCTTGCCCTCATGCTACAACCAATTTAGGATGACCTACCACATGAAAAAGGAAGAGGTCACCCTAAGCAAACTCCAAGGGCTCCTAAGGACTGCTGACAGCAACCTAAAGGACAAGTCTGTTGCACCAACTCCCAATCCATCTGTTGCTCCTGTTTTGGCCATAGGTCAAAGAAGGGGCAAGAAGAGGAAGGCTCCGTCAAAGAGCCACCACAAGGGAAAGTCCCAAGATGGTTCCTCTTCTAGTGGGACCAAGGATGGACCTGCTAAGCCCAACTCTAACCCAAAGGAGGCAGAGTGCCACCATTGCCACAAAATAGGGCATTGGAAGAGAAGCTGCCCGGAATATCTGCAAGCCATCAAGGATGGGAAGATCAAGCCGTCTTTTGCAGGTATTTACACAATTAAATCTAATGATTCATCTCATGCTATTTCTTGGGTTATTGATAGAGGATGTGGTTACCACATTTGTTCTGATTTGCAGGGACTAAGAAGAAATAGGGATGTGGAGCATGGAAGAATAAATCTAATCATGGGAAACAGAAGATCGTCGCCTGTCACCAAGATTGGAGTGTATTCTTTAGTGCTTTGTAATGGATTAGGTTTAGATTTAAATAATTGATGCTACTCGCCAGATATGGCAAGAAACGTCATTTCATTTCATGGTTTGTTTAGACAAGGATTTAGATATTCGTTTAATAATGAGAATGGTTCTATTTATGCTTATCTAAATGGTGTTTATACTTTGAAGCAATGCCTTGTAATGGAATTTATGAAACTGTTATGGTTGTAGATAACCTAGGAAATGATGTGTTGTGTATGGATTCTTCCAATAGTATGGATAAAGCGTGTTTGTGACATTGTCGTCTTGGACATGTCAACAAGAAGCGCATAGCCCAACTCCAAAAGGATGGAGTGTTGGAGTAATTCGACCTTAGGGAAGATGACACGTGCGAATCTTGTTTACTTGGAAAGATGACCAAGCCACCCTTCACTGGCACTTGTGAGAGGGGTGAGGGTTTATTGGATCTCATACATACGGATGTATGTGGGCCCTTTAGATCCACCACAAAGGATGGGAACCGCTTCTACGTGACTTTCACCAATGATTATAGTAGATATGGGTATATTTACTTAATCAAGCACAAGTCAGAAACGTTTCAAAAGTTCAAAGAATTCAAGCATGAAGTGGAGAATCAATCTGGCAGGAAAATCAAGATGCTTCGATCCGATCGAGGAGCAGAGTACCTAAGTCTTGAATTCCACGACTATCTCAAGGAATGCGGAATAGTTTCGCAATTGACGCCACCTAGGACACCGCAATTGAATGGTGTGGCAGAAAGGCGTAATCGTACCCTGTTAGACATGGTCCATTCTATGATGAGTCGTACTTCACTACCTATCTCATTCTGGGGGTATGCTTTAGAGACTGCCGCCCATATCCTTAACCGAATCCCTACAAAGAACGTTGCCGAAACACCTCACGAAATGTGGACAGAGAAGGCTCCCTTGTTGGCACATATCAAGGTTTGGGGCTGTGAGGTTTTCATAAAACGAGAGACTCACGACAAACTCGAACCTTGTAGTGAGCGATGTATTTTCATCGGCTACCCGCAGAGATCCTTTGGATATCTCTTCTATAGACTGAGTGACAATGTTGTCTTCGTTGCGAGGAGAGGGGTTTTTCAAGAGTGAGAACTCATAAGCCAAGGAGACAGTGGGAGGAAAATCGATCTTGAAGAGATTCAAGAATCGAGCAATGAAGGAACCTCTACCGCTGGCACTCAACCCGAGGAGGAAACTCTGGTTGAACCAATTGACGAGTCCTTACCTCTTAGACGTTCCAAAAGAGTTAGAGTTCAACCCAATTTTATGGTTTTCATATTACTACCAAAAGGGACACGTATATTAGTGATGGTACACTAATAAATCTAGATGAACCTAATAGCCATAAGGAAGCCATGGCAGGCCCAGAGTCTGCAAAATAGAAAGAGGCAATGGACAGAGAGATTCAGTCCATGTATGACAACCAAGTTTGGAATTTGGTTGACAATGTGCCTAGACGTAAGACATTTGGGTGCAAATGGATCTTCAAGAAGAAGACCGACGTGGATGGGAATGTGCACACGTATAAAGCACGACTACTGGCGAAGGACTTTACTCAAACTCCTGGAGTTGACTATGATGAGACCTTCTCACCAGTTGCTAAGATAAAAATCTATTAGGGTGATGCTAGCCATTGTTGCATTTCATGATTATGAGATATGGCAGATGGATGTCAAGACACCTTTCCTTAATGGGAAGTTGGTTGAGGATGTTTACATGGCTCAGCCAGAGGGTTTTGTTGATACGAAGCATCCCAATAGAGTGTGCAAGCTTGAGAAGTCCATTTATGCACTTAAGCAAGCATCTCGTAGACGGAATCTTTGCTTCGATGAGAAAGTCAAAGAGTTTGGATTCGTACATAGCGTAGATGAATCATGTGTATATGTCAAAGCCAGTGGGAGTATAGTTAGCTTCCTCGTTTTATATGTTGATGACAAACTACTCATAGGAAACGACATCCTGACTCTGCAGGAGGTCAAGTCCTGGCTCGGGAAGTGCTTCGCTATGAAGGACCTCGAAGAGGCTTCCTATATTTTAGGAATAAGGATAGTGAGAGAACGAAGTAAGAGACTAATAGGACTTAGTCAGAATACTTACTTGGATAAGGTACTAAAACGTTTTAGTATGGAAAACTCAAAGAAGGGAGAACTACCGATACAGAGTAATGCCAAGTTGAGTAAGACTCAAAGTTTGAGTACCGAAGCCGAGATAGCTGAAATGAGCTGAGTACCTTACGCTTCCGCAGTTGGCTCGATCATGTATTCTATGACTTGTACTCGCACTGATGTGGCCTTTGCTTTGAGCATGGTCAATAGATATCAAGGGAACCCTGGCAAAGCTCATTGGATTGCAGTCAAGAATATCCTTAAGTACCTTCGGAGGACCAAGGAATGGTTTTAAGTCCTCAGATGGAGTGATGACTTAAAGGTGCGAGGGTATAGTGACGCCAGCTTCCAGACCGACAGAGACAACTACCGTTCGCAGTTGGGTTGGGTCTTTACCCTAAATGGAGGAGCAGTGACTTTGAAAAGTTCCAAACAAGAAACCGTAGCTGATTCAACGTGTGAATCAAAATACATTGCAGCGAGCGAAGCGTCAAAGGAGGCGATATGGTTGAAGAACTTCATTGGTGACCTTGGATTTGTACCTACCATAAAGGAGCCCATGGAAATTTTATGTGATAATGAAGGAGCGGTTGCCTTGACCAAGGAACTGAGGGATCATGGTAGATCTCGGCATATCGACAGAAAGTATCATTTTATTAGACATCGAGTAGAAGAAGGACACCTTGTGGTTAAGAGGATATCATCAGAAGATAACCCAACAGATCTGCTTACGAAGGGACGGAGTAGGGTTAAGCACTTGCAGCATGTTAGGAACATTGGGTTGTAGGATGATATTAGTTTGGATTAGATAGTTTTAGAAACATATAATAGATAAATGTAATTGACATTTGATGATTAAATAAAGGAGTATTATTTAAGGGTTTTGTCTTATGTTAATTGCTTAACTATTGTTTCACTTTGCATGTTTTGACTTCCAGAATAATTGAGTTTGTTAAGAATAATTGAATTATTCAAACAGTCCACAATCGTTCATATGTTGGAAGTAGGTATGAATGAAGATTGTCATGAATTGGGGTGTAGATGTCTAAATGGTATTAGACATAGCAAAGGTTTGGTACAACGCTCATGAGTGCTTATGAACAAGTTTTGAGCATTGGAATAAACCCACGCTTGCTGGAATCACTTTATGGAATGCATCGCAAGTGATCGCAAGACAATAATATCATATGGTCTTAAAACCAATATATATGGTTCATTTTTTACTAATTGGTTGTGCATTGATAATGCGAAACCGCATAAGTAAATTGATGTCATAAAACGCATTGTTGTGTATAGTTGATTAATGCATATAAGTCGAAGTTTATCTGTTACTTTTATCCTAAGAGGGTAAAAGCGCTATCACGGCCGCTTGATGATTTGATTTGACTTATGTGTCGGGCCCGGTCAGGACTGAATTGATGTGTTCAATTAAGTTCTATGTCAAATGAATCTGAGATCGAGAAACCAACTGCTGGACAATTAGTTCCATAAAATTTTCCACACAATATCTAAACACAGGATTGTACGATCCCTTATCTAAAGGACAGGTTACTGATGAGATCAGAGTTCGATAGCATCTTTGAGAGCTACGATTGCTAATTGAGTTGTACGTTACATTTGTGGTTACTAAACTTATCCAAGTGGGAGACTGTTGGATTAGTGTCTAAGCCCGTAACCATATTTGGTAAGTACTTGACCCAGTTGTGCATGGTCCTTTTGGGTTGCCTTCACCAAAGCAACTTGACTGGAGAAATAAATAGAGAAAGAGGTTATTATGATTTATTAATATGTTATAAGAATAATATATTAAAGGAGAAATCATATTTGTTTAATTAATATTGGTCAATAATTCATTATGAATTAATTTTGTGATCAAGTGTAATTAATTAAACTAGAGGGGCTGAATTGTAAATATGTGATAGTTGCAAAGTAGGGCAATGATTATCCTTGTTAAAGGATGAACAAATTCAAGGATAAGGATATCCAATCATCCAAGATCCAAGAGATAAGGGCTTTTCAAGGCTTATTTTATGATTGTTTGGTGGGCAAGCAACTAGATAAGGATAAGGACTGAAACCCTAATATCAACCCTATATAAAGACCCCTAAGGCATAAGAAATCATCCACTTTATCCCTAAGGTATCTAGACCCGATTTCTACCTCTCCCCTTCTCTCTCTATAGCCTCTCCAATTACTTGTGGTGTTTGTGAGCCATTAGAGGCACTACACTTGTGGTGCTTGCTTTCAAGGCTTAGGGTTTGTAGATTTAAGTTGTTACTGCAATATAACAACAAGAGGGATGTGATCTAACCTTATATATAAATTTTGAAAATAGCAAGCTACATTAGGGTTTTATTCATGTGTTCATAATGTTGTGTATCTAATAGTGAAAACATAGATCCAAATCTAGGGTTGCATGCACACATAGGATTGTTTGTATTAAACCCAGCAGTTAGCTCCCGACCCAACAATTAAACCCCCAAGGTTACCCATTGCATCACCAAAACGTCTCACTGGCTTCCTTCTCACAATAAGTATATCGGCTCATTGTGACACACAAGTCACGAAGTTCTCTTTACTCCAAGTGAATATTACAATCTCAACTAAAGATCATCTCACCCTCGACCTCTGTCGTCTACTACTCATTAGTTCCATGTGGCTCACGGCCCTTTCCATACAAACGAACTGACCCACACATGTCTAAAACATTAGATGACACATATTACCCATCAAAATGGAACCCATCACTGAATCTGGAATCACATTTCGCCTACTCAATACACCGCTAGACCAAACTCAAACTTGAGAGTCTGGTCCGACCCAGAATTGGAACCACTCTTCCAATGAAGCACTCAACTCATGACCCATGACCTGCAACCCACACGTACATCACTTCTCCAACTCCTTCCGATTGTGATAAGCACACCTTAACTCAGAGTATAACGATTCCCGACCAATATGGAGACCCCAGGCTCGCCCCTGGTCCGACCACCAGGTTCCCGAAAACTCAAATAGTAAGGCCACCCAAGCCTAAAACTCTTATGTGTCTTGCTCTGACTAGCGAATAATACGGCTCCCCGTAGCATCATAACATTCCCTCTCACTAACCTGTGACGGCTACGGCTCCCCGTAGGCCTATGAAACTCTCTCACTGACTCATGAATACTATAGCTCCCAGCAGTATCAAAACACTCTCTCACTTATTGGTGAATACTATGGCTCCCCGTAGTATCAAAACACTTATCTTCTCGCTGACTCGTCATGGGCTTTCTCCATGGCTTTCCTTTGGCAATCCAAAGTGATTACTCCCAAGCGGATCTACTCACTCTCTTATCACCCCATAATCTTATCCTCGAGTCATCACCCTTCTGAGTTCATTATCGAATACACCATGGTCCAACGTAGATAGGTACACGTACCCACCCAGGTTAACCATCACCACTCCTGACGACAAACGTCGTGACCAAACACTTTTTCTCGCTGCAATTCACATTATTAGATAATCATGCTTGACGTTAAATAGCCGAAAGGCTCCCACTGGAACCATAGATACTAGATGCACCACTTGCCATCTCAGATACCGCAAATCCCAGCCATAATAAATTCTCTAGCCAACGGCCATATGTCATGGATTCACTCATCCTTCCTTAGGCACATACCCATACATCGAACCATAAATTCTCAATCGTCAAAACTATTCTTACAAGCCAACCACCTCGAATTCACCATTATAACCCCGAAGAATTCCCAACCACCACAACGTCTCTGACCAACGGCCGCTTGCCGTGGTGACACTCATCCTTTCCTGAACACGTACAACATGTATTATCTCGCTTTGCACCTCGCCTCGACCACCAATAACCTTAGTCTCATGTACCCATATCGCAGGTCTCTATATCCAGTTCTTTAACCACTCCTCAACAAATCTATGATCCTCTTAACAAAATACTTGGTTCTCCCCCACGCAGGGTTTATACCATCACCATTTGGCACACCAACAATCTATTCCACAGACTGTTTCACCAGGTACTTCCTACATACTCTTGGAAAGTACCACATATTACTCGATGATCTTCCCGATAGAGACCAAGCAACTCCAGATATTCCGAATCTCAGTTAAAATCCTCTAAAATTTTCCAACATGTCATCCAAAATTTCGTACTAACATACTACCGGACATCTCAACTATCCCCTAGTAGCCATGACTCTCAGTCTGAACATAATGAACTATCACACTCCTCATCTTCGACTCCCCAACCATCGTCCCATCATGAGAATTATCATGAGAACAGAGATCTCACACCTACACTTAATATCCATCCTAAACAATGAGAGCCACTGCCCCGCTATATTCCTCTTGATCACCCGACACTGTTGTTAACATATGCCCTACTATACTCAATATGTTATATGCTCGTCCTTGACCCTCTAAGTCCCCAATGATGACCCTCTCATGCTATAATATTACCTTGCAGCAGACTGATTGCCCTGATACTCTGGTGAAAAGATCCCAACCAATGCTAGCCCATAGGGTTTGCCTCTAAGCTCAGAAACCGGAAGCTCAATATCACTTCTACTTCTCACAAGAACAAAAATAGTGCAACTCTAGTCACATAAAGTGACATCTTCACTATCGGTCGATTTCTCAACTCATACTGCAACTCTCCATAAGGCACCATCTCTACTCATTCCTGAGTCTTGAAACTCCAAATGGCATCTCATCGATAAAATCTCCTGGAAGCTAACTCAATTTCCCTCCCAAGGTACGCTCTATTGAGACTCTCTCAAGATGGCCCTCAAGCCCCACACCCTATCACATCTGATCCCAGCCTTTTCAACCACAAATGGATAACTGGGAATACCCGAAGCACTAACTGCCACAAATCATGGTACTCAAACCATGTGATCACCGCTCGACCTGCCACGAATCATGGTCCCAGAACCATGTTACCTCCTCACAATCTGCTACGAATCATGGTACCCGAACCATGTTATCTCCTCTCAATCTGCTACAAATCATGGAACCCGAACCATGTTATCTCCTCTCAATCTGCTACGAATCATGGTACCCGAACCATGTTATCTCCTCTCAATCTGCTACTTAGAACCTCTTAAATTCTCCCTGATTCAAGTATGGGTCCTCTGCGTTCAGTAGTACGGGCCCTAGCCACAAATTCATAATGCCCATAACGAGTCCTGAAAGCTGTCTTCAGTATATCCTCATCTGATAGTACCCCAACCGAAGATCACTCTTGGAAAACCAAGACGCACCCTGCAACTGATCGAACAAGTCATCAATCCTTGGCAACGGATAACGGTTCTTCACTGTTAGTTTGTCCAGCTCCCGGTAATCAACGCACATCCTTTGTGATCCATCCTTCTTTTTCACAAATAGGAGGTGCTCTCCACGAGGAACTGCTCGGATGGATGAACCATCGGTCTAGCAGCTCCTAAAGCTGCGTAGATAACACCTACATCTCGGGCGGTGCCAACCGGTATGGTGCCTTCGCTATCGAACTGACAACCCGACACCAAATCGATGTGAAACTCCACCTGCCTCTCCGGAGGCACTCCTGTTAACTCTTCAGGGAAAACATCCTGAAAGTCTTGTACAACCGACACACTGCCCACATCTGTCATGGTGACAACCCTCGTATTCGAGATATAAGCCAGAAATCCGGTACATCCCTAAAGCAGAAATCTCCTGGCCCTCGTAGCCGAATAGAGAGTTGGCCCCTACGAGGCCCTCTCACCATACATAACCAGTTCTCCCCCACTTGGGGTTTGAACCCTAACCAAATGATGCTCGCAATTAATCATGGCCCCGTTGGCCCCCAACCAATCCATCCTAACAATCACCTTCAACCCTCGCAACGGTATCGACACAAGATCAACACGAAACCTCTCACCAAGCACATTCAGGACACAGTGATGATACCCCCTCGCAGCACTAACGGTGCGGTCATCTGCAATCTCTACCTCGAGTGGGGAATCCAAAGTTCCAAGCTCATCCTGGAACATCTTGCTATGCGCAAGAGACACGAACGATCGAGTAGCACTCGAATCAAACAAAACATGCGCTGACATACCATTGACCAAAAAGGTCCCTATACAAGCATAATGTTCACATAAGTTATACAAATCATAAGAAGCAGAGAATAATAGATACGTACTAGCCACAACGTCTGGCGCTGCCCGAGCCTCCTCGGTGGTCAATTTAAAAAGGGGCTCTTCACTATTGGAGCATACGCCTTGACAGGGTGGCCATCGGTAATCCTCATCGTGGTAGGCGCAGGCACCGCCACCTCCCCTCCCCTCCTTGAAAACATGGATAGTTGACCCGTTTATCACCGGTCTGGTTGCAGTGAAAAAAAATCAAGCCCTTCGTGGGGCAGTCCCAGCTCAAGTGGCCCAGCTGGCCACATGCATGGCATCCCGAACTTGTGATACGACAAGACCCACTATGCACCCTACTGCACTTGGCACACCAGCCCGACTATACTGATCCCTGCGGGAAGTGTTTGAGGTCTTACGCTTCCTAGCCTGACCCACCGATGCCTGCACCTGCTCCGGCTTTCGCTTGGTGCGGAAGTCCAACTCCATCTTCCGTTCCCGGGCCTTCTCTACCATCTCATTCATGGTTTAGCACCCTGTAAAGCTCACAAACTCACGGATATCATCCCTCAGTATGGAATGATATCTTATCCTCCGCATCTGCTTATCGGTATCATACGGTGGGATCAACAATGCTCGCTCCCGAAACTTGGCGCTAATCTCCGCCATTATCTCGGTGGTCTACTGGAGTTCCTGGAACTCACTCACCATCCTCTCCACCTCAATGGCTGGTGCAAACTCCAAGTCAAATCGCCGAACAAACTCGACCATGTCATCTCAGCCACACCGGCTGCTCCCACCTGGCTGGTAACCTCTCCCCACCAATCTCGGGCCCTATCTCTCAGCATACAAGAAGAAAATCCCACCTTTGCCGCATCCAGGCAAGAACTCGTGCATTGGGCATTCTCGATATCCCCCACCCAGCGTCGGCTAACAATGAGGTCCCTGAGCCTGAAAAACTCTATCGCCCCATACACCTTGAACTCCTGGAATGAGAGAGCTCGGCCCCCAACCTGACCCGTAACAATCTCATCCCTGAATGCCCTGAGTCTCTCCTCCATAATCTCCATCATACCCTCCTTGACTGTCCCAAAGATGACTGGGATGGTGTCCAGGATGCCCCTCATAACCTCGACTGCAATAAGCTCGTGCATCCTCTCATCAATGACATCGGTAGTGTCGCCTGATCCTGCCCCGGATCTAGATCCCGATTTGACCCCCTGCTCCAAATCCTGTTACCACCATACTGTACTGCAATAGCATAAAACATAATGATCAAAATATTCATAACAGGGATCTTTCCACACCGATCCTCCTTAGAGCTCCCAGGTCTAACATTCGTTCGGGTACATGTCATTTGCTTTTAGTAGTACGGGCCCAATACTACCTTCCACACCTACCTGTACCTTTCCCAAATTCTCTACCTGATAACTCCAATTCATCCTCAAAATAAACCATATCCCACGGGCTACTCCATACATCAAATCCCAGGTCGTTCTAAGATTTGCTCTACTCACATCAATCAGACCAACAATAACAGGTTGCCTTTATGCATGCAAATTATACATAGAAAAGGATCAAACAGACTTTCGAATAAAAGATTATACCCTAGGACCACAACCATACAAGGAACAGGAAATAAGGCAAAATCAATCATTCTAAGGCTATAAGCTCCTAACCGTACACAATTTTAAAAGCATACACATAGCAAGTTCCATACGATCATGAAAGCTCAAATGTTAGTATAACATGGCTACCACATTGGGGAACTACTTACTTGGCTCGGCTAATCACGCGCGTTGCACTTTCATTTTTTTCCTTTCTTTAAAAGCTTTTTATTTTATTTTGAAAACAAGTCTACCATTTCCTTAGTTTGAGTCCTAACACACTCGAGAGTGTGCCCGAATCTCACAAACCAAGGCTCTAATACCAACTTGTAACGACTCAATTTTTCAAAGAAAATTTTCATTTTTAATTATACAAACGCATTTCCATAAATTAAGAAAACCCACTATATTTGTTTTCAAAACACAATTTAATTACAACTTTTATTCCAAAACATCAGAGTGTCCCATAAATACGCCTGAGAGAGTGCACGCCGCGTCATCAAGCTTTGCCCTTGCCCTTGGGCTCCGATGTACTTGAAACAAATCCACAAATTGTAAGCTAACGCTTAGTGAGTTCCCAGAGCATACCCCATACACAAGCCACATAACACATATCATATCAGCTATAAAAGCTACCTCTACCACATTTCACATATCACCTTAGTTATAAAGCTATCTCTACCATTAGCCATAGAGGCTACCTCTACCGTTAGCTATATAAGCTATCTCTACCCTTAGCCATAAAGGCTATCTCTACCATTAGCTATAAAAAGCTATCTCTGCCATAGCCCTAGAGGCTATCTTAGTTGTCAACCATTAAGGCTATCTCTACCACATATTACCACATAATCATGTCACACACCTCTACACAACAAGTATACCAAATATCATAAAATGGGTCAGCCTTAGTGCCTTTGACCCATTGGTATGGTGACGAGAGTCACCTTTTATCTGACGAATCCGAAAGTTGCTCTCCTGACAGTCTGTAACCACCCGCACTGAATAATAACATTACCCAATGTTATAGATTCACATATTCAATGGAAAACCCAAACTTCAAGTCCCTCCATAAGGCCCAACTATTCTTCCTTTGATAATGGGCCCAAAGTCCATGTCCATAAATCATTAATGGGCCTTATGGCCTAATAAGGCCCAACCATAGCATCAATGGCCCAAAAAAAATAAACTAGCCCACCATCCCCAAAATATAACTAGGATCAATGACCAATTGAGGCCCAATAGTTCAAAGGCCCAAAACGGATCCAAGCCCATCTGTTATGTGTACGCTTAGCGTATTACCCTGGTACGCGCAACGTACTAAGTCTTTGGGACTTACGCGCTACGTACGCTAGGTTACGCCCAACGTACTAAGTCTTTGGGACTTACGCGCTGCGTACGCTAGGTTACGCCCAACGTACTAACATATTAAGCACTTTCTCCATTAAATTCTTAATACTCGATTCTCTCATGTCCAAAAGTCAGATCTAAGTGTACTAAGATGACCTAGGGCATAAAGTTGGCAACTTTATGCCTTTGCATGTCTCATATGTTCCCAACACTCCCATTAAGACCTTTTTAAGGGTCTTATCCCATGCATGAGGTCAAAACGCCCATCAAGACTTCATTTTTATGTTATAAATGGACCAAGGGACCTCAGATCTAACATTTCCATCCTCTGGAGTTGCTCAACTCACAAGAGGAGATCCAAAACTAACAAAGTGTACAAAACTAGAAAACCCTAGCTAGATCTAATGGTTAAGGTGGAAATGTCCAAGCATTATACCTCCAGCAGCTCCTCAAGGTGGACTAGATGCAGATTCTTAAAGCCCAATGCCACTCCAAGCTTCTTTGAAAATTTCTCCTTCTTGAATGACACTAAAAATGGCCACCAACAGCCTTTCTAAGCTCAAAATGGTCTCACAAGCTTTCTCTGGAGTAGAAGAACGAACTAAGGCTATAGAGGCTCTATAGGGTTAAGTCCAAGGGGCATAAGGACGTTTAAATAGGCCTCAAGTCTATAATTTAGGGTTTGGACATCTGGCACCTACACCCAGCGTACTTCTGGTACGCCTAGCATACGTGCGGCCCCTCCATGATCAGCCTTGCATAGTACGCTAAGCGTACTCATAAGTACACCCAGGGTACTTAAGGGACTATTATGCTAAAATTAGATTTCTTCAAGGCTTTCAAAGTAATACCTTATTTGGAGTGTTACGAATAATGTCAATAGACATTACAAAATCATGTATTTCTACAAAAGCCCCTGTCACTCAGTCTTGGCAGTATTTATGAACTGCATACGCTACTACAATGATCCCAAAAGTTGGTTGGAATTGTTATCATCAACCAATGATATACCACAGCTCTCAAAAGTAGGTTTGAATTTCCATCATCAACCAATGCTTAATACATATATAAAAACTTCCACCCCGGGCTGACTAAGTTCACTTCCATAATAGCCAAATGCAAAGCACAACCACCATAAGAACCACAATCACAATCTTCAAACTGGAAGCTACCATGTTGGACTCACCCTGGAGCTTCTGCAGCATCTCAACCTCAGCCATCTCCTTTGATAGGAGAAACTACAACTCAATCACTTTAGTCATACACTTACGTAATTCAGACTGATTCTCTCTATTATCCAACTTTTGCATCATTGAGGAAATTAGTGTTTTGTAGTAACCATCTTCTAACTCCTCATCTATCAACTCAAAGAAGTTGCATTTCATAAGCTTGGTCTGTTAATCAAGAAAGCAAATACATAACATAATTGTTAATCAAGTATACAAATAAAGAAGTTTGACTAGGCTAACAATGCCAAGGTTTTTAATAAATAAATATTTAAAATGTCAAATTATGTGGATAGAATCGATATAAAATAGAATTATGGCTCCACGCTTTCTAGTTCCCGTTTCTATCTCCCCAAATCCCAGTTGCCTTCTCCTCCCTTCCACTTGTCGATTGCTCTGTTGCCACCGGTCACCGCTACCCCCAACAGCCCTAAATCGACGCAACCTGTTCACATCGGTATGTCTTCGACTTCGAATGTTTAATATTGAACTTTGTGAAAGAAGTTATCTATTGGCACCTTTCATGAATTACTTCAATGAAAGAAGGAAACAATACATTATTCTTTTTCCTAACAATTGATTCCATGCGTGAACTTAGGACGTGGAACATAGTAATTTCAAGTTATCGAAACTTTTTCAACGCTTAATATTGTGGCAACTCGGTATTTAATTGAAATAATCACTAAATTTTTTATTTTAGAATAAACATTTTCATCAGCTTTCTAGTTGGAAGGGAGTTCCTTTGACTTCCAAAGGACAAAATGTTTATCATTATAGAACTAAACAAGTATTCATTAAATTATGTTTTGTTATTTTCAGTAAAATATTATAGTTATATTATTATTTATTATTTGAGTTTGATTTTCACCTTAACTTTGCCCTTTTAATTTATTTGTTACGTAAGAATGATTTCATGTTTTGATGCAGATTTAAATAAATGATATGTATGATATATGGTTGATGATATAAAGTTATGGGTGAGCTCAACTGCTCAAGTTGATTTTTGATCGTTCTGACCTTGACTTTGACTTGAGTTATGAAAGAAAAGTTTGCATTGATGGAGATGTATGCAATATGGCTTTTTTTTTTTTTTTTATAGAAAAGCTTACACCCTTCAAAAACAAACAAAATCGTTCGCAAGACCGAAGAGGCCATGAAAATTAAGGACTTTAAGTGGAAGCTCCGATTTGAAACTTTGCATGTATTAAGAGCCTCTTTTAAATAATGTCATTTTTTGTTTCTCTTTTCAAGCATACATGATAGTATTTACTAACTGTTGGTAGTAATATGA